>NC_142037.1:61720474-62053287 GCF_982192425.1 Myodes glareolus
GTTTGTTAATTGCGGTTTTGTTTCTCTCTCTCTCTCTCTCTCTCTCTCTATATATATATATATATATATATATATATATATATATATATATATATGGAACCATATATATATAACCATATATATATGGTTCCTAATTCCCATCTCACATTTTAGATGGTGACAGAGTTTTCATCAGTAGTGGGAAGAGAACTTGTTCAGGTTAGTGATCCAGATAAGCTAATGGAGTCATTTCCTAAGCATACACAAAGCCTAATTTTTTTTCTCCAACAGTTCACATACGAAATATCACAATGGGACCCTGTAACACCAGCACTCAGAAGCAGGAGGGCCAGCAACATCATCCTTGACTACAGACCCAATTCAAAGCCAGCTGGGATACCTAAGACCCTGTCTAAAACAAAACAAACAACAATAGTAACAAAAGTCGTTCAAAGAATTTTCCAAGAATCATTATGCTGTGTTCTTGAAACTACATTACATTCTCTTCCCTGGTGCCAAATTGACCTATTAGAGGGTCCTTTGGTTGTTCAAATATATTTTCTTTCTTGAACTAAAGCTATAAAATGTAGGCACTTATATTTCAAGAGTGGCTTTGTAGTCTAAAGTCTTGTCATCATTTTGCATTTCCCTAGCACTAATTCTTGTTGAGTGTGATAAATTCCCCAACATTAGACTGTCAGGCACTTACATTGTGCTCTGGTGTGAAAATCCTGAAAATTAAAATGGCCCAAATTACCATAAGATACAAATGTCACCAAACAGTTTTTAAAAATTAATGGAATAGAGTTTAACAAAAGCCTTTTCCCTGTTATCAAAGGCATCGACAAAGCCAGGGTTGAAAAAAAAAAAATCAATGCCGCTGACACTGAAAACAACTATTTGGCCCTCTAGTTCCACCCAATCAGGAATGCGGGTTTCTAACGAAGGACCTGTCCGTCTGAACCCTCATCTTCTTCGACTTTGACTTTTCAACCTCACAAACTATGAAGGATCAAAATCAACCCTTGAAGGAAACTATAATATAACTCACCAAACTCCCATAATTTGATTGGCCACTTCAAAGTGGCAGAGAGGATTTAAAATGAATTCGCACCGTGCCCACTATGTGTCCCAACTGCTCCCCGAGTACCTGGGTCAGCACACCGTGCTCAGCAGAAACTGCTGCTTTCAAGCCCTTGGCCTCCTCTCAGAGTAGTCTGTCCACACTGAGTCTTTGCTTATATAAATGACTTCCTCGTTTGCCTGGTGGAAGGGAATTAGCTTCTTCGAGGCAGCCTCGTGACAAACCCCAACGCTTCTTGATGAGAACAGATCACGCATTTCCAGTAAATTAGCACACACCAAGTCCGGGATGTGCTGAATCTTCACTATTCCAACAGGCCCCAAAGTATTGACAGCTGTAGACAGAGGCCTTAAGAAAGCGGCTTCAACTAAGGCTCCCGCAGTTTAATTGAGGCTGTGACTGGACCCAGAATGTTGAATCTGTGCTCCACTACTCACTCACAGGCTGTGTCCTCTCTGAGTTCATGAATTTATTTATTAATGCCTGAAAAGTTAAAACGCGCCTCCCAAAAGTCCAAAAAGACTTCTTCATGGCACAGATCTGAAACTCCAGCGCTTCTTTTGTCATAACTCACAATGGCAAGTAGGCAGAGGCAGACTCACAAGGTTGCTGTGTGGCCACAGCATCTATCACAGCACTGTGCCCCTGGCAGTATGGGGAAGTTACTAACTTGATGCATCAAGTTCCACAAAAGCGGAAGAATGTTGAAAATCGTGAGTGCAATACATTTTAATAATTGTGATTCACTGAAAGATTATAGTATAACCTTCTGGTTTGTGTTTTGTATAATTCCAACCCCTTCTTTCTAATCTCAGAACCAGCAAAAATTTGCACAGATAAATCTACCTACCAATCTATCTATCATTTATCTACTATCTAGATGGAGAAAGAGAGAGAGAGAGAGAGAGAGAGAGAGAGAGAGAGAGAGAGAGAGACTATGTTAAAGTTAAAACCTTCCTTTTATTTAAACAGAAAAGGGGAAATGGTATAGGAAGTCCTTCTGTATATGTGTTTTATTGGTTAATAAAGAAGCTACTTTTGGCCAATGGCTTAACAGAATATAACCAGACTGGAAGAGATAGAAAGAGAGTAGGCAGATTCAGAAAGAAGCCACAGAGCCTTCAGAAGAGAAAGATGTGAGCCACCAGCTAGAACCTGGGTTCATATTAAAGTGAACTTTGGGCTCACTTTTCTGTAAAATCCATGATTGGTTTGTCACCCTAGAAAAAACAGAAAGGAGGCTTCACTGTGCTATAGCATCCACAGCAGAGCTTGTGGGAACCATAGACTTTCTTGTGGAGAGAGCAGAGATTGATAATGGTCAATCAGTTGACAAAGATGTCTTCCAAAAGCTTATTTCATTGTGCTACTTGCCAAAGTACTGAAATCACAATGAGTAAATGTTCCTAGAAATAAGGTAAGGTGTTCACAATGTGCCTTTTCATGGGACTTAAAAAACTGATAACTTTTTTCTACAACAAAATGAGGAAGTAGTTGGGAAGCACATTTCCAACCTTTAGCTTTAGTATTTATGAAAACATAGGTATAGTCCTGTAGACCTTGGGAATTCACAGCAATGAGATTCAATGTTTAAGAAAAAGCCCTAAAATAGCTTTCAGACCTGAACTGCACACATTTATGGAACTACAGAGTCTGATAAAACATAGAGAAAGAAGAGTTTATACAGGCTACAAATAGGTTTGTGATCCTTGGTACATTTTAGAGTATCCTGAATAGTAATGTTCTCCTAGGAAATGATTTATGGCCCTCCCTAAATCTGATCTCCAGAGCTGACTTAGGCTAATTTCTAGATTCTACTGCATCTACTTACATCTCGTTCCTCATATATTTTCGATGCTAAATGCAAAACATGTACACTATCAGCGGCTATATTTTTTAGGTGGGGAATGCAATTCCTTCCCATAGTGGCAGCACGGCATCCTCTTTGTTATAAATACCTTCACTTCAATGAGAAAAGATGATGAAATTCTTTTTGAAGACTCTCAAAGGGCTTGCAGATTTTTAAAAATATTACCGCCACTTTGTTTGGAAGAAATACAGTTTGGTCATAAAGCCATCATTGGTGAATGGATTTATGAACACGACACACATTTGCATGCTGTGCATGGAAGCCTTGTACCAAGGACTGGTTCCAAACAAGGAAGCTGTTGCTAGTAGGAGTTTTTTCAACTGTATTATTATCATTAACAAGTTTCAAGTCCCTCCAACCTAGTGGAAGTAAGTGTAAGTCAAAACCAGTTCCTTTTGAATGAACAGTTTGTTTCAAATCCATTGTATTTTCATTGAACATTTTCCATGGAGTAAAGGAATTTTTTTTAAATAAATCAGTTTGTAGAGAGCAACCCTGAGTCTTGGCAACACCCTGAGTTGTTTGGAGAAATTATATATTTATATATATATGTATATATATATATATACATATATATATATGATGCAAAGGACTTTTTCTTTTTAGTGAAAAAAAGTGAATATCTTTCTTTTTATCTGTAGTATGCTAAACATTTGGAATCCATCTGTAATTGTTTTAGATTATCTTCTCATCACAGAACAGGTATCTAGGAGTATTTAAAGTTTTGTTTGTTCATTTGTTTGTTGTTTGCTTTGTTTGTTGTTTGCTTTAAACTACCTTTCAAGCAGGATGCTGAGGCAGGAGGATCATAAGTTCCAAGTCAACTGGGGCTCTATATTGATACCCTGTCTTAAAAACAAACACAAACAGAGAATTACATACCAAATCTATTTATTCAAAAAATCCTGACTAAGCCCAAGAACTAGTGCTTGTAAAAGAATTTACTTTTATAAAGTAAGAAAATTGATTTAAAGAAGCTTCCATCAGATATCCCTTCATTACAAAAGGAAGGGAACAACGGTAGTTGCTAAACTTAGGATGTTCTGTGCTTAGAGATGCAGAGCAGTGATGAGCTGGGTCTCGGGGGACCTGACCAAGCTTCTGAGAAACTGCCATTTGTGTTGGGACTGAACAATCGTAGAACTGTAGAAACTAGGATGTGAAGAGTGAGGGACGTACGAGGCCTGCAATGCAGTGATTGGAAATCTTGTCTCAAATCTGCAGTGAGCTCAGATCAAAATTTCATGAAAGCAAATGCTTTGGATTGATATTGGAGATGTGAAATGAAGCCCAAGGCTTAATGCATGCTTCTCAATAACTGTAGTAAAGCAATCCTGAGGGAATGGGGTGAGTGACTAAATTATTTTCAGTAAACTCATCTCCAAAGATGAGATCTATATTTTAGGTACCCAGTGTTTTCACACACAGGTTGTAGACGCTAAAGTTCTATATTTTGACTTTTTTTAAAAACTGTACATCCTGTGAGAAACAAGAAACCCTTTATGAAATAAAATGCAAGGCAGAATACATTTAGCAAATCGCTCCACACTACATGCAAAGCACCATTATCACACCAGCAGCTGCCTTGGGTCCCAGTGTTTCATCCTGTCAATGAGAAAATCCTTGACGTGTTACTGAAGGCTCAGTTATCTTGACAGCCATCTTCATGTAATATTCAAGATAGCTTTTACACAGTCTCAGTTATAATATTAGCTTGAGATCTAATGCTTACTCTTTATTTAAGGGATGATGAACTTGATTTGATGCTTTCTCTGCTGTGAGCCAAATCAGACTCAGAATCCTCCTGGGGAGATTCCATTGCCTTTAACTGACCGTAAGCTATTGAGAAGTTCCTAGCCAAAAACCTCTTCTTACAAACTACTTCTCCACACCCCTGACTTTCTCCAGACTTAACTGAAGAGCTGTTTTCATCAGCTCTCCACTGTGCATTGGGCCTGACCTTTGAGTCTTATAGTCACTGAATTGTCATCTAAAAACAAGAAAAAACCCTAGCGGATTCTACTTTGGCTTGTAGAAATTTAGAGGGAGAAATCTAGGAGATTAACCCTCAGAGAGCCCTTTCCTGTCCTTAGCAATCTACAGAAAACTGTTGGTACATAGTTCATGAGGTAGAAAGTCCTATCTGGAAAGGAAGGTATAAAGAGAGGCAGGGACAGACGAAGGGGGGAGGAAAATTGAGCCAATACTGACAAATTCCCAATAGCTAGTCAGATTTTACCTACTCTGTTTTGATGTCCTTTGACATACAAACCTAGAATCAAATATAGATAGATAAACAGAGCCAAGAATCAAACAGCACAATTGGCTCAGAAATAATTTCAGAGTTCTCACAAAGTTCCATAATAGAGTTTTTGTTTCTCTTGGGAACACTGGGCAACATGAAGTCCCTCATACACTACCAGTCAAGATCTCGGCAGAAACAGAGGACTCACTATGTTGTTACAGGAGCATCTTACATATGATTCAGATGGCACACATACCATGTAACTGGCCCATAGGAAATTCAAACTGTAGAGTACATGCTGTTCTCATTCATGATGCTGCTTAGCCTTGTAGGAGAGTATTGGGATTGTGGGAACATAACAGCATACCCAAATGCCTATATCCCACAACTACCTCATCTCATTTCAGAAGGTCCCAAAAGGTTAGCATCAAATGAGGAAAAGAATTACATTTAGTGATACGATCTATTAGTTTCTGCCAGTCTGCTTATCCACATTTATTTTAGGTCTTGTTCCTGCCCTCCAGCTGCATCCAGGTCTGTACGGGAGCTGTTGGGCCTCCTCTCCCCTCAGGTCATTTTTTCTGGTGACTTGCTTAAGAGATGCCATTGCCTTTGGTAACGACTACTCTTAATGGACAACACCAAACAATCTAAAATAACCTGGGGAGGGAGTCTTAACATGGAAAGGCCTGGATTTGACTGCCCTGCAGACACACTTAGGAAGCATTTTCTGAACTGGGTTTATTGAGGTAGGAAGATCATCCCTAAATGTGAATAGTGCCAGCTTCCTGCGCTTGCCCTAGACCGAATGGAAAAGCTCGGCTGACTGAGCAGTAGTGTGCATTTATCTCACATCTTGACTGTGGATGCAACAAGGTGCTTCAAATTCCTGCCACCTTGACTCCCCTCCAATAATGGACCATAAACTGCAACTGTAAACCAACTCAGTCCTTTCCCCCCTGTTTTTCATCAAGGATTTTACCAGAGCACCAAGAGAGGAAACTAAGATAGGATTGCTGACCAGGCCCCATCTCATCAGCCCCTGTGAGAGCTAAGAAGCTCGGTAGAAGATACAACTTTAGGTGGCCAAACAGCAGCCTTCCTCACCTAAGTGTGCTGCACTTTTAGTGTAAGGGACATGTAAAGATATAGCCAACTCCAAACCATCATGGCAGTCCAGAAATGAATGGAATGATTTCATCCCCTGCCTCTCAGCGATTATTGTCCCTGTTTCTTCCTACAGTCACCAAGGTTGGTCTTTAGCAACCATTCTCATCAGTAAGAGAGACAGACTACTTGACAGAAGCAGCTCAAGGGAGAAGATGATTTATCCTTGCTTATGGTTTCAGAGACATTTCCATGAGTCATGGCAGAGTGCTACATCCACGGCTGTCACGCCAGTGTAGCAGAAATGCTGACCGGAAAGACTGTTGCTGTAGGATTGGGGTTTATGCTCCATGGAGCTGTCGCCCCAGGCTGTCCCTTGGCAATCAGTTGTGGTCATGATGCCACCTGAGTCGCCATTTGCACTGACTCGAATTCGCTGCCCTTGGCACTGATATGGCTGTCTTTTCTTTGTTTTTCTGTTCTGTGTGATTCTTGCATCTTGTCAACAGATCAGACTATTCCAAAAAAGTTGCTGATATGAACAAGACTGCTGAGGACATTTTTGAGCTCTGCCCCACCATTTATTATAGCCTTTAAGGAAGTAGCCAGTTCTGGGAATTGGGGGTCATCATTAGGACAATTCCTTGGTAATAAAGGTGTTGCTCTTATCAGGAGAAACCATGGAGAATCAGGTAGGGAGGAGAGTTGAGGTCAGTGGTGTGGGACGAGTTTCAACATGTCCTTGAGCAATAACCACAACTGACATTTAGAATAGACTATGGACACATAAATTTGCTGTTCTTGTTAAATAGAAACATTGATTCCTTTTGTTTTATTTGCTGATGTATGCCTTTGCCAAGTTTCTGAATTGTAATGGTATAAAAGCTTTCGCCTGGCTGAAGTAAAATTGCAGCAGCACATTCACTCAGAGTGTGTCTGACTGTCATTCCTGCGCCGATTCCTGATTTCTCCTGCAGCCTTCACCCTTGTTCTCCCATGGTCTGAGTGGCTCCCCTGAGCCGGTTCGTGGCAGCAGAGCAAGCCTGGTGAGCAGAGTGGCTCCATTCTCAATAGTGGGTCCGTGGCTACAGGTCACTGTGAAAGACCAGGAAGCAGGCAGCACGAGCTGGAAACAAACGTGGGTTTAACCTTCAAAGTTCTTCTTGGTAAAACCCACGTCCCCAAATCTTCGCCAGCTCCCAAAACCAAACCCCTCAGAGGTAAGTCAAGAATTTAAACACATGAGCCTTAGCATCCAGTAAGGCTGGTTTTCTTCCTCATAAAACCCAAGATCTCTCCTCATGCCAACGTTTTTGCCACATCAAGAAGATGCAACCTTGGTGGGCAGTAAGCTTTCAGGATATCTGCAAGACCAAAGGCATTCTCATCATGCTAGTGTGTTCTTTATTTCTTGCTCTCATTCTCCTAGAAGCACACATGATGCATAATGCCTGAAGACACTGGCTGTAGGGAGCTTAAGCAATGTCATTTCTAATCATTTTCTTTGGTCTGAGGACATATTGGAGTTTGATATGGAAATGCATTATGTCCAAAGAGTTTATTCTTATTTTTAATTGGCATGCAACAATTGTGCACATTTATAAAGCAAAGCATGATTACTCTGATTCATGTGTCCAGTATATAGTGATTTATCAGTGTTACTGGACTATCCATTGCCTCAAATATTTACCATTTCTTTATGTTGGGAACATTCAAACTCTTCTCTGTTACATAATTTGAAATATAATGATTAAATTTTCAAAACTATGATTGTCAAACTGTGCCATAAAATATTAAGAGTTCCTCCTACCATCTAGCTGCACTCCAATACCCATTAACCATCATCACAGACTTTGATAACCATTCATCTATCCTTTATTTCTCTGCAATCAACTATATTGATATTTTAAAGGAATTCATGACTAAACATTTTGGAAATGTTTTCACCTTAAATTCTATTTAAAAATATCAATAACCAGCATAATAAATTCTCTAGGATCTTTAATAATTTTTAAGAGTGGAAAAGACACCCTGAAACCAAACACATGAAGACTTACACTTGGTGTAGGAGGTCCTTCTGTGTTTCTGTTGCTTTCATTGGTTTAATAAAGAGAGTGCCTTGGCCTTTTGATAGGGCAGCCCTTAGGTGGGCGGAGTAGACAGAACAGAATGCTGGGAAGAAAGGAAGTGTGGTAGACGCCATGATTCTCCTGCCCAAGGTGGACGCTGACTAAACTCATGTCGGTAAGCCACAGTCAAGTGGTGATACACATTAATGGAAATGGGCTAAACTAATATGTGAGAGTTAGCCAATAAGAGGGTAGAAATAATGGGCCAGACAGTAAATAAATTAATACAATTTCTGTGTGGTTATTTTGGGGGTTAAGCTAGCTGGACAGCTGAGAGCCAGGCGGGACACAGCCTGCTCCTCTCTACTACACTAGCTGGGCAGCGGGACACAGCCCACCATTATTACTACATACACTATATACTGCTCAAGTTTCTAGGCTCACTTCTCTCCCATTATTAATTATATAATTAATATAAAATATTATTCATAGACAGTCCCATCACCACTACCACTACACATACAGGTGTTGTCCATTTGGGCAACCAATTCCTTCTACAGAAATATGAAGACTTAGCACAGATCCAAATGCTCCCATCTTGACAGGATCAGTATTCACCCTCCTGAACAGTAAGCTTCGGAAAGTAAAAAGGTCAAATGCTGAAAGTCATTTCATTTAGGAGTGGGGAGTGAAATAGAAAACAGCTGCTCAGTGATGGCAAGGTTTTGCCAGAGACACTGTCCTCGGGGAAATTTAGTGAGAGAAGGACCAAGGATGTGATTCCAGATCCAGTGGTTCAGGGCCCGAGCAATGAGATAACCTAGAGTTGGAGCAGGGATGTTTGCTCACATTGCTACTCCCCAGTACAGTTTTGACTCAGAGTTCCAGGCAGCAAAGCTGAAGTAGCTGTCAATATCCTGACGTGTCCTGGAACACAGCCTCCTCCACAGGAACTCATAATGAAGAAGCTCAAACATTCAAAGAGGAAAATGTATTCTGATGCGGACCCTGGGAGAAATGAACTCAGGTCTTGCCATGAATAGGTGGGTGCCTATGCTATTAATACTGATGAAACCGCACTACCATTGGCTGGTAAAGGCCAGGCCATACATATGAATTATAGACCTCAGCTCTAACACAACCAAGACATAGGCTATCATAGAGATATAATGTGATCCATATGTTTTAATTTTGCAGCAGATAAAAATAAATTATTCACTCATATGAAGAGCAGCTATTTAAAAATGTGAAAAATTACAATAATTGCAAGTACTAATTTTGAAATGCTGTGTGTTTTTCTAAATGCTTACTTAGAAGTGAATAGTCACCCAAATGTCTGACAAACTCTGAAGGTTTTTTTAATTTTAGCTTTTATTAACAACAAAATTGTCTTTATACTCATATCCTACATGATGAATCAGTTCTGTGAAATAGGTTACTATCACTATGCTCATTTAGTTCAAGTCTTTTAGTACCTAATATTTTTTTTTAAAAAACTGTTTAAGAATACACATTTTTCATAGTCTGTGTTATGACATAAGTCCTCTTGCTTGTTAATTTTTTCCACTTGGGATAATACAATTTCATTTCATCCTTTCTTCCCTCCCTCTAAACTCTCCTGTAAACCCTTTCCCTCTCTCCTTCAAATTTATGCTTTCATTTTTTGCTAGTTTTTATTGCATATACATATGTATACCTGTGTGTATGTATAGGTGTACGTATATGTATATATGCAATCTATTTGTATGAGTGTTTGCAATAATATCTACATATATTTGTGCAAGTAAAAATATATATTTTTAACCAATTGGTTGTTCAATTCCAAATGGCTGGCCCTGGAAATATACAAACAGGTAGCATTATACAGACTAAACTATGAAATTTCCTAGAGATGTTATTGTTATTATTATCATCATCTTCATTATATGGTTGAAGAAACAAGAAAACAATTTGTCCAAGGTTATAAAGTTAGAAACTGTTTATCAAATATGCTTTTTATGTTTTTTTCTCTTCAAAACTATCTGAACAGTCATAATCATGTTTCAGTATATTTGTGATATAAAAGACCCACTTCTCAACCTTCCATCACACCCTACCTCTTCCTCACAGATACCCATCTCAAATGGTCCTGGGAAATGCAGTCTGCTTCAATTTGCCGAGGGACAGAAATTCCCACCAAGGTTCAGCAATTGCTACAGTTGGAATGCTCTGAAACCGAGGCCATGTTCCTGTCATGGCAAATTAGGTCAACATGGCAAGACATGGAGCCATGCATGGGATGACGGAATGTAAAAGCACATTATTAACTGATGTCCTCTCCATTTTATTTTTCCTCAGTGACATCTAACAAATTGAATTTAAGTGTTCAGAAACACAAAATGCTCTATTAGCTGGCTTGGAGAGACGGGGAGAAGAGGAAGAGGTGCATGAACTGACAGGCAACGTAATAACAGATGCCAATAGAATGCACGGAATGTTTTTCTTTTCATTTTCTTTTTATGAATTTAATTTATTTTTTGAGAATGTCATATATATAGTCATTCTTATTATTTTCATTCCCCACCTTCTCTAATCCCTCCTCCAAAACCTCAACCCTTCCCACAAATACTGTTCCTACATTCAGGTATTTTTGCTGTTTTGTGTTTCACCCACTGGCTCTACCTGTGCTAGCATGGGTTTGGAACTATCGACTGGAGCCTGGTGAGCTCACCAGCGCATATGCAGTTGAAAGACAACTACTCTTCCCTTCTGCCAATCTATCAGCAGCCAAAAGCTCAGCAGAGACCACCCCCCATCTAGAACAAACTGTGAATAAGATGAGTCTGTGTAGGCTCAGTGCAAGTAAACCCAGCTGCAGTCCCTGACTGCAATGACTGAGTCATACCCGGAAAATGGCAGCCTGCCACCCTTACCCCCTCTTCTGGCTCTAATTCTTCCCATCTCGTCATCAAGGACCTTCGAGTCATCGAAGAGGTAGTAAAGATGTTTCATCTATGGAAGAGCATTCAGTCATTGCTTATGCTCAGCTCTTTGAGCAGTCCTGAGTCTCTGCCTTCACCATTGTTCTCTGAAAGAGGTTTTCCTCATTAAGGTTGAGAATAGCATTTGTATATGGGGACACAAGCATAAATACTTAGAAAGAGTTCAGTGCTATATCAATTTAGCAAACAATAGGAGTTGGCACTCCCTAGGGCCTAGTGATTTCTCCATCCATGTGGTTTTGACCAGGTTTACAATATCAGACACAGACTCCCTCCTATAGAACAGACTTCCAGTCCAATCAGGAGCAGATGGCTATCTGTATAACAGGTGTGCACTGTTACATAAATGAGCTCATCTTGCCAGGCAGGTTGGTGGTGCAGTGGGTTGGGTTTACATCTGGCTAAGACCACCCCAGTGCTTTTCACCTCCAGAAGCCTGGGTAGCACCTTTTGGGACTATGAAAACTGTCCCGCTCAGTTCAGGCTTGGCTTCTGTTCTACAACCAAGGCGTGTGAGGTCTCCAGCAAGAGTTCTTGTTGATAGTCGCAAGAGTTCTGGTTGATAGTCACAAGAGTTCTGGTTGATAGTCACAAGAGTAGTAAGGGCCCATACTGTTTGGGAGTCGCCTGCTGCCTCCCTAAGCAGCAACTCACACAAAGGCACCTCACCTTTGGCTTCTAGGAAAAGCATTATCTAGCCACACAGGGTATCTTTCCCCTTTTTAAATTAAATATCTCTAATTGTGCTGTAAAACAGGAGGTGTCCATGTCTTTTTCACGTCCATTCCACGTAGGTTCATCTCACCCGTCATCTCAACTCTCCACTCCCTTCTTCATCTTAGCCCATAAGTACTCCACTACTTTTTTCCCAATCTACTGTTTTTAAATTTGGAAAAGCTAATTTTATAAGCCCATGAGTGTTTAGGGACACCTATTTCAAGATATACTAGACTATAGTTGTATACAATGATATTACTTAAAAGTTAATAAAAGTATAAACATATTAAACTTAGCCTAAGCTACAATGAACACAAGAAAATAATTACTGGTATTTTATCAATATTCAGTTTTATTATGGATTTAAGGTAATAAGAAAAAGCAAATAGTATAGTTTGGTGGCTACCCGTGGGCAGTAGACCCGTTAGTGGAATTCCTGACCCTATGAATAAATAACTATCTTTCCTTGGACAGTTATGTTACTTTTCTGTGTCATTGTTGCCTTAGGGGTGAAGGGAGCTCAATAATATCTACATTATGAACTTCAATAAGAAATAAATGAGCAACAGATGGAAAATATTTTTAATGTGATTTCAACATGGTAAGCACTTGATAAAAGTCAGTTACTAGTATCATCTCAGGTCTGCTTGACTTGCCCGGCTAGTCTAGTCTAAATGTCTTGAAGATAGGAATTAAATTCAGTATAACTGTTTCCACTAAAAAAACACAAATGATATCACATAATTGTATTGAAAAGAAAGATAAATATAAACTCAAGGGGTTTGAAAAGCTCTTCAATTTTAAGGATAGCTTTTTGCTGATATGGTAATACACAAAACAAAAGAAATCTAGGGCATGGGCTTTTTGAAATAACACTATCATCACCATATATACCTACATGCTTGTTTACAAATGTATTCTTTCCCAAATATACTCTAATGTATTTGCTTTTCATTCATTTAAGTCCTTGAGGGGTAGGTACAGCAACACACAGATTCTTGGCCCAAGGGATGCTTTGGAAGTTGGGATGAAGCATGCCAATGTCCCATAGGCATGAGTCACCTTCCTCAGATTACACTGATTTTGTTGAGTTCGTCACTGCTGTTGCTATCATTTTTTTTTTGCTTTAGAAATCTAAGTACATCTTTCCAAAATAGAATTCAGTTCATCTGTGCCATAAACATCTTCATTTTAAGAAGAGCATGTGAGCATGGAAAGATGACTCAGTAGTTAAGAGCACTTGTTGCTCTTTCAGAGGACCCAGCTCTACTCTCAGCCCTTACCTGACAGCACAAACCATCTGTAACTGCAGTTCCAGGAGATATGACCCCTCTTGTGACCTCTGTGGGTGCCAGGCATACATCCATAACTCCCTTCCAGGAGATATGCCCCCTTCTTGTGACCTCTGTGGGTGCCAAGCATACATGTACTGTACTTGCATACATGCAGACAAAATATTCATACAAATAATAAAATAAAATAAATGTATACAAAAATTGTCAAAAGAACAATAAATGTGTTCTCCCTTTGGTTCCAGTGACTTCATGTATAGCCAGCAAGAATGACCTTGGATCATAGCCCTCCTGACATGCTTGTTTTTGCAAAATCCTGCTTTCACCAGACCTCTACAGATTCCAAAACATCCCAAAGAGAACTCTTCCTTTATATGTTTTTAAAGGCCATTGTGAGACATGTGTTAAAAAAAGAAGATACGATGAGAAAATCATATAAACTCACTATACATATGGAATAAAACAGTGAAGAAATGTTCAGTAATCTCAGAAGCAGAGAAATGGAAAGCCACTCTTTCTTTGTTAAATGTACAATTAACAAATACAATGTGGGACTGTTTTCTCCACAAACACAAACAACTTAGGTACAGACAGATATAAACTGAGGCTGCTTGTTTATTTCCTGGCCATCCAAACCAAAATAATAACACAGATACTATACTAATTACAACACTGCTTGGCCAATATCTTAAGCTTCTTACTAACTAACTCTTATATCTTAAATTAGCCCACTCCTATTATTTTGTATTTTACCACGAGGCTCGTGGTTTATCAGTAAGGTTCTGGGGCAGGCATCTTTCTTCTTCAGCAGCTGCATGGTGTCTCTGTGACTTTGTCTTCTTTTCTCCTCTATCTCTACTTGGAATTCCCTCCTTGCTCTATTCTGCACTGTCATAGGCCCAAAGCAGCTTCTTTTTTAACCAATGGTAATAAAACATATTCACAGCATACAGAGGGAATCTCACATCAGACAGAGACAAAACCTGATGAGGATATGTAAGAACTGGAGCTCTGATATGTTGTCAGCAAGACTGAACACAACATAGGCAATCAGAAAAGCAACTTAACAGCTTCTCAAATTACCCAACATGGAGTTGCTTATGACCCAAAAATATGACTCTTAGTTGTATGTCCAACTATGCATATTAAAATCTATGCATATGTAGTATGGAGGAGGAGCAGAATGCATCCTGCCACCTGGCTAGTTTAACCTCAAAAATAACCACACAGAAATTGTATTAATTAAATCATTGCCTGGCCCATTATTTCTAGCCTCTTATTGGCTAACTCTCACATATTAGTTTAACCCATCTCCATTAATATGTATCACCACTTGACTGTGGCTTACCGGCATGAGTCTAACCAGCGTCCATCTTGGGCAGGAGAACCATGGCGTCTGCCACACTGCCCTTCTTCCCAGCATCCAGTTTTGTCTACTCCACCTATATAAGTTCTGCTCTATCAAAAGGCCAAAGCAGTTTCTGCAGTTTCTTTCTTTAACCAATGAAAGCAACACAAATACAGAAGGACCTCCTACACCATGCATATAAAGATTAATAAGACCCCTTTACACAAAAATTCATGCTATTATGCAAACCAAAAAGTAAGAAGAACCCAAATATCCACCAAATGATAAAGCAATTAGAATCTTTACATCATAAAAAGGAATAAAATTTTGACAAGCATAGATTAACCTTGAAAATATAACAGTAAATTAGTTAGTCACAATCAAAAGTTACATGATCTAATTTCATCATGTAAAATAGCCAGAATACCTGAGTCCACAATGAAAGAGTGTCAATTGGATTGTGCTGCGACCATGGGGCTGGGAGGGGAGGGAGGATAGGAGTAGGCACTAAGGATGTAGGGTTTCTTTTGACTACAAAAAAGGCAGTGATGGTGGTGGGACAATTCCATGAGTGCAT
Organism: Myodes glareolus; assembly: GCF_982192425.1. Lineage (NCBI taxonomy): Eukaryota > Metazoa > Chordata > Mammalia > Rodentia > Cricetidae > Myodes > Myodes glareolus. Next base: position 61,735,744 of record NC_142037.1, read on the forward strand.
CAGTGACTCTTGAAATTTACACTTCAAGGAAATAAAATTGTATGATAAGCATCTTAAAGCTGTTAGTAAATTTATAGAAGACATATCTAAGAAAATGAACAATTTTTACAGTTCTCCCATAAGATTTTATAAAATATAAATAATTTTGTAGTGTAGACTCACAACATTGGTGTCCTCTGTCATGGACATCCATGGGAGGCATTTGCTGTTTATTTATATTTTATGTAGTCCAGAGATTCACATTCAATCCTACAATCGAAGAGTCATTAAACATGAGCTAACATCACAAAAAACTATTACTTCATAGTCCTCAAAGCAAAAGGGGACTAATCATTCCTGAAAATAAAATTTGATATATTCTTACCCAATTCCAATGACCACTGCAGAAATCATTGACACAATGCAAGACCACGTGATAGGGCACAAGACTTAAGCTTTTTAAAGTCATCTCTTTTTAAAAAACCAATTGGATGCTAACCGTTATGCTCTTAACACTCTCCAAGATGTTTCTTTTATAGCTGGGGAACTTAAACTTCCCTGAGATTAATGAAAGAGTAAGATGCACCCAAAGATTCAGAAGTTGAAAATTTAGGAGAAAAGGTTGTCAGGTTTATACGTTATATCACAAAATGTTTGGTTTTTATGGCCTATTTTGTGCTTCACATATTTCACTAAAATGCTTGACTTAATTCATTTACCTTAGCTAAACATTGAATATATTGCTATGGAAGGAGGTTGGAAGAGTCTTCCTTTTTATCTTGTTTAAGGTAAAGTTTGTAATACCCACAAAAGGCCCAAAACTTTTTTTTTTGACCAAATAATCTTAAGTTTTATTTAAATAACCTCCAGTGAGAATACAGCGGACTAATCAACCATTTCCTCACTATGAATTCACCTCCCAGGGAGGTATGCAAACTGCCTCTCAATGGAGGCGTCCTTGGTCCTTGGCCTCAACCACGGCCAGCCGGTGGGGGAGCATCCACAGTGGAGCGGGGGTTCTTGATAGTCTCATCCACGGATACAACAAGGCATGCAGCCTCAGAAGCTGCTGTCAGGGCGTTGATGCGCACCATGGCCGGCTCCCACACAAAGGCCTGGAAGTTGTCGGCGATGTCCTCATTGTTGACGTCTACTCCATACCACATGCCCCCCTGTGCATGCCGAGCTCGCAGCTTGTTAAGGATGTTCGTGGCATCAAAGCCAGCGTTGTCACATAGCTGTCATGGAATAATTTCCAGGGCCTTGGCATATGCCCCAATCAACAGCTACTGTTTCCCTGGAATGGTCCTTGAGTAATCCCGCAGATATTTGGAGAGCTCCATCTCGATGGCTCCACCACCAGCCACCACAGAGTCATTCTTGAAATTCTCCTCATAGATTAGGAATTGGTGAACCAGTTCCTCCATCATTGTGTTGATTACTTCCAGTCGATTGATTTCTGGCTTGTGGACCAAAGGATGAACTCGAACAGCTGTGAATGTGGATGTTCTATCTCCTCCCAAATTATAAAGGGGAAGACTCTCTCCCTTCCTCCCTCCCTCCTTCTTGCTCTTCCCCCCTTCCCCTCTTCTCTCCCCCCCTTCTCTCCTCTCCCCCCCCCCTCTCCTATTACAGGAGCCTGTTTGAGGACTGTAAAGACTTCAGTTAAATGCAGTGGGCTATCAAGGTAACAATTTCATGCTTCCTCTGAAACACTGAAAATACTGAAACATTTAAAATATAGGTGTTTGGCTGAAGGAAGGAGCTGGAATCAGTCCTAAACACTTTTGGCAAAAAGAATAGGAACCTGCATCTTTAAATCTTGGATTAATGCCAAATCTTCTCTCTACCATCGAATTTTCATTAAAACTGTTCACCTTCCAAGTGCAAAAAAAATAATTAATTAATTAAAAGTGGTGTAGCAAATGCTGTGTATTTTTTTCTGAAACTTTAGCAGTGATGTCCATGCCAAATGGTTGCAATCTTCTTTACTTTGTGCTTTGAAAACAAAGCTATAGAGATAAGAGAGTAGGGGAGGATTGGGGAAAGCTTGGGGGATTGGGATGGGGGGAGTGAGGAAGGGTGGGGATGGGAGGAGGGAGGAAGGATGGATATGGGAGCAGGGAAGTATATATCTCAACTAAGGGAGCCATTTTAGGGTTTACAAGAGACTTGATTCTAGAGGGGTTCCCAGGTCCAAAGAGAGATCCCCAGATTGTTCCCTGGACAGCAGAGGAGAGGGTACCTGAACTGGCCTTGGCCCATAACCATACTGATAAATATTTTGCATATCACCATAGAACCTTCATCTGGCGATGGATGAAGATAGAGACAGAGACCCACATTGGAACACTGGACTTAACTCCCTAGGTCCAAAGGAGAAGCAGAAGGAGGGAGAATGTGAGCAAGGAAGGCAGGATCAGAGGGAACCTACACCCGATGATGAATGGAGAATGAGACGGAGACCCACATTGGAGCACTGGACTGAGTCCCCAAGGTCCAAATGAGGAGCAGAAGGAGGGAGAATATGAACAAGAAAGGCGGGACTGTGAGGAGTGCGTTCACCCACTGATACAAGGGGACTGATCTAATGAGAACTCACCAAGGCCAGTTGGACTGGGTCTGAACGAGCAGGTGATCAAACCAGATTCTCTGAATGTGGCCGGATTCTCTGAATGTGGCTGGCACAGGGACTGTCTGAGAAGCCATTGACAATGGCACTGGGACTTGTTTCCTCTGCATGTTCTGGATTTTTGGGACCCTAGTCAGTTTGGATGCTCACCTTCCTAGACCTGGAGGGAGGGGGGAGGAACTTGAACTTCCCACAGGGCAGGAAACCCTGACTGTTCTTAGGGCTAAAGAGGGAGGAGGAGAGGGAGTGGGGGGAATGGGAGGGTATTGGGAGGAGGGGCGGAAGTGGAAACTTTTATAAATTAATAAAAAAAAAAGATTCTGAGTTATGTAGGTCTAAGTAGATTTTTAAAGATGGTTTATTTTGTTCCTGTGGGGTTTTTTCTTGAGTAAAAGATGCTGCCTCTTTCTCTTTCCTCTTTCTCTTTCATTTCTTTTCTTTTCTGAGGCACCTACTAAATAACTGAGCTTTTTTCTCTGTCTAATTAAGATTGGAATTTTCACAACTACAGAATTTTGAAAACACACAAATTTAGATAAATCTTAAATCTTCAGTACAATTCAAGTTCAGGAAATCAAAGAGATGTAAAAACAAACACCTCAAGGAAATATACTCGAACACAAGTAAAAGTGATGAAACCAAAGACACCTTAAAATAAGCATCTCACCGAAGTGGCCTGTGTCAAAAAGAAAGCGAGAACCATGAAGTAGCCAAAAGGAAAGCAAAAACCTGACAGAATTGATATGATGCTGTGAGCAGAGAGGTTTTCCAAAACACCCATGTATCCACGTGTATCATCTTAAACAAGGTAACAACAAACATAAATAAAACAGCCCTACCTTACTGAACTGTGTACCAAGAACATCCATAAGGCAGCCATGCTTATTCCACTATACCAGCACCTCAGCCCAGAATTCCTGGTTCCCATGTCTTTTTTTCTCATGTTTTCCAGCCTTTGCAAAGTACTTTGTTTTATTTTCTCTATGAGAATAAGGAACTATACAACTGCATTGTATCATTGATATCATGTCTTCACCTTACTGAATAAACTAGCAAATTTAGGTAAGCATTTTGAAAAAAAAGTCATGTTTTCATTTCCCCCAACTATATTTTTTTTTAAATTTCTATAGGAGAGAGAGAGAGAGAGAGAGAGAGAGAGAGAGAGAGAGAGAGAGAGAGATTCCTGGAGAACTTACTAGAGAATACTGACGAAAATGAAAAGAATGCATTGCTACCACCACCACCAGTAAATCCAAGCCAGTAGGAACTTACACAGCAAGCAGTTCACTCTTCAAGGCAAGGAGTAGCTCCTTGATACTAGGCTGCATTTCTTTTGGCAACAGGCTACTTTGTGTTAGCAGTTAACTCACGTGCCCCAGAAGTCCCAGGATGTTTTCCTCTGCTGAGAAATCCTGCTCTGCTCTCCTGCTCTACAATATAGATGAGAAGAAATTAGGAATTAGTAAATTCTCTCACAGTCGACCTGCCATCTGACTTGCCAACTGCAACCTGAGAACCGAGACATTAGCGTCAATCCAAAACAAGTCCTTCCTACTTTAGAGGTCTATAAATTACATTTTAGTATCTTAACTATCATGAGAAGTACTCATTAAAGTGGAACATCAACCGGTGTTGGTGGCGTATTCCTTTAATCCCAGCACTCAGGAGGCAGAGGCAGGGGAACCTCTGTGAGTTGGAGGCCAGCCTGGTCCATAAGGCAAGTTCCAGGACAGGTTCCAAAGCTACACAGAGAAACCCTGTCTTGAAAAAAACAAAATCAATCAATCAATCAATAAATAGGACATCAACAAAGGTTTAGCAAGGTAATATATGCTCAACATTCTAGCAAAAAGTCATCAGAGATTTTTTTTTTGTCCCAATCCTTGGTTATTTTAGGACCACCACTGTGTGTATATAAAAGTGATGCGTGATTCCCCTCTGTATGCTGTGAATACCATATGTTAATAAAGAAACTGCCTTAGCCTCTTGATAGGGCAGAACATAGGTAGGCGAGGAAAACTAAACTGAATGCTTGGAGAAAAAAAAGGAGTCAGAGTCAAGGACAAGTCATGTAGCCCCGCCTGAGAACTTTACCCTGTAAGCCACTGCCATGTGGCGATACACAGATTAATGGAGATGGGTTAAATTAATATGTAAGAGCTAGCCAATAAGAAGCTAGAGCTAATGGGTCAAGCAGTGATTTAATTAATACCGTTTCTGTGTGATTATTTCAGAGCTAAGCAGCTGGGAACTAACTAGCAGCCTCCTTACAACATTTAAGTGGAGGTACTTGTCAGAACAAGGGTGTGTAGAAAAGTGGTCTCTGCCTCATGAAATATATAATCTAATTGAGGCAATGAGGCTAATTGGAGGACTTTTTAATGAATGAAACATGAAGAAATATCGTAATTCATAGAAATAAACTGTCAGTTGGGCTAGACTGAACCTGGAGGATTCCATAAAGCAAGCAGGACTTGAATGATGGATATGACTCACACAGGCAGCACAAACCAGGCCAGCAAGATGGACTTAAGGGAAAGCACGCCATCAGAAAAGGTCTCTGTTAGGGCAGGGGTTCACGGGATGCAGTGCCAATGGAATGCATAGTCAGAGCTGGGGGCCAAAAGTGCTGCAGTAGTCAAGACCCTGTACTTTCAGGTTGCGCCATTTGGCTTCCAGTAGGCTGTGTAGTCACTGAGGCCTTCTGGTAGCAAACGACAGATTGAAAGAGTGTTTTATGATCAGCTTGTCAGGGATATGAATGATGTAGTGGCTGTAAGAGGAGCTGGACGTCGGTGGCATAATTAAAAGTAAAAGGTTTCTGTAATAGAAGAAAAAGGGGAGATAGTAAGAAGCTCAAAGAGAATGGAGAATTGGGGACAGAAGAGGCAACAGGTGACATTTTGAAGAAAGAACTGGAATTGGCAAATGTTGGCAACTGGTAAGACCTGGAAAACCAGGAAAAGCATCTGAGACATCAAACTTTAAACATGGATGTGAATAAAAGTTGCCAACACAGCATTTTGCATTTGGAGAACTTGGAACAATTAATTTGCAAAACACGTTCTTTCACTCTGGAAACAAAGACCTATAAGCTGTTGTGGTAAACCTTCTTTCTTTGTAGGATGGCATAAAATGTTTTCAACTACAGCTCTCTTCCTTAAGGATGCGGATCGGCTCAGCACTGTGAGCCTAGCATGATCCCCTAGCATGGTTTGCTACAGTTTAGCATAGCTCTGCTGAACACGTGTACAGTGAATTGAACAAGATACTAAGAGAGAGATTTGATGGAACATGTGCAAATACAGAAAACAAAAACAATATGAGAAGAAGGGAGGGACAAGAGAAGAGAAGGGTGGAGAAAGAGAAATTAACACACAAGCAGAAGACAGCATTAGTGAGACACGGTTGCTACTGCCTTACTATCTACCTGTTCTGGATCACAACCAGCCCCTGGTTCCCAGGAAGACTCAACAGTGATGCTCACCTGTGGCTCACTGACAGACTCTGCATCCTCAGATGCCTCCTCAACCTAGTTTGACCTGATGTCCTTTTCTATGACCTCTTTCAAGGGTAGATAATGTAGACAGCAGGTTGCCATTAAGCATGCTTGTGCATCGAACATGTCGTTGAAACAGGGTGGGAACTACAACAGGAGTCAGGTACACTGATTTAGTTTTGGAGGTAAGCGAGGTTGTCTATATCTTCTCACCTGTGGTGGCAGAAGGTCGGAAGAAGAAGCAAATGCGGCAGAAATGGTTCAGGACTTTGCCAGATTTTTAGTGATGATAGGATAGCTCAATATGATCTCAGAAGACAGGAAACCTTGCATATCTTAAGTTACATCCTTTGTACTCAATGGCAAGACTGACCCTCCACCAGCAAGACTCATAGTATGTCTGTGAGGTTCAACCTGAAAAGAGGAAACTAATCAACTCTCAGAGCCAAGAAACAAGACTCTGCCATTCTAATAAACAGAACTCATCACAAAGCTGAACATGCAAAACACATGCAGGACAGCACCTAGAAAAGCTATGACATTGGACTTGATGTGCAGGACCCTGCTTTAAGAAACTCCCTGGTTTGCAGGGTGGTGGTGGTGCACGCCTTTAATCCCAGCACTTGGGAGGCAGAGGCAGGCGGATCTCTGTGAGACTGAGGTCATCCTGGTCTACAAGATCTAGTCCCAGGACAAACTCCAAAGCTACAGAGAAACTCCGTCTCGAAGAACCAAAAAGAAAAAAAGAAACTACCTGCCTTTAAGGAAGGCTCTAAGAACTCCATAAACTCAACTTAAGCAGATGTGATTCTCATTTGCCACACACACCCCAGGTCAAATGTGCCCTCTTAAATACAAAATTATATTGAACATTAGCCCAGGGACAGAGCTGAAGTTTTGTAAACAATATTGATGAAGTTTTCCTATTTCAGATGTAAATAGAAGCTGTTTAATCCCTAAAATAATCAAAGAGTTAATCTTGCTTCATTCAAGCAGGAGTGGAGCCCACTGGCAAGCTGTAACCATCTTAATTTTCAAACTTTCATGTCCCTTCTCAAACCACAAAAGCCAGCGAAGTAGAGGCGAACAAAAAGGGGCTATTTGGTAAGGACAGAAATGAACTGCGCTGTTTGAAGTGTTTCCAGGGAAATGTGTTGGGAATATTGAAGTCCCCAGTGACTTACAAAGGTTATTCATTCACAAGTGAGATAAATTCATAGCTGTCAAATTGTCGAGATTCTCTGTGTGATCACCAGGGCTTCAAATCATTTATTTTTTTTCCCTAGCAAAAGTTCAATATTTTCACAGCTTCAAATTTGATCGTACTTTATAATTTGGAAATAAAGAATTGCTTCTCCTCCTCACCTGCTCACTGAAGCAGTCGTGGCCTATGAGTATATTAAAGCAGGTTTTCTCTTTCATTGTGTTTTCTTTCTCTGAGTAAAGCCAAATGTGTCTAAATTGGACATTTCTCCCAGTGAACTAGCTGCATATAATTAATAGTGCTTGGTTTCACCACACTGATTTGGGGAAACCACTGCTGCTACAAAGTTTCTAGCATTTAATAATTGACTATACTACCCAGCATAATTATAGATACATGTGTTCTACCCTCCCCCAAAATAAATTTGTCTTTTTTTTCTTATTCTAAGGATGTTGCCTATTAATTTATGAACTATTGTGTTTATCTGAAAATCATACAGTGACCATTTCTGCTTTTGTGTTTTCATCATGGGGTCAATGACATGAGATTGTTTCTCAAGACTGCTGAATGCATTTTTGGTGTGTGTATATGCGGTATATGTATATATGTGTAGAGTCACAATTGTGGAAGTCCGAGGACATCAAGTGTCCTACTTTGTCACCTTCCTCATTTCCTTAAGCTGAACTTAGAGCTAGGTACACAGCTAGCAAGCCCCAGGTATCCTTCTGTCTGCATCCCCAAAGTACTGGGTTACAGACACTGTCATTCATAACCAGTTTTTTGTGTGTGTGAGAGAGAGAATTGCAGGAATTCTAACTCAGTCCCTTAGGTTTGAGCAGCGTGTGTCCTTAACCACCAAGTCATCTCCCCAACCCCACTAGAGACATTTTGAACCAAGTCCTTCAGAGATACTTTTAGTTGTTCATTTTTAATTGTATTAAATATTTATATTTAATTCGAATATTTAAAATTTTATTATCATATATTCATATGAAACTTAATGGGTTTCATCCTGACACTTTGGTATGTTCATATGTCTCCTTTCTTGTCCACCTCTCCTGCCATCTCCCTTCCTCTTCCCAAACAGCCTCCCTCCTGCTTCCAGGTCTCCCTTTGTTTAATATCTGGATTCCATATATGAAAAGAAATGTGATCGATATCAGAGTCTGACTTATTCTGCCTAAGATGATGATCGCCAGCTCTATTCATTTTCCTGTAAAGGACATAATTTCGCTTTAAAAACTTAAACTACTTGATAAGACTTAAGCTAAAAGTTAGCAAAATAATGAGCTCCAGGAAAGCTGGTCAAGACGCAAGGAACAATAGAACGGGTAGGAGCTACCACAGGGGACCCACATCAAACACCAGGCCTTTAACCTGCATCTCATGAAAAGTGTGCTTCATCAGCTCAGAAAACACCAGACCAGGAGGCCACTAAACCAAGCCAAGACCACCAGGGTTTGAGATAACCACACAACTGAGGAAGAAGAGCGGCCACTGATAGCAAAAGGAAAACCTAACAAAACGATCCAACTTTGCCAGATCGTAGTAAGCTTAAAATTCAGTACTTCCACCAGACCGTGGCGTGCACTAACCGGTGTGGCAGTTAGTCATACATGCGAATTTGATGGGAGTTAGAATCTCCATAAAACGTCACTCCTGCATGGCCACATGGGCTAGCTAGATTGCGTTAACTGTTGTAGAAAGAGCCACTGTAAATGGGAGCAATGTCATCCCCCAGGCTAGAGTCCCTCACTAAATAAGAATACCAAATACATCCACCTGGGCACTAGCTTTTATGACTCCCTACACTCTACCTGCAGACACAATGATACCAACTGTTTTCATCTTCTGTGCCCTGACTCCCCGCACCACACTGGACTGTATCCGGAAATGTAAGCCTAAATAAGCTCATCCTTCCTAGAGTTTTGTTCTGTTTTTCTGTTTTGTATTTTGATTTTTCAAGACAAAGTTTCTGTAGGGTAACAGCCCTAGCTGTCCTGTGGAATGCCCTATGTAAACTAGGCTGGCCTCAAACTCACAGAGGTCCACCTGCCCCTGCCCCCCCCCACCCCGAGTACTGGAATTAAAGGTATGTGCCACCACGCCAGGCAGAATCCATTTTTTTACATTGTTTTTGGCAAGTATATTTTGTCCTAGCAAATAACGAACACAACTAGAATCCCAGCCCTTGGGATCCTGAAGCCAGAGCTACACAGTAAGGCCCTGTCCAAAGGGGAAAAAAATCCCTAATTTTGAGGTCACACTTCTTAGTGACACACTGGGTTCCCCCTTGCATACATCTGTGATCTGAAAGTTGGTCGTTCCTAGTACATGCAGCTACTCAATGGAGGACTAGGCATAGCATAAAGAGCTTGGCATCTCTGCTTTAGACTGTGTCTTTCTCCTTTGCTATCCTAACCCTTCATCAGATGCTCTTCAATCCTGTGTGCAGACACGTCGCTCTGACGTAGATAAGGAGATACACTGCTCTTTGAGAAGATTGTCTAGGGCTATAATGTGGTCATGCTGGGCTCTTGCTCTTCTGTGTTTCCTCCACCTGTTCCTCATGCTTTCTTACCAACGTCAGCTCCTTCAGTCTTTCAGCCTTTTCATAAAGCTCAGGCCAAGTCACAAAACCGGGGTGACTGTACAAGCTGATGATGCTAGCAACAGGAGGGACCCGACATTCCTAAATTAAACCCTGAAAGTCCTTCAGCCAATGTTAGACAGCTATTCAAGATAATAATGCCATCTGTAACTAATAGTTCCTTATTGACTACGGTAGTGACTACTGAATAATTACTAAACTTTTGTTTATCTCACCTCGCAAAATAGATCCAAATGAGCTTGTAACTCTTTCGATGGGGTAGAGCCATCCAATCACCTCCTCAATCACAGTCCCCCTCAGCTCTCAAACCAAGCCGCCTACCCACTAAAACTTTTCCCCCATTGTTCAAAATAAATGGCTTAATCTCATTTTTATTGTTTCTGTACTCTAATACCCCAGTGTCCAGTATCAATTATACTTGACCCAGCAATAGACAGGAAGCAGCAATGGACATGGATACTAGTCTAGTTAACCTTGAAATTGTTTCCATGAAAAACATGAAAGAGAAGAGGTAGCTCTAGGCAGAAGTGGCAAGCCTGGACTGCTTCTGCTAAGACGACAAGCAAAGCCCTCACATGTATGGATGGAATGTTACTAAATCTCAGTACTTCTCTGTGCATCACATATGAAGAGGCCAGCAAGCCAGTGCAAGACGAGAATGGTTCTGAAATCCAGCTCCTTCTGACTCTGGTGAGAGGAGAGAGTGTTCCCACTCACATATTGTTGTCAATGACCCATTAAGCAGGCTGCAAGTTAAAAGTGATCCTTGTTCTCATGTAATTACATGTTCTCATGTAATCCTTGGGCATTCAGGGAGCCATGAAAACAGTCGAGTTATAGTATATGTGAAGGCATAGATGACTACAGAACTACAAAAAATGCCAGAGGAATTTGAAACTGGAGCCTGAAGGACCATGAGTGTAGTGGAAAGTGAAGGCACCTGACTTGTGCAAATTTGTGGTGACGAATTATGAACAAAGCAGTTAGGTCGCAAACAGAGGGAAGAAGATTGAAAGAAGAGTGAAAAGAAATAGCTGGAGGGTTATGTGGAACCCCTAAAAACCTTCATTTAAAAAAAAGGCATTGTATGTAAAGTTATTAAAACTGCTATCCTAGTATTGATGTGCAAATGGAGGAGGAAGAGATCCTAGCAAGCGACATTAGAAGGTTATAATGGCGACAAATGGCCGAGAGCAGCAACGCTCTGCCTAGGAAAAGGAAAGAGGCGTAGCTGGTGTGTTAAGAATTTACTCTAAAGGTTACAAAACACACCATACAAAAGGGAGGATTAAGAGTGACAAAGATAAAACAAGGTCAAGATCTGGACCACTTGATGAGCAATAGTCAACTCTTCACGCAAGAGGAATACCTTCCCCAAAGAATAATGGAACTCTGAGCCAGATAAATCAGTTAGAGACTCAGATATAAATTCAGGTCGTACTCAATTCTGTCATATATCTGCATATATATGGTTTGGTTCCATAAAACAATTTATGCATGTTAAAAAATAAAATACGATGTTTTTGCATTTTTTCTTAACACTGGACAACTTTAGCTCGGGTCTCACACTTCACTAATATATATGTTTTTGAATTGTTTATAAATCTTGATATTTTAATGATCTAAGGAAAAATACCATTTAAGTAATTCTCTTGTGAACTGCCCTGCACACTGATTTATTTGTGATAAGACATCATATATTTTTCAGTAGCTAAAGTTTTGTAAGTAGGGAATGAGCGTCTGTATGGTCTTGTAAGGTTTTGCCAAAGATGTTCAAACAAACCCAAGGGCAGACAGAAAAACAGAAAGGAAGGTGAGCAGCTAGAGTCTGGGTCAACTTAAGGGGTGATGTGGAAATGGTACCTTTACCTAAATGCAAGCTCTAAAGGGTTGTTCTTAATTTGTCATTAGAAAACATAGGCCATTTTGATAAATCCAATTGATTTCAACTTTATGAAGAATTAGATTGAAGAGTCAGATTTAATTTTAAAATATATTTATGAGGTTGTGGAGAGGGACTGGTGATGGACCCACTGTGATGATCCAACAGTGATGGACCAGTGATTAAGACACTGGCCTCCCAAGCATGAGACTAGAGTTCGTACTTGCAATTAATGGTGTGCTTTCAATACTGTGGGAACAATACAAATAGAAAAACTTAATCTCCAATGCAGGACCCACATGGGTGACTAGAATTATAATGATCTAGTCAAAACCTCTTTTTTTTTCTCAAAGTTTATTAAAATACAAAAGTCTCCATTTCCGCCCCTCCTTCCTCTCCATCCCCAAGAGCAGTCAGGGTCTCCCAACCTGTGGGCAGTTCAAGCTCCTCCCCCCTCCCTCCAGGTCCAGGAAGGTGAGCATCCAAACAGACTGGATCCCAAAAATCCAGTTTATGCAGAGGAAACAAGTCCCAGTGTCATTGTCAATGGCTTTTCAGAAAGACTCCGAGCCAGCCACATTCAGAGAATCCGGCCTCATTCAGAGAATCTGGCTGGATCACGTGTTCGCTCAGTCCCAGACAACTGCCCTTGGTGAACTCTCATTAGATCGTCCCCTTGTATCAGTGGGTGATCGCACCCCTCGTGGTCCTGATTTCCTTTTTCATGTTCTTCCTCCTTCTGCTCCTCATTTGGACCTTTGGGGACTCAGTCCGGTGCTCCAGTGTGGGTCTCCGTCTGTATTGCCATCCATCGTCGGATGAAGGTTCCCTCTGATCTTGCCTTCCTTGCTCACGTTCTCTTTCCTTCTGCTTCTCGTTTGGACGTAGGGAGTTAAGTCCAGTGTTCCAGTGTGGGTCTCCGTCTCCATCTCCATCCATCGCCAGATGAAGGATCTGGGACTCTTGTCTATTTCCAATCTCCAGGAGGAAAACTACCTGAATTTACTTCAGGGTCACCCTTCTATCCAGCTTCTCTAGGATCACGAATAATAGGCTCAAAGACCTTTAATTATGGCTAGAATCCACTTATGAGTGAATACATACCATATTCCTCTTTTTGGGTCTGGCTTACCTGACTCAGTAAAGCGTTTTCTTTCTTTTTTTTTAATTTTTTTATTTTCTTATTTAATTTTTACGGGGAACCCCTCCAGAATCAAGTCTCTTGCAAACCCTAAAATGGCTCCCTTAGCTGAGATATAAACCTCCCTGCTCCCACAACCACCCTTCCTCCCTCTCCCCCTCCCATTCCCCCAAGCCATCCCCAATCCTCCCCCTCTTCCCTCTCCCTGACCGTCTTCCCTTACTTCCACCCCCCTACCCCCCATGCACCCGAGTTTGCCTGGCAATCTTGCCTAGTTCCACTATCCAGGAAGATAACTATATGATTTTCTTCAGGTTCACCTTCTTATTTAGCTTCTCTAGGATAACAAATTATAGACTCAAAGACCTTTAACTATGGCTAGAATCCACTTATGAGTGAGTACATACCATATTCCTCTTTTTGGGTCTGGGTTACCTCACTCAGTAAAGCGTTTTCTATTTCCATCCATTTGTATGCAAAATTCAAGATGTCATTGTTTTTTACCGCTGAGTAAAACTCTAATGTATATATGTTCCACACCTTCTTTAACCATTCTTCTATTGAGGGGCACCTAGGTTGTTTCCATGTTCTGGCTATTACAAATAGTGCAACTATGAACATAGTTGAACAAATGCTTTTGTAGTATGATAGGGCATCTCTTGGGTATATTCCCAAGAGTGGAATTGTTGGGTCCTGAGGGAAGTTGACTCCCAGTTTCCTGAGAAATCGCCACACTGATTTCCACAGTGGCTGCACAAGTTTGCATTCCCACCAACAATGGATGAGTGTTCCCCTCACTCCACATCCTCTCCAGCATAGGCTCCCATTGGTGTTTTTGAGTTTGACTATTCTGACAGGTGTAAGATGGTATCTCAAAGTGGTTTTGATTTGCATTTCCCTGATCACTAAGGAGGTTGAGCATGACCTTAAGTGTCTTCTGGCCATTCGAAGTTCATCTGTTGTGAATTCTCTGTTCAGTTCAGTACCCCATTTTTTAATTGGGTTAATTAGAGTTTTAGTGTCTAGTTTCTTGAGTTCTTTGTATATTTTGGAGATCAGACCTTTGTCTGATGAGGGGTTGGTGAAGATCTTCTCCCAGTCAGAAGGCAGCCTTTTTGTCTTACTGACAGTGTCCTTTGCTTTACAGAAGCTTCTCAGTAAAAGCTTTCAGTAGGTCCCATTTATTCATTGTTTCTCTTATTGTCTGTGCTACTGGGGTCCTACTTAGGAAGTGGCCTCCTGTGCCTATATCTTGTAGACTACTTCCCACTTTCTTTTCTATCAGGTTCAAAGTGGACAGATTAATGTTGATGTCTTTAATCCATTTGGACTTGATTTTTGTGCATGGTGATAGATATGGATCTACTTTCATTCTTCTACAGGTTGACATCCAGTTATGCCAGCACCATTTATTAAAGATGCTTTCCTTCTTCCATTGTATACCTTTAGCTCCCTTGTCGAAAATTAGGTGTTCATAGGTTTGTGGGTTAGTGTCCGGGTCTTCTATTCGATTCCATAGGTCGACTTCTCTGTTGTTATGCCAATACCAAGCTGTTTTCAATACTGTAGCTCTGTAATAGAGTTTGAAGCCAGTGATGGTAATGCCTCCAGAAGTTCCTTTATTGTATAAGATTGTTTTGGCTATTCTGGGTTTTTTGTTTTGCCATATAAACTTGATTATTGTTCTCTCAAGGTCTGTGAAGAAGTTTGATGGGATTTTGATGGGGATTGCATTGAATCTATAGATTGCTTTTGGTAGAATTGCCATTTTTACTATGTTGATTCTCCCAATCCAAGAGCAGGGGAGGTCTTTCCATTTTCTGGTATCCTCCTCAATTTCTTTCTTCAAAGACTTAAAGTTCTTGTCAAATAGGTCTTTCACTTCCTTGGTTAGAGTAACCCCAAGATATTTTATGCTATTTGTGGCTATCGTGAAAGGTGATGTTTCTCTGATTTCCCTCTCTGCTTCTTTATCCTTTGTGTATAGGAGGGCCACTGATTTTTTGGAGTTGATCTTGTATCCTGCCACATTACTAACGGTGTTTATCAGCTATAGGAGTTCTTTGGTAGAGTTTTTGGGGTCACTTATGTACACTATCCTATCGTCAGCAAATAACGAAAGTTTAACTTCATCCTTTCCAATTTGAATCCCCTTGATCTCCTTATGTTGTCTTATTGCTATTGCTAGAACTTCAAGCACTATATTGAAGAGGTATGGAGAGAGTGGACAGCCTTGTCGTGTTCCTGATTTTAGTGGAAAGGCTTTGAGTTTCTCTCCATTCAATTTGATGTTTGCTGTCAGCTTGCTGTATATTGCTTTTATTATATTTAGGTATAATCCTTGTATCCCCAGTCTCTCCAACACCTTTATCATAAATGGGTGTTGAATTTTGTCAAATGCTTTTTCAGCATCCAATGAAATGATCATATGGTTTTTTTCTTTCAGTTTATTTATACAAAACCTCTTTTTTTATTGGCCACAAAAGAAAGAATACAAAACATTAAATTATGCACAACATATTTTAGGATAGTTCTTTTCTTATTTAAATTTTTTTATTTTACTTAGTAGCCCCAGTTCCTCCTTGCTCCCTCCTTCCTCCCCCTCCCCCACCTCTCTTCCCACTGCCGTTCACTCCTCAGAGGGGATAAGGCCTCCCTTGGGAGTCAACAAAGTCTGACATAGGAGGTTGAGGGACGACTAAGCCTCTCCCCCTGTATCAAAGCTGAATAAGGTATACCACCATACAGAATGGACTCCAGAAAGCCAGTGCATGTACCCAGGATAAGTTCTGGTCCCACTGCCAAAGGACCCTACAACAGATCAAGCCAAATAACTCAACCACATTCAAAAAGCTTAGTTCTCTCTCATGCAGGATCCCCAGCTGTCAGTCCAGAGTCCATGAGTCCTCACTAGTTCAGGTCAACTGTCTCTGTGGATTTTCCAATTATGATCTTGAACCCCTTTTGCTCATATGATCCCTCCTCCCTCTCTTCACCAAGGTTCCAGGAGCTCAGCCCAGTGCTTGGCTATGGATCATTGCAACTGCTTCCATCAGTTACTGAGTGTAGGTTCTATGATGACAATTAGGGTATTCACTAATCTGATTACAGGAGAAGGCCAGCTCAGGCACCCTCTCCACTATTGCTTGAAGTCTTAGCTAGGGTCATACTTGTGGATTCCGGCGAATTTCCATCGCACCTGGTTTCTCTCTAACCCCATAATGGCTCTGTCTATCAAAATATCTCCTTCATTGCTCCCTCTCTGACTGGGCCATTTGAAGCCCTTATGTTCCCATCCTCCCCTTCACCTCCTTTCTACTCCCCATCTCAGTTTACCCACACTATCTTAACTATTTCCCTTTTCCCAAGGTAGTTCTTAAAAGAAAATTAAAGACAAATACCTGCATCATACTTTCTAGTATATTCCACCAAGTTTTATATGATCTGCACAAAAATCTGAGTCTGCTTACCTGCTGTCATACTCAACTTATATATGGAGAAATTAAATTCCAGAAAGTTTACACTAACAAAACTTATAAGAAATGGAGAAAAGTCTTGAAAACACACGTGAAGATTTAAAAAATGGGAGGCTAGGGTGGCTGGTAAGACTGCTCAGTGGGTAATGCACTTGTTAAAAAAGCTTTTAAGACCACAATGGAAATCCCTAGACCCCATGTAAAAGCTGAACGGCCATTGTAGCCCACCTGTAGTCCCACTGTGCAGCATACAGAAACAGAGAACCCCTGAAAGTTCTGGCCAGCTGGACTCACTGTAATACCAAGCTCTGAGTTTAGAAAGAAACTTAGTCTCAATATATTAATTAAGTCAGTGTTGATCAAGGAAGACACACATTGTCAACCTTGGGCCTCTGTATACATGCAAACATATATGTGCCTCCACCCCCACACACCCATGTGACCACACAAAAAAGAACACGCAAACTAACATTCATATGCAAAAAGGGGTACATTCAGAATGAGTGTACAACTCTACAGGTAGTGTGTTTCCTTAATACATATGAGTGCCTGGGCTCAACCCCCAACACTATGTAACTCAGGGGTGGTAGATCACCTGAGTGTTCCCAGTGCTCAGGAAATAATAGCAGGAGGATAATAAATTCAGATAGTCATCAATTATTGTAACATGAGTGGGCCGGGCCTGCTTGTTTATTGGCTTTCTGTCCTGCCCAGTTCCCACAGCTGTTTAGTCCCAAAGTAAAATCACACAAGAGATCTTTATAAGTTATAATGCTGATTGGTCTATTAGGTCAGGCTTCTTATTGGCTAACTCTCACATCTTGATTAACCCATTTTTCTGATCTATGTTAGCCATGTGGCTCAGTACCTTTTTCAGTGGGGCAGCTCACATCCTGCTGCTTCGGTGATCTGGGCAGGAGTGGGAGGAATCAACTTCCTCCTCCCCAGAATTCTCCTGCTCTCCTTGCATCATTTCCATTTCCTGTCTGGTTTTCCCACCCACACCTCCTGCCTGGCCAATTAGCATTTATTTAAAACATGATTGACAGAATACAGACAATTCTCCCGCAAACTACATAGCAAAATTGAGGCCAGCGTGAAGTACATGAGACTTTGTATCAAAAAAAAAAAAAAAAAAGCGAGCACAGAAGACATTTAGCTATGGATTTCCTTCAAGTGAAGATAAAAATGTTGACCATCCTGTTCTGTTCCCTTATGCTATCCTTTGTTTTACATCTAGTATCTCTTTGGGTTAAGGCTTCACCCCAGCCCCTGGCACCCCTATACCCGAAGAGTCAGGAGTGTTTGGGTTAAAGCTTCACTTCAGCCTCTGGTATTCATATATCCAAAAATCTGGAATATTTGTGTGGAAAGTCCCATTCCAAGCTTCCTCACCTGGGAATTGCTTCAGTCCAGACTCCACCCCCGAGAAAGCCCACCAAATGATGAGCCTTCCTCAGAGATGCTCAAGACCATTCCCACCGGGTATTTAAACTGCATCCCTCCAGAGAACAAACACTTGCACCCTGGTTTGATTTGGTCTGATTTGGATTATTGCATCAACTGAGAGGTTTGTGGGGTGCAAAAACTTTTCCGTATCCACTTATGAGTGAGCACATACTGTGTTTACCTTTGTGAGTCTGGGTTACCTCATTCAGGATGTTATTTTTCTAGTTCCATCTATTTGCATGCAAATTTCATGATTTCATTGTTTTCTACATTGTGTAAATGTACCACAATTTCTTTATCTATTCTTTGGTTGAGGGACATCTAGGTTGCTTCCAGGTTCTGGCTTTTATGAATAATGCTGCTATGAACACTGTTGAGCAAGTGTCCTTGTGGTATGATTGAGCATCTTTTGGGTATATGCCCACTAGGCATCACTAGGTCTTGAGGTAGATTGATTCCCAATTTTCTGAGAAACCACCATACTGATTTTCAAGAGGGAACATAATAAATGAGTTGAGGGAGGGACGGAGTAGGAGAGCAATGAAAGAGATATCTTGATAGAGTGAACCATTATGGGGTTAGGAAGAAACCTGGTGCTAGGGAAATTCCCAGAAATCCACAAGGATGACTCCAGCAAAGACTCCTAGCAATAGTGGAGAGGATGCCTGGACTGGCCTTGCCCTGTAATCAGATTGGTGAATAAACCAACTGTTGTCATAAAACCTTCATCCAGTAGCTGATGGAAACAGATGCAGAGAACCACAACCAGGCATCCAGCCAAGCTCTGAGAAATCGGTTGAAGAGAGGGAGGAGGGAATATATGAGCAAGGGAAGTCAAGATCATGATGGAAAAATCTACAGAAGCAGTGGAACCGAGCTTGTGGGAACTCATGAACTCTAGACCAACTGCTGTGGAGCCTCCATGGGACAGAACTAGGCCCTCTGCATGTGGGAGACACTTGTATATCTTGGTCTATCTGAGGGGCCTCTGCTGTGAGATCAAGATCTAGCCCTGGTGCCTGAGTAAGCTTTTTGAAGACCATTCCCTATAGTGGGATACCATGCTCAGACTTAATGCATGGGGGAGGGGCTTAGTCCTGCCTTAACTGAATGTGCCAGGCCTTGTTAACTCCTTATGAGAGGAATGGAGGTGTGTGGGCTGGGAGGGGGGATTGGGAGATGTAACATGAGGGCAAGAAAGACAGGAGGAGGGATGGGAGAGAGAGCTGTAGTTGGAATGTAAAATGAAATTTAAAACAATAAAAAGAAAAATTTTTAAAGAGAAAAGGGACAAATGAAAAGAAAAATGGTGAAGACACCAAAGAACAGTCAACTTAGTAAAGAAATATCTGCTTACAATAGACATATGGAATTAGCCTAGATGTTCACTAAATACACACACACACACACATATTCGCACACACACACATGCACATACACTCATATGTATATATCGTGTAAATATAGAAAGCGAGAGGTATATTCAGCCATAAGAAAAAAAACAGCATTGCGTCATTTTCACAAAGATGGATAGACCTGGAAATCATTGTGTGAACTGCAATGATATATTCTCACAGACAAGTGTCAGGTTTTCTCCCATACGTGGAATCTGAGGTAAAATAATAGGAACATAAACAGGGGATGATTTGGGGTATGGAGAGGAGGGAGCATGGGAAAGGGATGAGAAGACGGAATGGAGGGCGTGAAAGCAATTCAAGTGCATTATACGCACGTGTGAAACCGCCATAATTGAACCGCTTACTCTGTGAAACTGAGTAGAATCTAAAATAGTAGGAGCCACGAAAGGCAAGTGCCATGCCTCTTCTTGTCTGATAAAATATTTAATAAAAAGGAGCATGCCTTGGGCCAGTGGATCCAAGCTTTTACCTTCCACTAAGGGAAGAGAGATTAGTGCTGGGTATTTATTCAAGGGCTTTCAACCACAAAGTGAACAGTGATTTTAACAAAAGTCTTAAACAAAATACAGGCATCTCTTTACGTGATTTTTTTTTTTATTATGTAGCCTGAGGGAGTCAGTTTAAATTGGTTCTGTGAAGGAATTATTTCCAAACAGCAGATGGCTGGAGCAATGCTTTCGAAGTAAATGGAATTCTTTTAAGACAGATTGATTCTGAGCCTACTATGTGTCGATATCTGGGCTACCTAGTGAGTATGCAGAAATGAAAATTAGGATTGTTGCTCTGGAAATTCTAGCAGGGCAGTGGAGAAATTCACTTATGATGGCACACTCATTTGGCTGACGGCGTTTTCTGATTTTGTTGGTTTTTTTTCCTGTTTCAGGTAGAGCGGTGGCAATGAATGACAGCCCAGCTAAACGTGCAAGAGGGAAATGGAGACATGAAACTTCAGAAGACGTGTCGAATGGATAAAAGGGAGAAAGGTCTTGCAAGCTGAAGAATGAGCCCATGCAGGTGGGAGGGTATGGGCGTCAGTGGGCTCAGACATTGACCATCACGGTTACTGGATCTTTGACAAAATCTTTGACATGAGAGACACTGGGAGAGAGGACCAGAAAACAGGCGTAGTCCAAGAGCCAGTATGCCGTGAGAGGGATGTATAGGGCTGATGCTGTGAGCAGAGGGAAGCCACCAATGTCTACGAAGCAGAGACTGAACATGGTCCTGTGACTGAGAGTCCTGAGAGCCTCAATTCACCGGATGACTGGTTTGATAGATGACCAGTTTGCTAGTGTTTCTGAGCTTCGTCTACATATCAAAATCATTTTTCTTGTATCCGCTTATAGAATTGACAGAGGTTTGTGAGCTGGGAAGTGGCTTGTTTTCCTTTTTACTTCATAGCTGGATCTTACAGAGTCGGTGTCTGACATCTGCTGCTGGGATGCAATGAGGAGCTTGACCAGAGAGTAGGCCTTTGCCAGGAAAACACAGAAAGGAAATGTGCCCAGCACGTTCATTTGGAGAGAACGTCTTCTGAGAAATTGAAGTTGGGCCTTAAGCAGAGCTCTGGGAGATGGGAACTGTTGAGCCTGCGAAAACACTCTGGGAAAAAAGTTGGGATGGCAGGAAAAAATGGAGAGAGAACAAGGAGCCAGGAAAATTAAAAGGCCAAGAATCCCAGCCTCAAGAGTCTCAGTCTTCACTGGGATCCTGATAGAGACTCTGGAATAATTATTCATTTCCCAAATAAGCAGGTTTCTGTATAGAAGCTTGAAGAAATCTCTAGGAGTGTGGTTGGAAAAGGGATAGAGAATCAAAGGCAGAAGGGTTTTTTTTTTTTTCATTTTGAAAGGGAAAGTTAAATAAATCTATATGCTAGAAAAAACAATAAACAAGCATATTTTTAAAAGAAAGGGTATTCTCAGGTGGCAAGGAAGACCCATAACTATTGTCATACAAGATTTCCTCAAGTCTAGTGACTTAGTAAGGGCTGACTTTTATCTTGCTCACAAGCCTTCAGTTTGCCAAGCCCTGGTCAAGGACCACTTACTCTGTTCCTCTAAGGTTTGGCTGGTAGGGTTGAGAGCCTAGAGCTGAAGTGAGCTGAAGGTTCTTTCCCTTCCTGAGCCTGGCAGCAGATGTAGACTTTTGATTGATGGTCTCAGTACGGGTCCCTATGGTGCTCTCCATGTGGACTCTGCATGAGCTAATCTGGGCTTCCCCAGCATGGTGGGTAAATTGAATGACGAACATCTCAAAGCAAAAAAATTTGTGAAAGCCAAATACATTTTTCTAACCTAACCCCAACTGTCACACAATTTCACTTCTGCTGTATTCTCAGGAGTATCCAGATCAAGAAGAATGAGCACAGACCCCTTATTTTAAGGCGGAATATCACTATCATATAGTAAGACAAAAACAATGACTGGGACACACACACACACACACACACACACACACACACACACACATGCACATTGAACATTCCTAAGTTGAAAAATTTTAAATTCAAAATGATCCAAATCTGAAACTTTTTGAGCCCTGTCATGACAGCCCAAGAAGAAAGCTTCCAACGTGATTTCCTATGCCAAGTTATAGTCAAACCCCAGGCAAAATAATAAGAAAAAGGTAAATAAATAATAATTCTGGTCCCAAGCTTTTCAGGTAAGGGATGAAAAGATGGTACATGTGAACCATCTTTGAAAAACACTGTTATCCACCTAAGCTTGTGGAAGTGGCTTTGAAAATTAACTGTGGAGTTGAGATGAAACAACCTTGCTCAGGCAATGGGATGAATTCTTTGTTAGGAAGGGACTGGGCCAGGAATGCCACTGATTTGTGGGCCACTTTGAAGAGAACAGAGAGGACCAAGAAAGCTAAGCAGGTTTGGGTTTTTATTTTTCCAGCTAAATCTCAGATGGTATCTTGCCCTGCAATTATTCTCCTTTATCATAAAGCCAAGTACAGGGTGTTATAATTTGTTGGGATTTGATGAAAGTTTTATTCACACATTAAAATACTTGACCACAAAGCCTCCCTTTTTATACTCTGGGCATGTGGAGATATAGAGGAGACTTGGTATTAGTATTTTGCAGATACAGTTTTCAACATATGTGTATTCCTCTTCTGGAACAAAAAGAAGAAGAAAACGTAGGAGATGGTTAAAAAGGCAGATACTGCAATAGAGGGGCATATCAACTTCACTCTGCCCTGACCTCACCTAGCATCAGGAATCACTAGCTGGCGAGTTCTCTGAGGAGTGAAGACCTTGTCACATCTTTCCAAGGAGAGAGAACAGCCATCCCTAAAGAATTTGGCATTTAATAATACTTAACACTTAGCACTAAGGTAAGGTCAGAATTTACAAACAATTAACAAATAGTAATGTTGCTCTAGTTCTTTTGCCTTTAATGTCTACTGGTCTCATCTGCAAAATTATAATGAATGCTGTAGGTCCAATCATTTCTGAGACATCTCATTTATTTTAGAGGTACTACAGTTAGTATCTATTTCCTTTACCCCTGGGTAGAAAGGAATTTAAATGTTTAAAAATGTTGATAGACCATGGAAAATTTCTGCCTCCAATAACGTGTTTACCCTGTCCTGGAAGTCAAGATCAGCTGTTCTGCTGTTGGTTCAAGTGTTGACCTTTAAGGAAACTCAAACAGCACAGAGGTTTTCAGGCTGAACCTCTGGAAGTCACAATGATCTTCTAAGGAGAAGGCACATGTTAGCGGGGAATTATAAAGGGTAGCAGGTAGGGCACCTAGAGGGAACGCTGAGGCTTGATGCAATATTTGGCTGCTTGAACACCTAGGAAAATTCTGTATCTGGTTTCATTCGATCCTCAGAAGGAAGTTGACTTTATGCCAAAGATTGGAAAATTGTTACCTGCTGTACGAATCTAAAATGACTTTGAAACCCATATGCCTTCCTTTGCACCACATAACGTATCTCTTCTGATGAAACGGATTGCTCCTCTGGGGCGGGCTCTGCGCCCCTCACCTTCTCATCTTCTTAGATTTGCTCTCTCATCCTCCTTTCCTGTACCTTCCACTTCCATCTACACCAAATCCACCGAAACAACAGATTGTTACAGGAACCACCCTCCTTTGTCCTCCAACCGCCCAACACTCCTGGTGTGATTGTCCTAAAGAAGGAATTCCCCTTTTAGTGCCCAGACTCTGTGGTCATGCACTGCTCGGATGTCACACGCTCGCCTTCACATCCCGCCAAAGTCAATCTGAGTCCTGTGGACAAAAATTAGCCCAGCTCTTCATGGGAGGCCTAAAGACTGTCAAAGAAGGAAGAGAGGGAAGGGAGAAGGATGGGAGAGGAGAAGGGACGGAAAATAACAAACAGAAGGGGAAGAAAAGGGAGAAGAATGGCTAGTTTCATCTGAGTAGCTAATTCAAAAATTAACGAGACCTAACAGTCTGTCAGTGAGGAATCTGAGACACAGGATTTATATTCAGGAAAGCTAAGTTCATTTACCTCCACCAGACACATGAAATGAAAAAAGAAATTTTATGAAAAAATAAAGGTTTCACTAATTTATTGGAGTCAAAAACTAAGGATGGATTTCTGCATGCAAAATGTCATTGTTCTGTGAACTGTGCAGTTTAAGTTCATGGAAGGATGTAGAAATGATGGAAATGGGATTTCATCACTGTGTGCCCTTAGTCACGAGCAGCTCGAGTGCTTTTGAAAGAGGAGGAGCCTGGAATAAAAGAGCACGCGCCTTCTTTTATTTTAAGGCATTCAGATGTCGAAGTCACAGAAACTTAACGTTGTTTGTTGAGCTGCTACCTCAGCTGAAGGACTTTTTAGAATTAATAAGCTCCGAGAGCCCCAACTTGTCAGACCCCCAGCGGTTCTGAAGAGTGCACATCTTTGGGAGGATGACAAGACATCTAAACACCCTGAACCCAAGTCTGCAGGGGAACAAGGAGCATTGCTTCTCCTCTTCGAGTGCGAGTGTGCAGGCTTCGCGTGGACATGTGGACTGAGCAGATGGCAGCTGGGGATGGTACTCACTTCCCATCTCCGAGTGTTCAGAGCTCAATATATTCAAACTGTCTTTGAAGAATTACAGAACAGCGATTTTAGAAGGGATTTATACAACTTCACAAGTACGAACCCTGCCAATGTTTACAGCAGTACTTGGAGGGAACATCAGGCTAGGGTGCCATGGATTGTGCCTGCCCAGAAGAGGAACTGTCTTTTTAAATTTAATTTAAGTTACCTCTGAATCCATTTGGTTACAGCCCTTGAAACATTTTTCTGTATCTGGCCCTCACAGGATATTCATTACTGAAGTGAGTTATCAAGTCTGCACCACACCCTCTTATCCAGGACTGGTGCATTCAATATAATATTGGCTACTAATGGCATAGAGTTGAAAAAAAAAAACTTTTCCAGGCTGACTTTCTGTCAAGTAGGAGCAGCCTAAGTTGGGAACAGATAATAGCCAATGTCTTTCTGAGGACAGTAGGGTTTGGGCTTGCTTGGGAGAGAAACCCGATTATTTAGTGTATGCCCTGCAGAATTCTCTGGAAGAGATAAGTACTAGGCTACCCTTGAGACTTCATCCTAATAAAAGTGCCTTCTACTGCCTGCTCTATTGCTCTCAATCCTTTCCTCTTAAGAACATAAGACAACTACCTGAATCTCTTTCTTAGGCCTTACTTCTAGGAAATACTAGCCACAACAGTTGGTGTTAAAGGTGATTCTGAAAAACAGGCTGTAAGGTTAAAGTTCTTGAGTTGAACTATTGGCAGTTGAATAGTCATTCTATTATTGGTAGTGGACAGAGATATTAAAATGCTAAAAAACGTCAGAGAAGTCCATCACGATGACTAACTGAGACACTTTGGGTAAATGGCTTAACATCTTGGCATATGTAAAACAACACGGTGCGCCTCTTGAATAGACTAAAGGACAAAACTTTATTGTCATCTCAACAGGTACAGAAACTTCCAACAAAGGTGGGGCAATTCTCAATAAGTTAGGAATAGAAAGAATGAACCTCAACATAAAACAAATGGTTTATGTGATAAGTACGTAACTAAGATCATATTAAACATGAAATGCTGAAAACGCTTCCTTTCAGGTCAGGAATCCACAAGGAGGCCTGCACTCACCTCTCCGTTCCACATAGTACTGGACATCACCACGTTATGTAGTCATTTTTTTATGACTGAAATATTCCAGGAGGGTGTAGACAGAGCCCATGCCATTCACAAAGTTCAAGAAACTCAGAGAGCTACAAGATTCACACACGCCTCAAAAGGCTGTATAAACAGAGTGACAAGGGAGAGGAGACTCTCCAGCAGGTCAAGGGGCCTGAGACCTGTGCAGAGGGCTCTAGGGATGCAGTGTCATGCATGGTCACTGGGCTTTGCAGTGACAACGCTGCCTCGGAATCACTCCATTTTCTGTAAGCGACAGCTCATCTAAGCGCCTGTAAGGACATGCAGTAAACTTACGAGTTCGCTAAGCTAGACACCCAGAAAATTGCTCCTTTGGCCTTTGTCAACAATACCTGATCTGGCATGAATACATGGTTCTCCACACATCACGGCAGGAAAATATTACACTGTTGGTCATAGTCACTCCATGACCCAGACGGTGAGTTGTACAAGGGAAAGAAATAAAGAGCATTCAATTCAGAAAGAAAAAAAATGTATGTTATCTATTTGTAAGCCACATGTTCTTACAGATAGAAAACCCTAGCAATTTCACTAAGCAAAAAAGAAGCAAAACTAACAAATTTAGCCAATCTACTAGATGTCAATTCAATATAAAAGTCACTGGAGTTTTTATGCACTAACAGTGCACTGTCTGAAAAGGAAATCGAGAAAGTGGTTGTCTTGGCTTCAATTCTGTGGCTGTAATGAAAATATCCTGACCAAAAAAAAAAAAAACAGTTTACAGGAGAGAAGCATTGTTTAGTTCACAAAGACGGGTTATAGTACTTCTCAGGCATGTAAAAACAACGGGAAATTTGGGGTTTTTTTGTTTGTTTTTGTTGGTGGTGATGGTTTGGGGGGGCTTTTCTTTTGGTTGGGGGAGCTGTTTTTTGGGTTTTTTTTTTTTTTTCTGAGGAAGGGTTTCTCTGTCCTGGAACTAGCTCTTGTAGACCAAGCTGGCCTTGAACTCACAGAGATCCGCCTGTCTCGGCCTCCCGAGTACTCAGAATTAAAGGCATGCACCACCATCACCTGGTCTAGCAATTTAGTTTTTCATGCAACACCCATGGTCAAGAGCAGAGAAATGAATTCATGTATTCCTACTCATTTTCTTACTGATGCTCAATTCCATTTATTTGCTATTATATCATTCAGAAGCCCCTGACTAGGGAATGATTCTGCCAATAGTAGACTGGTTCTTCTCACATGAATGCACTTAAGAGAATCCTCTGCAGACATCCAATGTAGACAATTGTTCTGTGAGACCCTCTCCCCGTGTAACTCAAGGTGGTGGTAACTTGACAATTAAAACTAACCATTGTAGAAATCCATTCTAAAAATAAATAGGAATCTCAATACTTTGGAACATATTAATCGAGAACGTAAAAGATAAATATTCTAGAAACTGTAAAATATTGATGACAGAAGTTAGAAAATACAGGAGGATGAGGGGGAGAGAGAAAGGAGAAGGGGAGGGTTGGGGAAAGCTTGGGGGAGTGTGATGGTTGAGATGGAGGAAGGACAGATGTGGGAGCAGGGAGGAAAATATCTTAATTAAGGGAGGCATTGTGGGGTTGGCAAAAGGCTTAACTCTAGAGGGGTTCCCAGATGTCCACAGGGATGTCCCCAGCTAGGACTCTGGGCAGTGGAGGAGAGGGTGCCTGAACTGGCCTTGTCCTGTAGTCAAACTGATAACTATCTTGAATATCACCATAAAACCTTCATCTAGCAACACATGGAGATAGAGACAGAGACCCACATGGGAGTACTGGACTGAGCTCCCAAGGGCCAGCTGAAGAGCAGAAGGAGGGAGAATATGACCAAGGAAGTCAGGACCACGAGGGATTGATTCACCCACTGCGACAGTGTGCCTGAACTAATAGGAGCTCAGTCAAAGCCAGCTGGAATGAGACAGAATGGGATAAAACTGGACCCTCTGAATGTGGCTGACAATTGGGGCAGACTGAGAAGCCAATGATAATGGCACTGGGATTTTTCTCTACTGCAAGTACTGGTTTTTTGGAATTCTAGTCTATTTGGATGCATACCTTCCTAAGCCTGGATGGAGGGGGGAGGGCCTTGGACTTCCCACAGAGCAAGGTACCCTGCCCTCTCTTAGGACTAGAGCTGGAGGGTGAGTGGGAGGAGAGGAGGAAGTGGAAATTTTGATTCCTATTATTTATAAAGTAACAAAAAATTATCAGAGAAAAAATACACAAATAAGTAAAATATACTCCATGTTTATGATTTGGAAGGATTAGTATTATAAAAATGTCCATAATTCCCCCAAAATTATCAGTAAATTCAATATAATCTCTGTTAAATCTCTAATGCCATTTTTCATAGGAAATAGAAAAGAAGGCAATTTTAAAAGTCGCATGACACCATAAATGACCTTGCAATAATTCACACAATCTTAAATAAAAAGTTAGAGGTATGATACTACATGACTCCCAAGCCTCTTATCATCACTCTGTGATAGAAGCACATTCCAACAGGCCAGGACAGAGAGCTCCAAAATAAGCTCCGCTATTTAAAATTAACTAAATTCCAATGAAAAAGCCAAAAAATGCACAAGGAAATGGGCAGTATCTTTAATAAATTGCACTGGGAAAACTGGATATCCACATTCTAAAACTAAATTTTGGTTGTCATCTTGTACCAGACACAAAACTCCACTCAATATCAAAATTAAACATAAGAACCAAAACTGTAGGATTATTAAAAGAAAACAGCAGAAAATCTCCACATTGGCATAAGCAAGTTTTGTTTTGTTTTTGTTTTTGTTTTTTTATATGGTACCAAAACACAGACAGCAGAGCAAAAATAAATAGGGTGTATCAAATTACCAAGTTTTGCATGACAAGGAAGTAACCAAGAGACAGCTGATGGCAGCTTGTTTGCAGTCATGCTATTATCTTGAGATAAGAGTCTAAAGAGAAGTAATGCCTCCTCTACAGTCTAAGAGAACCCAGGACAGGAAAGTGTGCACACTAGGCATAGAGTAAAGGACTAATAATATCCAGAAATCACAAGGAACACAAATGACTCAGTAGCCAGAAAAACAAACCTGATTAAAGAATTTTCATCATTGATTTTAAAAAAGAAATCCAAGTGACTAGCAAGTAAATAAAAAATGTTTATCAGAAAACATCATATTGAGTGAGGTATCCCAGACACAAAAAGACAAATATTATGTCTACTCACTCATAAATGCTTTTTAGACATAAAGTAAAGAAAACCAGCCTACAATTCACAATCCCAAAGAACATAGACAACAATGAGGACCCTAAGAGAGACATATGCAGATCTAATCTACATGGAAAGTAGAAAAAGACAAGATCTCCTCAGTAAATTCGGAGCATGGGGACCATGGGAGAAGATTGAAGGGAAGGGGAGAGGCAAGGAGACCAGAGAAAAATGTAGAGCTCAATAAAGTCAATTTTAAAAAGTTTATTAAAGATTATCATCTAAGAGAGATAAATTAAGATCATGCTATCCCCTCATACTTAAAACTGGCTAGTAAAAAAAAAAAGAAAAGATACCATGTATTGTTAGAATGTAAAAAGCAAACAATACATGTACATTGTAGGTGGGATATACTAATAGAAATTAGTATATCTACTGTGGAAAACAATATGAATATCCTAAAGACATTATAGAATTCCATATGATCCAGCCGTTCTGAATATGCATATGTCCAGATGAAATGAAATCTACATGTGAAAGAGACAGCTGGACTCTCCACAAGAGAGCCAACCTTGTTAACCCAGGTGTGGGTAAGCCAGCCCTGGAGTTGCGAGCATGGGAGAGCTCTCCCAACTTCTCATTTGTGGTGTCATTGGTGGGGGGATGATGCCCTCCTGCATACCCATCAAAGTCTGAGGTAAGTGGGAGAGATGGCCCTGTAGTCATAAGAGTGGGAAACCATCCCTGACCCACAGCAGCTGCAACACGTGGGAGAATAGGCCCTACACCTCATCAGGGAAGCACAATAGAGCCAATCCCATTAGCCTAGGAGTGGGTGAACCAGTCCCGAAATTATGAGAATGGGACATTTGTCACCATTATCCGTCTGTCTTGTGGTAGCATGGGCTGAGGAGATTCCCCCCTCCCCCACACCCATCAACATCTGGGACAAGTGAGAGATCCGACCTTGTGGTCATAAGAGCAGAAGACCTACCCCTGACCTCCACCAAGTGCAATGCTCAGGAGAGCATCCACGGTAGCACAAAGAGCCAACCCTGTCTACACAGATAAGGGTGAGCCAGCCCCGAAGTTGTAAGCATGGGAGAGTTGTCCCTAATGTGCGAAACAACCCCACACCAGTTTGGATTCAAAGGGTTATTTATTTGAGGGGAAAAAACTTACAGAACACTGTCCTACACGACAGCCAGGAAAGGAGTCTAGTCGCTGGAGCAAGGGAGTGAGCGGAGGACAGCCGCTGTTTTTTAAAGAGACCACGCCCCAGTGGGCTGGTATCTCAGCAGCTATTGGCTAAAGGAGCTCCCTTAGCATGTCCCCATTGCACATCTGACAAACCAACCCTATAGCTAGTTGCCCAGACCCAGACCCAAGGGTATGACTTGGCCCACTCCATCCATGTCTGCCAGAATGCATGAAGAGACCTGACTTGCAGACATAAAGCTGCAGAATTTCCGCAACACACAGCAAGAGCCCAGCATCAATAAGATAGTAGAAACCAGAGTCCTCGGGCAGACCAATAGCTGTTTACATAGAACACTTGAAAGTAAAGCTAGATGGACAAAGGGGTTCAGGGCATGACTCACTGTGTCGCACTGCAACTTCTGTGAAGAGATGGTTAAGTTTTTCCTTTTTTATTATTTTCTTTTATTCTTTTTATGTTTTTGTTTTTCTCTTAAATTTTACCTTATTGGGAGAGTTGCAGGGGAGTAGGATGGATGCAAAAGGACGAATAAATGAATGGGATCAAGATACATGATGGAAAAGACACATAGAATAAATAAATAACAACTAGAGATGGCTGTACTCTCCTGGTCACTGCCGTGTTATTTATAATAGCCAAAATATGGAATAAGCCCTAGAGGTTGTCAATGGGTGCTTGAATAAATGATACATTACACACAAGAATATCATTCACTTTCTAACAAAAAGAAAAAGATAGTCTGCCATTTGTACAATGGGAAAGAACCTGGGAGCTATTAAATGAAATAATCCAGGTATAGAACTCCATATACCGTGTGATTCCTCTTGCACAGAGAATGTAAAATAGCCCCAGAAACAGAGAGTGGGGTGGGCGTTACCAGCGATGGGTGGTCAGGTAGCTTGTGGTGCTGTTGGTCAGAGGATACACAATTTTACTAGGCAGAAGGATCTGTTTCAGAAGCACTGTGCAACATGGCGACTACAGTAACTGACAGTGGACAGCTGGTCCCTGATTTAACTGAACTATTTTCTTTACTTCACAATGTTATAAGAACTGCATATACCACATGCTTGAAAAATACTAAGAGAGTAGGTTTTAAATGTTTTCGTGCCAGATAACTGTGTGCTGAGTAATACATTTGTAATTGGCTTGAACCTAGTCATCCACAACATGTACATATTTTAAAACATCATGTTGTATACCATAGATAATTACCATTTTTATTTTTCAATTAAAAGTAAATATTTGGATAAAAGATAAAATGAATACTTAAATAAACAAATCCATTATGTTCTCAGAATGGGCTCAGAGGAGGAAAGCAAGAGCAGAGGGCAAATATTTCCTCCTTTGCTGCTCTTCCTGCCTTGGATGCAGTTATGTAATAGTAATTCCTGGGTGTGACCGTGCCACGGCCCTGAGCCAACCAGACCAAGGAAAATAATGTCTCTTCCTGGACTTCACAAGACAAGAAGTTGTAAGGATTCTCATGATTTAATGATGTCACCGAGTTACTGTACAGTTCCTGGCATCTTTGCCTCCAAGATTCTTTACCTGTAAGATACATGTTCTCCGGGTGCCCTTGTTCACTTTCTGCTCCTGTAATAAAATACTCACCAAAACCAATGTGGAGGAAAAGGAGGTTCATAGCCTCTTAGAGTTCACAGTACATCCCTGAGAGAGCTCAGGACAGAAACTCAAGTAGGAAATGAAGCAGAAATCATGAAGGAACATTGCTTACTGGCTTTCTCCTAGGCTCATATTCAGTGACTGTTCCTATACAGTCCAGGTCCACTTGTTTAGGGATGGTACCACGCATAATAGGTGAGAACATGTTTGCCCACAAGACAATCTGATAGAGGCAACTCTTCATCTGAGAGTACCCTTCCCCAGGTGTGTCAAGTTGACAACCAAGGTTAATCAGGACCAAGGGCCAAAGGCACATGGTTTGAGTCTCATACTTCAAAGAGACCCTTTCAGTCTCATTAAGACAGACCGTATGTCATTTATTTATATTTTAAAACACATAATCATGTTACATTCATTTAATAAAGCATACATATGCAGTTTAGAAAACACACATGCTGTTAAAGTACATCAGCACATATAAATGGATGTATGTCGGCCATGCTACAGCAGTTTCTCTAAGTGGGAGCAGGGATTAGAAGAGACAGTAGAACAAAGATGGACTTCTTCTGTACTTACAATGGGACATTTATTTATTTCCTTTTTAAGAAGTCATGAAGCAAATATACCATATGTTAAAATCTCATCAGGGTTGTGATGATTCACATTCTCCATCCTGCTCTTCCTCTGCTTGAAATGTGTAAAGGTTATAAAAATGTATTACTAATTTTAAAATTAACTCAAGCGAGAGATGGTAAGATATTATCCCAAATTCAGAAAATTTTGAGATTCTCCTGCACAAGGCCTTGAACCCACTCACCCATCTCCTTCTCCATTTCTCCCCCTTCCTCTTGACCTGGAAGTGGGGGGAGTGGGTATAGACAGATAAAAGCCAGACAGAACCATCTGGCAATATCACTGGCAACCTTGTCCTAATCACCTCCATGAGGGAATTTTTGTGCTAACTATAAGCCTTCCTGTTATCAAAAGAAATGCTAGAAGCCACAAATATTCCTTCTTTCTGGACCACCATTCCCCTAACCAGTGTCTAAATGCTTGATTTAACTATGCAAAAACACTACTAATTATATTCATTTGTGTGACTGACTTACCATTTGAATCTAATTGCCATGCAGCAAAATAACTGTTAAAGCATATCATTAAACTACTTGAATAATTAGAGAGAAATTTTCTTGTGCTCTTAGTTTGAGCCTAAGATTTAGGGCAGAGACCTCACCCCCTACCTTTTGTAAGTTCTTAAATTAGCTGGAAGGATAGTGCGTAGAAACCCTGGCAGGCCAGCCATCTTATCGGCAATCTGGTTCCGCTAACCAGCAGAGACTTCAAGGAACAGTCTATTATTCACTGTCTTCGTTTGGTTTGCTATAACAAATTACTTCAGACTATGTGGCTCATACAACAAGCATTCATTTCTCACAGTATTGAAGGCTGGAGGTCCAAAATCTGGTGCCAGCATGGTTAGCACTTTCATGATCTGATCCATGGCCCTCTTCCAGGTTACTAACTGCCAGCTTCTCTTTGTATACTCACAGGGCAGAAAAGGAGCAAGCCACTTTGCTGGCTTCTTCATTTAAGAGTACTAGTCTCATTCATTAGGGCTCCGCTAGCGTGAACTAAATGGCTGGCTCACAGAGACGGCACCTTTACACGTTATCATCCTGGGATTGGAATTCGTTCTAGGAATTTTAGGGAGACTCAGACATGGAAGGCGAAAGTGTAGCTTTCAACAGCCTCGCTCTTCCTGGAAGACATTTCCCCTCTGCTTTATCCAGCTGTTTTCTTCAGGGACTCCCTCACAGAACCTTCCACGCCTAGCCAGTAGATCCGCTTTTCTTATTCATTGCTCCCAAGTCTCTTATTCTCCTTGTGCTCTCCCCTGAAAGCTTACCTCCCAATAGTCTTCCCCTTCCACTCCCGGCACCCACTCCGCACCTGTCTCCTGCTCTTGGAAGTCACACTCATTGATAAACGTGCTCCTTAGCATTTAACCTTACTTCCTCACCCTGCCCTGCATGTTTGTTCCTTCACGAACTTGACTCTGTGAGGTCCATGCATCTTCCAGGTGCTCTCTTCTGGTTACCAGCTCAAGAAGGACAGCACTAGAGAAAGGGCGACCTCGCAGAAAGCAGAACTGCCTCCCCATTTATTAAGGATACTTACATGACCTTTTGTTATTGTTAAGCCCCAATGTTTTCAAGTCAGATATCCGTGCCAAATTCTTTCAACTAGATCAGTTGCCAGTGCCTCTAACCCTTAGCTATCACAACACTTTTGTCTCCTGTGGTCTCTTCAGGCTCTTCTGCCCCTTCATCCCCTCTACTACCCATTCCATAGAGTTCTCAAATCGTCACCTTCAAACTATTTGACATTTGATGTTTCTGGCTCCAAACACTAGAGAGAAGGCCATAAAAAAGATGAATGCAGTTCCCACCTATGGAGCTCCAGAATCCAGATAGGTGATGAGACAGAAATGGAGAGAGAGAGAGAGAGAGAGAGAGAGAGAGAGAGAGAGAGAGAGAGAGAGAGAGAGCGCACTAATTCTGTTGGCACAGAAAAGGTTCGTGATTCAGGACCTGGAAGGTGAGCATCTATAAGCCATGTGGAAAGGTAGGCACAAAGCACAGAAGACACTAGCGCTGCCTGCAGCCCAATTTCCCCCAAATCTTAACAACGTTTTACAATCATCCTACATTTACTCCACCTTGAATCTATAGCTAGATTCCTATTATTTTTATAATATTCATTATAACAAAAAACTTTCAAATAAGAATAAGAAAATAGCATCCCTCGCAGTACTGATTTCGTTTTTCATGTTCTTCCTCCTTCTGCTCCTCATTTGGACCTCGGGGGGCTCAGTCCGGTGCTCCAATGTGGGTCTCCGACTTTATCGCCGTCCTTCGCCAGATGAAGGATCTATGGTGATAAGCAAAATATACATCAGTATGGTTATGGGCCACGGCCGATTCAGGCACCCTCTCCTCTGTCCAGAGAACAATCTGGGGGATCTCTCCTTGGACCTGGGATCCCATATATAATCAAGTCTCCTGTAAACCCTAAAATGACTCCCTTAGTTGAAATATATTCTTCCCTGATCCCATATTCATCCTTCCTCCCTCCCCCCTCCCCCATCCCAGGATGCTATCACCCACTGATACAAGGAAACGGATCTAATGAGAGTTTACCAAGGCCAGTTGGACTGGGTCTGAAGGAGGACGTGATCTAACCAGATTCTCGGAATTTGGCCGGATTCTCTGAATGTGGCTGGCCCGAAGTCTTTCTGAAAAGCCATTGACTATGATACTGGGACCTGTTTCCTCTGCATATTCTGGATTTTGGGGATCCAGTCTGTTTGGATACTCACCTTCCTGGACCTGGAGGGAGGGGGGAGGAACTTGAACTTCCCACAGGGCAGGAAACCCTGACTGCCCTAAGGGACGAAGAGGGAGGAGGAGAGGGAGTGGGGGGAGTGGGAGGGTGTTGGGAAGAGGGGCGGAAATGGAAACTTTTATAATTTAATAAAATTTACTTTCAAAACAAAAAAAAAACAAAAAAAAGAATAAGAAAATAGAAAAATGTCACCAAAGAAGTCATCTATGTCCTACCTTCATAACCAAAACCAATTATTTTTCATGTTTAACCTAATTCCATCTATTTCTTTATAAATGTGTGTGCATGTATGTGTAAAATATATATGTGTAATATATGTACAGACAGTGATAAACTGTTCCCTGGTCATTCTCCTTGATAGGGCCACTCTGGGGTAGCTCTGCTTGCTCAGCTCATGCTGCAATTATGACGTCTGCACAAAACAAGGAGAGACTCCAAGCTGATAAAATGGATATGCGGTATTCACAGGTGCAAACACTGAGCCCCAGAGATGGGCAGCAGTGAGAGCAAGCAGTAGGGAAGCAGGAAAGGCAGGTGAGTACTCACTTTTCCTTCTCATTCTGAGGTCTTTGTAAGTCACTTCTAAGCCTTTGGGGGCAGGAGAGGAACGATCGAAGCAAAGCGAGGCAGGATGTGTTGTAGAGCAAATTCTCTGGAATTCCTTCCAGAGATAGTTAGCTCCGTAACCTAGGACAGACCAGAGCCTGTAGCAGGGCACACTGGTCCCCTACTTCTATGCTTTTCGATGGAGCTTCTGTCCTGATTCTGTTCTATTTTCAAATTCCCCAAGGGTTTGTAATTCTTGAGGGGGTGGTTTTAAAGGAAGGGTTTGAATACTGCATTGACCTCCCCGAGGCTTACCTCCAAACAGGAGAAAGAACTGGAGGAAGAACGGAGGTGGGTTGTGGGTAGGAGGGCAGTGTACAAGTCGGTCACGCACTCAGTACTTGCGTTCCCTACTAGGATTTTGTTCTTGTACATATCTCTCCTTTAGAAGCCCCAGGTCCTTTTTAAGTAAACAGCTTGACAAACTAGTAACGTCAAAACGACTGGTAAGGGAGAGGATTGTAGTTTTCCTAACCATTAAGGCTGTCTGTCTTTGTTTTGTGTTTCCACTGGTGGCTCTGCATCTCCAAAGCTCTGGGATCTGCTGCAGCCCTCAGAAAGAGAAAGGGACAAAATTATAGCTAAACAGGTGAGTTCCAGGAGCCATGTCAGGGTTTCCGCATAATGGTGATAAGTACACGGAGATACAGAAACCGGAGGAGAATCGGGAAGAGAAGATGGCGGCCGCCGGGAAAATGGAACAGTTTGCTCGTTTCCTCGGAGAAAAATGATGGGGCACGTTGTGTTTTAACTCTTACGATTTACAAACACTGTGCAGGCATTATGGTTTTCCAAACACCAATAGTGGCCGGAAGAGTGAATAAGGGATGAATTTGGGGACTGGAGACAGCACCTGTTAAGTTTGCCACCTCCCTCACCTTCTCCCCTCCTCACCCTAGGATGAAATGATCTGGGACAAACTAATTGAGAAAACTAGTAGCGCATGCCTTCGGGAGGTTTTATTAATGGAACCAGACACACTGCTCTAACAGAATGTACGACTGCTCTTTTACATTGATCTAATTAGAGCATTTACATACCGAATGCCTCCTGGACAATTCCCTACCAATGACACTAACTGTGTGCACCAGACAATTGAACAAAGAAGTCATCGGGTCTCCGTTTTCTCTAAGAAAAATAACATTGTCAAGGTTATTAACAGTCAATAAGCTGTCATGGGCTCAGCAAGGGTTTGGGATCCCCTGTACTTACAGAAGATGGGGAAACAGAAGGTTCCTCAAACCATGGTGAGGACTGAGCCCTAACGGTTCTCGAAGCTTAAACAGAGTGGGAGGAGGAAGGGTCACCATGCTCTTCAGCTCGTCTGAGAGCAAAGTGCATAATTCCAGGAGATATAACGATTGTTATCTCATGAGTTTGTAGCGTTTTATAATGGCATAAGGTGTTTTTGGCTCTCTTCTCATTCCCAATTCTATAAAATCAATAATCGGTTTAGAGAAGCAGGAAATACGCTAAGGGCAAAGTCACATGTTGGAGTAGAGACAGAGAAAGTTCAGAGGCCGGGAATATGCTGTTTGCTCCATTGCTGATTTATATGTACGTGTGAAAAGGAATGTTTCCCATGCTTAACTTCTCCCCATTTCCTGACACATGCCCTCTAGCATCCCTGAGCCCAGGCCCACCTTCAAAAACCTTTAAAATATTGTTGTCCAAAATTTCTAAGAAGTAGAAGATAAAACATCTGTAACAATTAGGATGTCATGGATATTTTGAACATACTAAATGTGTGGTGGTTCACAATACAGTCATCAGAAAGGGGATCTGAAAATACAGGTATTGTCGAAGACTCCGCCTAAAAGAGAAATTAAAAGTGAAAGCTGCTATTTAGCCGCTATTCTAAATGGAACTGTCCTATGTCCTAGCTTTAGACAAGATTTCAAGGTTCTATAGGTTTGGAAATAAAACGATATAGGTGTACATAATAGCTCCTGTGCTTAGAAAGGGAAATGACTTGACGTTTTTCCCTCTTTCTCCATTCTATCTTATTCTCTTCTTTACTCTTCATCTCTGCTCTCCAAGACAGGGAGCCAACCCACATGCAATCAAATTAGGATTCTCCAAGAGTGACTGAAGGGCAGCCTCTACTTTCTAAATAAACAGCAACATGTTCTGCTGAGCAAACAAAGCCACTCACGATTCACAGAAGAGATCACAAATGAGCAAGGTACTTCTCCAGTCAAAGAAAAAATTCACATGCAAAGTACATTGAGTTCTGGAGCTGTACTAAAGAGATGGAAGACCTGATCCAAACAAGGTTGTTTATATTGTTGACGAACAGCTGAATGAACACAGACACTGACAGTGATGAGCATTTTATGGCTAGATGATGCTCTCAGTGTTAGAGAAACAGATCGTTCAAACACAAGCCAGGCATTTTACACAGAAGTTGTACATCCCAGATGCTCTCATTTTTATTCTGGAATGTTCCACCAGTGGCCCAATAACTACACTGTTGCTTATACACTGCAAGCCAGACATATGTGTTCCTTTATGAGACCTCTAGGCCTTGTCCGAGGCACAGTCAGCTGGCCTACAGCCTAACGATGCTGCTGTCGATGCCCCATGTTATTGGTTTCTCCAGCTTTGTTCGTGTTCAAAGACACACACTCCTCCTCCTTTCAAACCGGAGAGAACCAACAGCCATAGAGGAGAATACATTTTAGGTTCTTGGCTGCCGAAACAAATCCTACACAGTGACAGCACTAGATGACCTGAAAACATGGATCAGGGAATTCTCACAAAGCCCAACCCCAACAAAAAGGGTGTAGGCAATATATGGCTGTTGAGAAAGAAACAGTCTTCTCCAGGGACAAGTTCCTGACAGGTTATCCAATTCCAAGCAGTCAACCCTAAACACATATTCTTGAAAGCAACACGAAAAGGACTCAGCTGTCTGTATTTATATATTCAAATATATATATATATATATATATATATATATATACATATTTAAAGAAGAGATTGTGAATTTGAAAAGGAGTTGGGCTGAACACAAGGGGAATTGGAGAGGAGAGAGAGAGAGGGGTAGAAATGATCTGAATACAGTACTCATATATGAAATTCTCCAACTTTTTTTACCTATTCATATTTTTAACTAAGTGTCTATCTTTCTATTTATCAATAAAGACTCAGGTGTCAAATGTTGGGATGAATACCTGTAGTTCAGAGAGGCTCAGCAGCTAACATCTGACCTTTCTTTAAGGCCAGAGACCCACCAAGAGAGTCCCTTTCCAGCCATGCCCAACCAAAACCACTGCAAAACTCTGAGTCCCTTCCTACTCCTTCTGTGTGTCTCTCTATTCATATCCCTGGCTCCTCCATACTCTGTAAAGCTGATTCCTATCAGCTAGTTTCTGGCTCTGCTAGTTTCTTGGAACCTCCTGATCCAAGGTTCATTTGATTAACACAGTCTCAGGTCTTCACGGTGCATCCAAATATCCCACAACATATTTAATGTTTTTAAATTTGACTAAAACAATTGTTCTATTATTTATGTTTATGACATTACCAAAAAAGTATAGAAAACTTGATCTTTTAAGGCTGATACTCCTATTGAAGGAATGTCAACAAATCAATGAAGTGTAAATTAAATTTAATTCAATCTACATTTAAAGGTAATATGAGGGGCTGGAGAGATATCTCAGCAATTGAGAACATTGGCTGTTCCTCCAGAAGATGCTGGTTCAATTCCCAGCACTCACATGACAGCTCACAACTGTCTGTAACTCCAGTTCCAGGGAATCCAACACCCTCACACAGATATTAAATACAGACAAAACACTAATGCACGTAAAAATAAATAAATAAATAAAAGGAATCATTAAAAAAAATTAAGGATAGTATGAGATAATAATTAAAAATATCTCTTTTCCCTGGATCT
Source organism: Myodes glareolus (assembly GCF_982192425.1). Taxonomy (NCBI): domain Eukaryota; kingdom Metazoa; phylum Chordata; class Mammalia; order Rodentia; family Cricetidae; genus Myodes; species Myodes glareolus. The sequence goes on from NC_142037.1 coordinate 61,775,172, forward strand.
AGTCCAAAATAGTGCCTTGATTCCTATAAAACATCATGGTTTGAATTAAAGAGATTCTTTGGTCATTCATTGGCTTCTGGAATTTTCTAAATAATGCCTATCTCTTCACATAGCAGACTGTTGTGGCATTTCACTTTTATTTTAATAAATAAAACTTGCCTGAAGATCAGAAAGTAAAATATTCTTACTGTAAAGTAAAAGAGTCTCAGTAACCACCCTAGTTGCTATAGAAACCGGGTGCCGTATACCTTTAATTCCAGTGGTGCACACCTTTAATCCCGGAACTAGAGAGAATAATAAAATGGAAGAGACAGCTCTCAGTCTCAGTCTGAGATTCTTGGAGGCAGGATTACCATTTTCAGACTGAGGTTGAGGTAAGAGCCAGTGACTGACTGTTTTGCTTTCCTGACCTTCGGATTGAACCCCAATTTCAGTCTCTGAGTTTTTATTAATCATACTTCAGCAGACTATTATACAACAGAGCTAATCACTGCACTTGACAAATTTCTGGTGGATTCTCTCTTGGGCTGAGCATTGCTTGGTGGTTCACTCCATAGACCTGATCTTTCCCCTACTCTTTATCCTTGATGCAGACCCTGCTAAGACTCTGTCACATTCTTTAATCCTTACCCTCCTTTGCCCCCTAAGTCTTTGCCATGGTTGTCCACTGGAACTTAGTGCACATTAGCAATAAAAGTGCTCAAGTACAAAATGGATCCTCCAGCTGCCTGAGCCCTCTGCACCACTGACTAGTAATTCATGGGATGTACCATATTGTGCAAGGACACACTGTTCAGTATCCCAGCAGAGTCAAGAGCAAAAACAGAAAAAGAGTGGAACAAATGCATCTCTATCTTCTGTTTTAATCTCAACCTAGCAAATTTCCCTCCCCACTCCTCTCAGATGCTTGAGGACTCAAAATGAAAATAACAAGATACAATTCTGAAAACCCTTCTCTCATGGCCCACACATCATCTCCTCACTAAACCCAAAATCTGGGGTTCTGTTTGTTTTCTGCCTAACTGAATAGAATATTAAGTTATTCTTTTATGCCTTTGTTTTCCAACCCAAAATTGTTTCATCTTTTCCCTCTTAACTGGGCCCAATACTAGCAGAGGGATAATGGTTTCTTACTAAGCACACCTAAAATAGGAAATTTTCTACTTCTGGCGAGACTTGGGGGTATCTCAAATGCAGAGAAGAAAGAGGGAGAATCCTTTCATGGCAGAGTACTGACCAGACGTGGCTTTCCCATTGAAATGCTGTGGAGCATTTGTCTCAGGATCTTACCACACATAATCTTCCTGTCCTAAGGCTCTTGAGGACGGCATCAGCAGCACCTTTCGGCCTCTCTCCTACCTACCCATACCCATCTGCTATATCCAATTAGTGGACATCGTGTCCTGAACGGGCTGATACAAAATCCTACCCTGTTTTCATAACCTGTTTATTTTAGAAGTTGTTTTCATAGTTTTAAGGACAATGTGAATACATTACTTTTTATCGTTCCCTTTGGTCTTTTGAAGTTTGATTTGTTTGTTGTCTTGTGCTTGACTTGTATAGTCCAAGAACTTCATAAATGGTGGGGGAAAGGGAAGGCCATGCAAACTCATTTTATGGTTACTAATAATAATACCTTTTTCAAAAGGAGAAGTTATCTTGAGTGTTTGACCAATTTAAAAGAAAAAAAATCATATAACTGAGGTAAGTAGAGAATATCTTCAACATTAAGTAAACTAAAAATATTAAATTCTTGCATTAATTCATTTTTCTTTTTCCTCAGATAGCAAGTGAACTAATCTTCCAAACAAAAGGATAATGTAAACACATTTTTATTCTTATAAGAAGGAATAACTGAACTCTTTATCACTGGTCCACTTCAGAGCTTGAATCTGAATTAGCCAGAATCAAACTATCCTTGTCTTGGGAGAAAAATATGAAGCCTTTCCCATTTTGTGCCAATAAGAAAAAGCAGAGGTTTTTTTTTCTCTGTAAGAGTGCCCTGAATTACCATCACCAGCATTCAGCTGTAACTTCCACCGATGTATTTAAATAAATAAGCCATTGCAAATGTGTTATTAGTACCATAATTCTGCTAAGATTATAAATCTATTTTGTGCTTTCTTTAAATTGCTCTTCATGATTATCCTTCTTATACACACAATGGTCGAGCCTACCCTCCCCACAGAGGCTATCAATGCGTCTTACTTCTGGAAGACAACATGTGGACAGAGTTCTACTCTGCAGGTCCTCAGTGTTGGACGGACACACTTGACCAGAAAAGGTTGTATCATACCCAAGCATAACATACTGCCCCAGAAGCAGAAGTTAGTACACCATGAATGAGGCCAGCATCTCCGCCATGTGACAGCTATTGGATTTTTCCTTACAAGTAACCCATGCTTTAGGGAACCCTGTTGATTAACATAATAGATGTAAACTGTAACAAATTCTTGCTGGTTTTTGCTTTCTATTGTTAATTAGACCATAAACAGTCACCAGTATCTTACATACCCTACTCAGTACAATTGCTTAGAAGCAGATTTCCTAATGGCTCAAAAAAAAATGCACACCTTCCATTTGTCAAATCACAAATCACATGCAAGAAATGCACTCCCAAATAAGAGTCCTTCCTTTCTCTAGCAGCAAAGCTTACTGATTATGAAGGTCTGGTAAATATTTAATCTACTTACTTTTCTGTCACAGAAGTTGCAATATATAAATTTCTGCATAAGCCAATCCCAGAAAATAAATACTAAAATAATGTTAAGAATTCAATAATAATATAATTTTTAAATCATTAAAGATTTCATAATTAAACCTTATATTCATGGTAAGTTTTGTATAATTCCAGCCCAAAATCTATCCAACCATAAAAAAATCACTTTGAACTAATATGAAAGGAAATTAGACGCACTATAATGTATAGACCAAATCAGCTAAGTTTAAAATATAATGGCATATATAAATGTATGTATTATAAATATAAATGAAACAGATCGTGGAATAGTCAAAAAGTGACAGCTGCTTTAATTCATAGGAGTTTAGACTTCCAGCCCCTCTGGAAATTATGAAATGAGGAATAACAAAAAAAACTACCCCCCATTATTATCCAAGCACAAGTGGTGTAAGATCATTTATCTTGATGTATGTCACCTTAGAGCACATATTATCCCTATCTCTCAAAGTGTTTTTTCCCCTTATTTCATCTCTGACATTCATTGTAAATTTAATGATCCACATACGATTTGCTGGTGTCTCAGTCTGGTGTTTTGAATCATGAAACTAGAGCTAAATTTATGGTGCTGCGGTACCACTTAGTGAGCCATTAAGCAGCACAGTGATTTTAATGATTTGGATCATACTGGACCTCGTCACTAGATAATGAGCTTCCATTTAGTGTAAATTTTATGTAAAAATTCAATTTGCAAACCAACAACATGAAACTACAACATTTTTTCTAACTTGACATTGTATTTATTTATCTCATGTTTCTGTGGGGTTCCATGGTTAAGAAGCAAATTAATAGAATAACACCTTTTGACTTTGCCAGCATTACGATCAAATGACACAGAGAAGGAAAGTGTCTAGGAATACCTACACTGCTTTAAACTCTGTCATTGTAGAGTTGACAAAACACAAAACTTTCAGAACCAAAAACTGCTATGTGTGCTATGTATCTTAGATGTGTGTGCTCATTTTACTTTATACAAGCTAGATGGCTTTATATGACCCTTTGTTATACAGACAGATTACAAATATGAAAAAGAAATGATTATAGTGTGTCTCATTTGCCTTTTCCACTTGACAAAAAAAGTCTGTAGCCTTCAATAATTATGCTTTCTCTTAGAAAAAGATAAAGTTTAACATTCTAAATGATATTATATTAAAATGTCAACTATAGTTCAGCTATGCCAAATCAGATTCCTCAAAAATAACACTTTGGCCTCAAAGCATTGATCATATTAACAACATGGCATTAAGCCTTACAACTGAAATTAGTTTTATAAGCAACTAAACTGAATGGATTATTCATGATAACTTTATTAATTCCCAAAAAAAGGAAACTAAGGATTCAAGGAGTTACATATATAGATCCAGGATATATTATAGGATATATATAATGAATTTATATTATATATGTTATATATATTCACAGCTGTTGTATGGATGTTGAGAATAAAATAACATGCCCCTGGATTCCAGTCATTCTTCCTTGAAATGCCCTATTAATTGAAGTGAAACATGGCAGTGCATTTTCATATCTGCAGAGCAAATTTCTGATTCCATAGTTTTATATTTCTCTACATCATCACTGAGCTGATTTTGTTCTGTATTAAATGATCGCTTACAAACAAGCTTCAAGCAAGATCGGCAATAAGTTCACATGAAACTGTGCTGGATTTGGGGTAGCAAAAACAGTATTTAAAAGTTCTTCCTTGACCTAAGCAAACATAATTCAAGGAACTAAATCACAGGAAATATAGATGTTTTCCTTGTTTAGTCTAACTAAAGTTTAAAAAAAATGTGCAAGCAATTTTAGATTCCTCTGTTGAGAGTTCTCTGTTTCGGTCTGTACTCCATTTTTTATTGGATTATTTGTTCTTTTGGTGACCAATATCTTGAGTTCTTTGTATATTTTGGAGATCAGACCTCTGTCTGATGTGGGGGAGGTGAAGATCTTTTCCCATTCTGTAGGCTGTCATTTTGTCTTGTTGACTGCATCCTTTGCTTTATGTTCAATCATGCCACAAGGACATTTGCTCAACTATGTTCATAGCAGCTTTGTTTGTCATAGCCAGAACCTGGAAACAACCTAAATGCCCCTCAACTGAAGAATGGATAAGGAAACTGTGGTACATTTACACAATGGAGTACTACACAGTAGAAAAAAATAACGGCATCTTGAATTTTGCATGAAAATGGATTGAGCTAGAAAACATCATATTGAGTGAGGTAACCAAGATACAGAAAGACAATTATCACATGTACTCACTCATAAGTGGTTTTTAAACATAAAGCAAAGAAAACCAGCCTACAAATCACAATCCCAGAAAACCGAGATAACAATGAGGACCCTAAGAGAGACACATACATGGATCTAATCTACATGGGAAGTAGAAAAACACAAGATCTCCTGAGTAAATTGGGATCATGGGGACCTTGGGAGAGGGTTGAATTGGAGGGGAGAGGTAGGAAGAGGAGCAGAGAAAAATGTAGAGCTCAATAAAAATAAAAAATTAAAAATAAATTTTTATTCTTCCCCACACTCCCAGACCCCATTTTCTTCTTCCCTCTTTAGGGTATCCCAGGGATCTTCCGCAATAAAATGGTGAAGAGTGCTTCTGGTCAGTGACCAAATATTCATTTTTTTCCTATTGTCTCAGCCTTACTGCTGTCTGACCTGGATGCAAGTGATGCATACTCAATTCTGGGGAACAGGGCTTCCTGCAGCCAGAAATTCAAAAGCACAGCTCCAAAGAGGGCTATGATACTCCCCAAGTCCTGACTCTATCTCATCAATGGGCCAAATGTGGTATATTCTTACTCGGTGCTAAGGCCTTAACTTCCCTAGGCCGGATGCTCCCACTTCCTTTCTCCTGTCTTTAAGTCACTTTATATTTCCTGGTCTCCTGTGATTCCAATAGCATCTCCAGAGAACTCTTTTTGCCTTACAAAATCTAAAACCAGAACTGACTGTATTGGACACACCTATACTCTCAGTATCCCACAGATAGAGGCAGGAGCATATTGACTTTGAGGCCACCCAGGGTTACATGGACAGCTCATAGCCTGTCTGACATACATAGCCAGATCTTAAATTTAATGTTAATAACATAACTAGACTCAGTAGAGAAGGACATGTGGATATAAGAAATACACTTATGCTCAAGAAGATTCTGAGCTTAAGCCAAGGGAACAAAAAAGTTCTATTTTTTGAATGAATTGGGGAAATGATTAAAATTTCAACTTCTCAACAAATTAATAACCCTACCAAATCAGTCAATCGCAACAGCATTAGCTGAACTCTTACTGTGTCCTCGTACCTATACATCACTGATCAGAAACAGTTTGGGCCAATTTGTATATGGTAGATAGAGTTAAATAGTGAGATACTTACATCAAATTATGCATAGGCTGTATGTAAGAGATGAGGTCAGGGCCTGATAGACTACCTACCATAGTTAAGAGGCACAGGGATAGCCTATGGGATTAAGTAATGGTCAGTTGTGAAATGGTCAATATAAAGTACAGTTTGAACTCATTAGGTTTGTTTGTTTGTTTGTTTGGTTGGTTGGTTGGTTGATATTTGGTCACCAAGAAGCCAGGATCTCTATCTATAGCCTCAGGTTGGTCTGACACTCACTGCGTAGCTCAAGTTGGCATTTAATCTCACAGATATTCAAGTGCTGAGATTACAGGAATGAGCCTTGACCCTCTGATTATGTTCACATTCTAAATCTTAGATCAGTGGGTGCTGTCTGCCGACCAGGAAGTAGGAAGTGTGTAAAACAGTTGCATTTGCAATGCTGTGGAACGGCAGTTGTCACTGGGGAGAAAGTGGGAAAAGGAGAGGCTGTTGAGGAGAAAACTCAGACTCTGGAAACAATAAACTCAGTCTGTTTGTGCTAATAAGTGACACCTTGGTATGACTGGCCTCTCCATGATTTTGGAAATTCACCGAAAATTAAGCAACTGTCACAGAAGAGGAACTACATATGGAGATATGTCTACAGAAGACTTCTGAATAAAGGTAAAATTTAGTAAAATACACCCCTTCCACACACATCAAAATGTAAGTAACATTAAAAAAAATCTCAAAATACCAATTTCACTCTCTTTTAGTGACTTCATCAGTAGATGGTTTCAGATAGTTTTTAAATGCAGTTATATCCCATTGGATTAGTCTTTAATGTTTTTAGTAAGATGAGGATCAAGGGAAGTGAAATGATATTTAAACATTTAATGATATTTAAACATCATCAATTAGGTTGCTAAGTTAAGAATCCATTAGAGTGTAGTATGGGCCTCATTGCTGTATGCTCATCTCTTCTTGGTTGTGGAAATCTCGTTTTGGTTTGGTTGGGTTTGGTTTGTTTGTGTTTGGTTTTTGTTTACCCGATTTTTTTTTGTTCACTTGAAGAAGTTCTCACTATGCAGCCCAGGCTAAATTTACGGTCTTTTTGTCTCAGCTTCCAGGGTGATGAGATTAAAGGTGTATGCCACCACATCTAACTAAAGCCAGCTATTTTTTTTTTGCTTTAATTGATAAAATAACAACTGGGCATATGTATGAGATTTAGCATGATGATTCAATACATGTATACATTATGCAACGATGCATCAGAATGGGGAACATAAGCATCATCTTGTATATTTCTCTTGTCTTTGTACTAAAATAAGCCATAGTTCAAATATCACAGGACTCGTTCATAAGTGTAATTTAAGAAAGTTGAACACAGAGAAGTAGAAAGTAACACATAGTTATCAGAGACTGGAAGAAGATAGGGGTTGAGAGGTTGGCCAAGGGGGACAAAGTGAACAAGCACATGAGGGAACAATTCCTAGTGCTCTGCTCTGCAGAGGGTGACTGTGCAGACAGCAGCCTGCTGCACACTCCAAAGCCAGAAGAAAGCTTTGCAATTTTCTCACTACAAAGGAATAAAAGGAATTTTAGGGAACATCCTCCCTCCCCCACAACGCGCCACCAAAACTTTCAAGTTTGGGGACTAGTGCATAGGTTCTGTGGTTAAGAGTACTGACTGCTCTTCAGGAGGAACCAGGTTTGATGTCTAGTACCTACATGGCTATTCACAACTGCACATAACTCCAGTTCCAGGGGATTCAACAGACTTTTGTGTCCTCCACAGACACCATGATTCACACATATGATACACAGACACACATGTAGACAAAACACTCTTACTCGTAAAACATTTCTTTTTAAATCCTAAGTTACGAAAGTTTCATAAACCCATTTAAGCTTGGGTATTCAGACCATCTTAACTGTATAAGAGTCACATGTTTGTCTTTCAAAGGCTTATGCTCATGGATTCAGTGTTTTGCATGACATTTATTGCAGCAGTTCCTAAATTGGGAGGAGTTGCATTCTGATTATTCTGGCTATAGGGCCTCAAATGAGTCCAGTTCTCAGCATGCGTGGAGCTGCAGGGGTAAAGTCCCTTAAGCTAAACAGAAGAACTTTGGCGAGGGAATGCGCCCTAACGAGACCAACATCTATGTGATGAAATTACCATTTTTATATCACTGACTATATATAACGATCATAGACAAAGCAAGTTAATGTAGTATATTCCACGATAAATTTTCAATACAGAACATTCTCAACTGCATGGAGTGCATACAATGTGAATCTTGACTTTTTAAAAATGTTCAAACTTTCCAAATAGATAAGATACAAGCTGTAAGAAACATGTGTTTGGCAGCAAACCTGAAGAGCGAGGCATACGTCAGAACCTTTGTCATCTACAGTGAATCTCTACAGCCTTAGGTACTGGGCCAAGCAACAGAGCCCCAAGCCAGGCCTCCCACCAAACAGCTTTGTCTGAGCTTTACCAGAGGTCCCAAGGGCTCCAGATTAGGTCATGTCTCTCCTAGCCCCCACATTGCTCTCCTAGGACTAAAAACAGGGACAGAGAACCATAGGATTCCATAGAAAGACCTCTGTCTTCTAACAAATCCACCATGTTCCCCATTTACTATCTCCCTTGAGGCCCCCAGAATGAGTCCCGTGTGTTCTTTGGTCATGCTTACTGGTCCTATGACATCTAGACTCTCGCTTAGTCTCTCACCTCCTGAGCATTAATTGTCATCCAGTTTGCAGGCAGAGAAGCAACAAAACTCCTCTCCATAGTACTTTCTCCCTTCACGTGTTACTTTTCTTTATAGCATTGATCATCAGCTGAAGAGCTGTGTATCTTCCTACTTACAGATTTCCTTCATAAATTGTTTGGTTGATAACAACTGGGCTTCAAACATTTAAAGTAGCTCAGAGTAAACAGCGGGTGATTAATGATTTTAACAGCGAATAGAGGAACGAATGAGATAGAAATGAATTATATATATTTTATCCAAATAAGTTATTTTTATTTTATATCCAATGTGCCCGGTGACTGGGTGTCTGATATGTGTCCAGCACTGTGGGTATGGAGATGAGTGTCTCAGAGCCCCTGTTCTGCTGATCTTTGGCTCTTGATTCTCGTCTATTTTCTTTGAAAAGATAAACAGATAGATAAGTAGATACGAGGTGGAGACAGACAGGGAGAGAAAGAGATACTGGGAAAGGAGCTATACAAAGAAAATATCAGTTTTGAACATTCCATTTATGTGACACTACCCCATTTCCATAAGATAAAGTATAGACAAGACACTCACTTCCATTGCATATGTAATTTATGTGGAAGCAATATTTAGGGAGAATTGCATATTTTGCTATACTCTAATCAAAGTCTCTTGTCTGACAAATGAAAATAATCTGAGTGGGAAGTCATCAGTGAGGAAAATATTCCATCAAAAAGCATTGAAACTCAGAAAAGAAAACAAGGTTATTAGCCAGCTTTTAGGCAATTTATAATAACCTGTCTCTAGAGGGGTAAAAATGGTCCCATTTCTCATTGTTGGCAATTCTTCTCAATGACCAATATGTCTACCAACATTTTCGTCTTCAAAATACAGTTGAAGTTGTAACAGAAAATCACAGATGCAATCAAATTTATCCTACTGGCTGAAATGTGCCATATGCGCTCTGCTACCTATGCTCAATAGGGTGCAGCTTTAATGACTTTCTTATTGTGCCCCTGTTGTAATTAGGTATTAAAGGACATATGGTATGCTGCAGTTTTAACAGTGAATTTCCTTGTTTTTTATTGTTTTCTATCAGAAGCTTAACAGTCTTTCAGGGTAGTATTAGTAGTGAGAATTAAACCACATGTTGATTTCATTTTTTCTAAGCCTTGGAATCTCATCTTGATTAGCCTTATTAGTGTAGTGCCAAAGAAAACATCCAAATCGTATCTATTTTCAGTTAATATTGAGTAAAACTCATCTGAATTGGTAAGAAATAAATGAAGTACAGCAGGACTGATAGAACATTCTAACTAAAGGTGTAGAAACCAAACAATAGCTGGTGTGTCCAGAAAGTCACCAGGCCACGATGGTTTCAAGGTTTTTCAACCTTTTTCCTCCCTTTGATAATAAACAGCTTCTTTATCCAAGATCCCTTTATTATTATCAGAAACACAATAAACATATCACAATTTAAAACCCATTTGGAAACCAAAACTCAACTAAGACCTTAGATTAGAAAGCCAAGTCAGGATGTTTCTTTGAATTTGTTCAAATACGAGCTAAGCATCATACAAAAACAAGATTGATTTATTCAAATTTGTTAAGCTTTAAGAAAATCTGGATCCATAGAAGGCTATGTTTATCACCATTGAAAGAGAAAATTAAGAGAGTGGTGACGGAAAGCTACTATTTTTCAAGTCATTTCCAAACCTACATCAATTTAATTAAATCTTCCTCTTGCTTTTACCTTATGTAATAACAATGCACAGAGCAGTTTTAAATTCAAAGATTCCTTAGATGCCAGAAATTTCCTCGGATGGACATTTTCACTGCATAGTTCTTTCTACGGGGGTTTTTGCTAGATTTCTTCATTCATTTCAGGTCAAGGAAGGGGAAAGATCTTATCACACAAGTTTATATTCTTCGGCCGTAAGCATGGCTACACATTTCTGTCCCAGTCAGCACTAGGGGCACATTACAAGCTAGCCAGCCAGGCTTCCAAATGAGCCATGAAGATTAATAAAATACAGTCTCCAGTTCATGTTGGCACCTCCCTGTCAAGCCAGCTAATGAGAGCTCTGTTACTGTAAGAGTCAACTGTCACATTATCTCCGGACTAATAAATGGGTTCAAAGACAAATAACAATACACAACTAAAACCCAGTCTGAAAAGAGCTTTTCAGTCATTGCAGAGGGGTGCAGCCCTGAGACACTCACAGTCCACTGGCACAGTAGCCTTGTCACGTTTCCAGGAAGGGTTCAGTGAGGGAAAGGAAGCTTATGTCAAAGAAATCCAGTGTTACCGTTCTCAATTCAAGGTTTAATGTGAAGAGTAAGCTAAGTGCAGGCTTAATTCAATAGGTGACCGTGCCACTTACATTACATTGCAGAAAACTGTGCTTAATCCAAGTTGGACAGAAATATTCAGGGGAAATGTTTGGCTCAGATTAGGGGAATTTTAGGTTTTAAACACGGACTTATATCTTGTAGTGGATTTCATCTAGTTTTCAATTCCAGACAACAGAGGAAACTGGGAAAGTATAAAAAGAGAGAAAAGCAAAGAATGAATAAACTCAAAAAACTGCCAAGACGCTTCCCTGTTACCTCTTATTTACAGTAATGTGGTGAGCCTTAGCTCATGTCTTCACACCATTCTGACATTCCCTGGGCTTTGAGGGAAGAAGTCATGTAGACTTCCCAATGAAGGCTGATCACTCAGCAGCTGCTCATTTCCAGAGCTTTATCCATCTGGAAATCACTGCATTAACCAACACCCTCTAAAACAAGGAACTGCTCTGCCCAGGCTGGGGTCCACAGCAGTCTATAGTGAGCACACGTATTGATAAGGCAGTTGGACAACAAGCTCATTTAGGGAAACAATGGTGGGTCCTTGGGCCCAGGGCCTTCTCAACCATGTGCCTTTGACCAGGTTTATAGTACCATGTATATAGTCCCTTCTGTGGAATAAGCCTCAAATCTAATGACGAAGCAGTTGGTCATCCCCTAAACAGTCAATTCTCTACTACAGCAGAGGGTAGATATCGCCTAGGTGGTCGGTATTATAGCACACACGGACTATACTGGGTGAGAACCCCAAAGAGCTTGCTCCCCCAGCAGCCCAAAGAACAGGAGTGACTCTATCAGCACTAGACAGCAGGAAGAGAGGTCCCCCCTCAGTTCCATCAGGTGTCTCTGTGTTCTGTAATGAAAATTCCTAGCTGTCTCTACCAATAAGCCTTTTATCATCCAGTGCTTGGAAACAGCTAAGAGCAATGACAAAAGCCTGCATCTTGGGGGGTGTCTGAGACATCTCTGGCTCATGAGAGCAACATTATCTACCCACTAAAAGTGCTTCCTTCCCAAGTTCTTTTCTAAATTTTATATATATATATATAGTTTATGACTTCTATATGGCTTTTTCATGCATCCTCATTTTTTTTCATTCTTTGCTCCAACTTACACATTTCCCCCACCCATTCTGCTCCAAACTCATTCACCCTTTTCTGTCGCTAGCAATCCCCTTATCTACTTTCATATCCTGTGTTTTACTATCTCTCAACCTTTAGTGCCCCTCCCTCCATCCTCCCACCTCCACTATGCCTCCCCTTCTTGCATCCTGCCTTCCACAGACACTCTTTGAAATGTTTAATACATTGACAGAGAACTTACTAAGCACTGTGTCCATCTAAGCCACCTCTGGAAATAATGAACTCTTTGGTTTACGTCCTTCCATCTTAAGCAGTGTCTACTCTTTGCGTTCCTCATGGAACTTGAAAGAAAAGATTCCTTCTGTGTAACACGCCGAACAGCAGCTAGAATATGGTCATGAGGGTCAAGCTCTCTGTGCCGGGAATCTCATACATACTTTTATTTTAATCTTCATAGTATCATAAAGGTAGACCTTATTGTCCCATTTTTACAAGTGTGGAAATCGAGGGCTGTGAAATGAAGTAACTCTAGGGCTTACCTCCCAAGCAGCAGCAGTCAGGATTTAAACCTAGACTATTGGCATCACTGAAGAGTAATACTCTCTCACTGATAGGAAACCTCTCCAAAGGCAGGTCTCTTTAAGGGGGGCTCCTATGGGACAACGCAGGATACTTGACACCCTCCTTGCTTTAAGACAGCTGGTCCCGCACTCCCCAGAGAACCAAAGTTTAGTCAACCAGCGCCATATTTGAAGTGTAAGAGAAAGACAGTTGAGTAGCAGACACAGAATTTCATCAGTCTGCTGGTGAGGGCAGAGAGAGGAGTCCTCTAGCAAAGACTTCTGTCTTCCACCTGCTTGAGGGATGCATTTGGTGTGTGTTCTGCTGCAGGTTACAGCCCAGGAAGGGAGATTTCTCACAACTCTGACATTTCCAAGCTTCAGGATTCCAAATGGTGGGGCCGGCCCCAGCTGGATAAACTGGAGAGGATGCTGCTGTTCCAACCACACAGGCTCTTGCAGCATGTCAGAAACCCACAGTGGCTGCTTTGTTGGGTCTCTTTGTGTAGAAATGCTCTTCCTGTGGCATGCCAGATTTTTAAGCCTGGACCCCTTTAAAACTAAATGAGAGAGAGAGAGAGAGAGAGAGAGAGAGAGAGAGAGAGAGAGAGAGAGAGAGCCTGTCCAAGAATAACAAATGACAATTTTATATCTTCAAAATATGTAGATTTGAGATTTGTTTGGGGGAAAAAAATTCAGGGGCTCTACTGAGCATCTGTAACGATGATATATCTACACATTATATGGCCAGCTATCTTTAGTTTGTTTTTATATCCCGTGGAGTGTGACATCTGTGCAGAAATTATGAACTGACTCATATACATGCAGTGCTTATTCAGAGTTTGAAAAATGGGCCTATTCTTCTACAGTCCAATTATTTATGGAGAAATTAGAAGAAAACTAAACTTTAAAATCTGGGAATCTTTTTTAAAATTTATTTGTGCTTTGCACTAGTCAATCTGATCAAGCAGAAACTATCTGTAGCAAGGGTGAAGGTTTTTCTAAGTGGGTTAATTATATTTATTTTCATGGCCACCAGCCCCTCATTTGCTTTTTATAAATTACTTGGGGCAAGGGGCTAATCTCTGTGATCGCTCTCAATCTAGATGTAACAGCTCAGCCTTGCATTTGAAGTGGATCCTTTCTATTACAGCCCTTTTATGAACCACCTGTGAAATGAAGGCTCTCTCCGCATGGAGATAGAGGTATATGCATATAAAAATTTATAACTATTCCCTAATCACTCAGACGTGTAGACTAAGCATCACTTATGATTACCACACAGATACTATTATACAAAGAAGTACATTTATATGGAAAACTAAAGAAAGCTTTTATTATAAGAATAAATGTTCACTGATCCTTAACTCTAACTATCCCATTAACGCAACAATAAGGAGGTTCGCTCATCTTTGTCAGTCCATACTTAAGCCCTCTTAAGTGTGTCTGTAGGCAGCTAAGAGGAATCAGATGATTCTCTCTCCTACTTTGCTAACCCGGCATGAAATTCTCCTCCTGTCTCCCTTCTGTGTTTTTCTTTTACTTAAAAATAAACTTTCAACCAGAACACTGGTGTTAGGGCAGGAAGTTAATCTCTGGTTGTGAGGAGGAAAGACCTTGCAAGCAACTTGTTTGCTCAATCACATTTGACGTGAGCCATAGACACAGACAAGGGATCAGTGGCTCCCATCTTATGACCAATTCATCTTTAAAAATTCAGCTCAAGAGAAGGAGCGCGAGAAATGGAAAAGAGAAAGTGATAGAGAGGCTAAAAGGAAAAACAGATTTTCCTTGAACACCTTTAAAGGCCAAAGGTACGGTAGCTTGGTCCTTACTGTTCTTTAATGCGTCATTGAAAGAGACTAAAAAAGATTTGGGAGTTGACTTTGCAACATAGGTGGGGGAAAGTAACCTAAAATAATCTGTGAGGTTAGAGGCAATTTTCCTTCAGCTTTATATATCTCCTGCATTTGGAGTCAGACGTGCCTGTCTCAGAATCAGGGATGGGACCTTCCTAAACAATGGATGTGTCTCCCTTCAGAAGAGCCCAAGCCAAGGCTCTGAGTTGTCAATACTCATACAGGGGATAATTTGCAAATTGATTATCGAGCTTGAGTGCTAACCTCAAAAGTTCCTTCACAGAACTATCATCCACACACCGGAGCACTAGCGTATGCCATTTCCCTGAATAGAGCCAAAGACTCATTTCTAACAGATGGCCAGGGGACATGCTCGCTCAGCATTCGGTACCCTGTTATGTCGGCTAATTGTCCACCTACGTTTGGAGGGAGATGATAGCATCCTTTGAATTATGGGTCTGAAAGATGACATAGGAGGCTAATCGTGAGAGAAACTGATCTTGGGAAGCAAAAAAACTACTGAAGAGAAATAAGCATGTGGGAATATGAGACTTTTTAACAAATTTCAATTTTTTAAATAAAAATTCGTATTTACCAAAAGTAGCATTTTAATGAATTCTCTTGACTGCCCAGAATTTTAAGAAGCATGTTAATTATACAAATACAGCCCCTCCCTCCAAAAAAAAAGCAGGGGGTGTCTCATCTGCTTCTTGCTCCAATAAACACTTGGCTTACATCAAATAGCTCATGAACAATCAGAAAACCCAGTGGTGAGAGGAATTTGAATAGGATTTTTGAACGCCAGAGAATCCTTAAAAGCCCAGTTCTCAAGAGGTTGTCAATTATGATTTGTGAAAAAAAAATATGATTGATATTTTTCTTTTCTCATGTAAATACTTAGTTTTTTAAAATTGTATGAAGAAATTCAGATCATCACAAAATAAATAAATAAATAAATAAATAAATAAATAAATAAATAAATAAGAAAGGGAAAAAAAAGCAAACCACAGAGACCAGTCGCCTTTAATCCCACTCCTCCTTGCCACCAAGCTCTCCGCTGGACGCCAGCCTCTGCCCGCATAGTTAAAGGCTGTGACGAAGCCCTCTCGGTTTATTGTTAATTAACTCGCCATCTAGATTGCCTCCACATATGACTGAAAATCCAGACTGGGTGCACTTTGAACATAAAGTCTTTGAACATTCCTCACTAATTGTTTAAATGATGTGTGGATTTTGTCTTTAGCAGTTGGTTTCGCTTTAACCTTTGGACAAATTGAAAAGTTTTTTTTTTCTTTTTTTCAATAAAACTCCTTCCTTCTTTGTAGTCTTAATTCTGTACCACGGGGACCGTTTTGTAAGCAGTTCACAGGAAGGAAAGAAAGACCTGATGACCCAGTATTCTCGGTTTTCCCCAACGGTTAAACGTAGAAATCGGTCCAAAAAATGAGAGGGGAAAAAAAAGGAAGGAAGAAAAAGAAAACAAGATTATGATTGGTTACATATAAATGAGAGTAATTCCCTGGAGTCCTTAAGGGAATAATGAGACGAGAGTTAGTTACTGCTAAAATTGACTGTAGGTGTGTAAGCTGCTTTCATTTCCCGAAAAATCTTTTGTATATTTATTTAGTAATTGGTCATGAAATAGTGCTTTGGACAGGCATTTTAGAAAGCATATCTCCTGTTTAATAAATCTGAGGCTTTGATAATTATTAATACACAAATGCCAGCCCCGAGATGCTCGATTCTTCATGTCGTGGCGCGGCTATTAATGATACTCAAAGGAGCGAAAATTACCATTTCGGAAGTGTCCGGCGCAGGAAGCTGGTAAACAAGCCTGCAGTTAGGGCTATGGATGATGGGAATCAACAAGGGTGAACAGATTTGGTTACTCTGTGTATTAGTGTTAATAGGAATAGATTATAGAGGAATATTTGTGATGTGACCTTCTGTGCACTAATTGAAATAGTATTCAGAGTCAGCATTGGCGTAATCAAGTTAAACACGGAATCATAAATCATCATGAAAAGGGCTGTCACAACTTCACCATTAATGCCCTGGACTGCTGGGCAGCCCCGAGAAAATATCTGCTATGCCGATCTTTAGGTTAATAGGAACAGAAATGGCATTTAAAGACTATTTGGATCAAATCTGCTCTGAGGTTGAAAGTGTTCCTCTGTTAATTTACTGGTAATTTGAAGTGATGTAGTTAGGGTTATACGGAGCACAGCTGAGCCCCTTATAGCAAAACAAAGGGCTGTGGGAGTTTCTTCTAATATTTATTTAATTGCTTTAGGGTACAGTGCTAATCAGTTCTAATATACATGTGTAGTTCCCTTTGTTTCTCAAATAGAAAAGAGTTGGCAAGGTGATCTAGTATGTTCCACTGACTGGAGTCCCGTGTGTTTGACGAGGGCCTCTTTAGCAGCCTCATATTTGACAGAGCTAAGTTTTATTGTGTGCACGGAAATATTTCTGACAAGTTAAATTCTAATGTGTCCTGGAGAAAGAATAAGAATTTACTAGCAATACTTGTCTCAGGAACATTTTCTATTGATTGGATAGAATCAAACTAACAGGCTTAAGAAAAATCACGGCGGAATTTGTTGTACAATGATATATACTATTGCCAATAAAGCACCGCGTCTCAACACGGAGAAAGGTTGTGCTAATTTAATCGGTTACTCGTCAGCTCATGTAGACAATAAGATGTATGATGCTAAGACAGAAAGCGCTTGTTTATTATAATTTGTTTCAAATGCTATAAATTAATAGAAATTCCAGCAGGGGACTGATAATAGCATCTTTCCAAAAGTACCATATTTTACTTCAAATCGAAAAGCACCTTGGGTCTGCCCCACTTGCAACATTGTGTTCAAAACTCCAGGCAAGTTAGGCGAGAACAGATCTCTCTCTGTAGTGATGGTGGATGGGGATGGGGAGGGGCGGGGTCTTGACCTGATTGCTCACCTGGAGGAAAAGGCTTGTAAATAAAGAAGGACATTTCTGAGGAGCTGTGAAATTCTTCATGGGCTCACAGTTTCTCTGCAGCACACAAGATCAGCTGACTGTTGGGATCTGATGTCTTAGGTTCTTCCTCTCTGGAGAAAGCTTGTGACTTCCATAAGTCTTGGGGTTATTCAAATGGCATTTTTAGGGTCTTGGCACTGCAAGGCACAAAGCACAGGCAGCCTGCCTTAGTCCACACTCACTTTCCAAATGCATTAGCTGAGCCTCCTGGGCAGTGGTGGTTCAATTCCCACAGCCAGTCAGGCCTCTGCTATCTAAAAGAAAGCAGTGGACCTGGGCTTCTCTCAAGTGCAGCCCCGCGATCCTTGAAGTTTATTATCGCTTAGATGCTACCTGCTTTTTCATGCACAGTGTAAAAATATTCTCTGAAGTCACTTGGACATAGAACTTAGAGATGGTAGCCTCAGTAGTAATTAAGAGTTGCCAATTAAAGGAGTCCTGCCAGGCATGCCCACGAACCATCAGTGTGTTGGAACCAGACAGCACACCAAGTGATGGAGGACATATTTTAAGACACTTGCTAAGAAATGCAAGAGGAAAGTTTCGATTACTACCTTGTAATAGAGCATTGGTGATGGGACCGCTAACTAATGATACTTGGACAGTGAATTTAAACCCTGTGAATAGGAAACTAGTTCTTCATCAAGAGATGTTGCAGGAAGGGGACCTAGTGGGGAGAATTTTACCTCCCATCGTGTCTTGCTCTACCACTATGTTTACAAATGTGAATTAGACACAGGTACTAATGTTGTAAACTCACGGTGGAAAGAAAGAGGAAGGGTCCTAGAACTACAGAGCCATAGGCACCATCTCAGACCTCTTCCATGACTCATGGCAGAAGCAGGAACAGAAATGGAATCTCCAGACGTTCTCGTCAGGTAAACCAAGGACTCAGAGGAGAGCTGCCCCGCTGCCCTTATCCTCAAATCTACAGTGACTCAGAACAGAGAGGAGACAGACCAGAGTCAATCCCCACGTTATTTAGGGACTCTGTGGGCCTACAAAACAGCATCTGTTCTGTCTTCAGTCACCATCGCCATCGGGCTTTCCCAAGAGAGTGCCATCCGCTAGCCAGGCGTGGGGAATCAAGGAAGCCCTGAGTGAATATGGAAAGAAAGAATGAAGTCCCCAGTGAGAACATTGACATGAACGTGGCCATGTCAAATACCCATTGCCTCCGTCCCATGAATGGCCATTGAGATGAGGCTTAAAGAAATGGAAAATTCCTTCCTCTGCTTCAAGCGCTAAGACTGACTGTGGCGCAAGTAGAAGTGTTTATGAACAGTTGATCAATCGGTGTTCGTACAACCTGGTAGCTTGAGCCTCCTCCTCCCAGACATTACAGCCTCAGACTGCTGATCTACAGAGACCTCTCTCTGGGTCTAGCCAATGCCTCTCGCTCTGCTACACATTGTAAACCTGTAGAAGCTCCCTGGTCCATCAGAGTTCCTGCAACTCACCTGAGCCAGCTTTTCCGCAAGTATGTCTGCCTGTACTTTCTTCCTTCCCAAGCCACAGGGGTAGCAGGAATCAGAAAACCTGAAAGGGGCCACAAAGGAAAAATCTAATCAGCAACTCATGACCCACTGCATCTAGGATTCAGGATAGGCAAGACTCGCTGTGTGACGCCAGTTAACAGGGAACTATCAAACACGTGCTGAGCCTCTTGTCGTTTTTATTGTCTCTGCTGCCTTCTGGAAAGTGTGGATATTTTTTTCCCCCAGTTTGAGATTTTTCTTTTCTATTGATATTTCCGATGATCTGTATATGTTGTGCTACCCAGTAAATGCTGCATAAACATTTCTTAACTTTTAATTTTTTTTAAAAAAAAAGTGATCCAGTATCATTATCTTGTTTGTGGCCAAAAATCTTAGAATTTCAAGACTTTTAAATGGTAGGTTTTCAAAACGTATGCTAGGAGAGCAAGTCTAGTTGACGTCTAAGTGGAGATATTGCACTTCACTGCAACTATCCCACATCTGACACTAATTTTCACATCCTTTCTCCCCAGTGCCCGCTCACTACCTTGGCTTTATAGGCCGACCTGCCATCCGTGAGCGGAGCTGCGTGTCTCCTCCACTTGAAGAGCCCCAGGAGCGTAATATAGTCGGTGGGAGTGCAGAAGAGGAAAAAAAAATATACACTGCTTTGCACACAGCCTGAGAATCAAGGCAAAGAGAGAAAATAAATCAATGGGTGCCATTCAGCCTGTGCATGCATAATTCATCAGGAGAAATAAGTACCTAAAATGCTTTACTAGTGAATGGAGTATAAGTAACTTTATTTTTCATTAACATCTAAGTCATATCGGCATCCCAGGCAACTCCAAAACACATTGTTTGAACTACATTTACTAACTATTTAAGATGTATATCAACTTGTTTTAAGAATGCATTTCCTGAAAGCAATACAAAGCAGTTAAATCCTTCCACAAATAGCTGAGAGGGAATCAAAACAGTGTGTCTAAAATTCTGAATAAAATTAAGATTTATCAAGCATCTCCAAACTTTCGATCAATGAGATCAACATTCGTACACATTATCTCATTTACTTTTCCTAAACCTCACCCTTGGTGAGATCGGGGGCTATATTTATTTATATGAAAGGCATTAAGATCCAAAGGGAGTGAATGGATTTCCTATGGGCCACAAATACAAAACAGCAGATTCAAAATGTGACCCCAGGCTTCTTCGTCCTTAAACCAAACTCATTTTGCTATCTGCATCCTGGTAATCTAATTACGACAGCAATTACTCACAAGAAAAAAATTAATTTGAGTGTGTATAAAGAGGGAAAGGAGAAAGAGAGAGAGAAAGAGAGAGAGAGAGAGAGAGAGAGAGAGAGAGAGAGAGAGAGAGAGAGGACAAAATTAGGCTCGATTAACTGTATGTTCCTCCTTCGCTAAGCCAGTATTACTCCCCAGCCCCTTAAAAAATTTGTTGCTTTGCAGTTCTGCCCTGAAGCCAGAAGACCTTCACTTTCAGGAGTAAATAAGACAGGGGCCAGAATGGATTGGGTTACAGAGCTTTGGTTTTGAATTCTATTCTCTATTGCAGACATCCAAAGGAATACACTCTTGTAGACAACATACATAATGTTACAAAATAAAGAGAAAGATTAGGACCACTGAACTCCAGAGTGGAAAAAATAAGTAAGGCCATGCCTGTACTTCATTTTCCTCGTCAGAAGCTGTGCTCTCCAGCCAGAGGGGGTTCGCTGGCCTTTGAATAAAGTGGAGGAGCCACCTTCCTCATAGATGCAATGCAGCTGATCCTAAATGACCCACCTTACAGGGAAAGGTCAGATGTGTTTTATAGCTCCTAGTTGTAAAGACTTAACTCCAGCAGATAAAAATGCCATTGTGAGGCTGGGAAAAAGTGGTTACTGTGAAAGTCTAAAGACCTGAGTTCAAATCCCAAGTACCCATGTAAAAAGCTAGGAGTGGCCATGTGCACATCTATAATTTGAGCAGTTGTGGAGTAGGGGACAAGAGGATTCATTAGGGCTTGTTTGCTGTCAGCCTAGATCTGAGTCTCAGGGGAATGAGTGAAGGATGGCAGAAGACACATGCAGGCGCACACGTGTGTATGTGCACACTGCATACATGTAGCACAGACTTAACAGAAGTTTTAAAATGCATTGTGAAAGTCACCCTTTTTTAATCTCTCTTGTGATTCTTGAAGACTTAGCTAATACTACACTATGTCAACATCGGCCAAAAATGTGCTGCAATGAATTCCACATAAAATTGCATTAAAAATACCAATTATGTTTAAGCTGTTACATATTTAATGTAAACAAGTTTACCACATGGCTAAAAATGTTAGCCTCTTGAGTTTGGAAATTTATTTATTGAACACATGAAACAACTATGCTTATGTTACTGTCAATTTTGCATCTTTTTGCTGGTCTACTTCTCTATCGCATTGTAAACCCACAAAGTCAGAACATAAAAGAGCCTCCTGTATTTACTGCCAATGTTGAGTTTTGACCTAGTGTGTGAATTCACCTTTTAGATGCTGTCCTATAAATCCTAAATATTTTCAGATTGAATGCTCAATTCTAAAACTCCAAGCAAGTTATTGTAATTGAGAGGCAAAAAAAAGTTTAAAATATAAATTAATGAAATTCTATCCCATATATTATCATGCTTGGCAATGAAGGAAGGGCTTTGAAAGAGAAAAAGATAAATCAAATTAAGCATTATAACTCTTTTAATAATAAAAATGTATAGATTCAAAACCCCTTCAGTGACCCCGTCTTCCACAGTATAATTCCCTAAAACTTCTAAGTCACTCAGTGATAAGAGTCTGATCTAAAGGCTCCCACTGCATTAATCAAATACCAGGTCTAATTAAAAGAGCCATGCACAAAGCTTTTTCAAAATGTTGCTCAGGTATTGCAATAATTTCTGATCACCCAAGCCTGGAAGACAAATAATTAGAGCTGCCAGAGCATTCTGATGAGTGATGTCAGCATCTCCAAGTGACCTTCCCTCCACTAATTAATTTTCATCTTAAGAAAAGAGACCCTGTTGTTGCACATTATTAATTGAGTTCACTAAAAGATGCGCCTGATTAATTTTTGTTGATAATACTTGTCATTCTAGGCAGCGGCTGTAATCATTCTATTGGGCTTTATTTTTTTAAGTTGATCTAAGTCCTTTGCAATGTGACTGATATATCTGATACAAAATATCATGCATAAGGGCATATCCTGTAATGTACCTGGCTATTTTTCATGGTAGTTGTTTGCCAAGGTAAAATGAAATGTCAGAGTGGAGTTTTCTGAACAGCAAAGGTGTCATTACATTTTACCCTCGCAGCATAGGGAGACCACTTATTCCTGGATTCCCCAAAGAGAATGTTGTACCCCTTTTTAGCCTCTTCAATTTTACGGTGGAGTGCCCCGCCACCAAAAGAAAAAAAAAGCCACCTGCATTGATCTTACAAGAATCTTTCAATTGCAACAAAAGACTTAATAGAACTTCTTTGTTCTTAGACTGGGACTGATGGTTTGCTAAGTATGTTCAAATGTCTGACCCTGGGTGAGAGGCAGACACTGAGCCTGGAATTTGGAATGCTGCCCTGTTCATTCATAGAGCATTAGGATATGAAAAAAAATAGAGCTGTATTAAAGTATTTATTTCATTAACCTGAAATTAAACAGGAAACTCAGGGACACACCTAATGAATGAAAGCCATGCTTGTAAGGGAACATTCACATGTCATTGAATTTCTGGGTCCTAATTAAAGCCACGGCTTGTTTTTAGTAGAGCCTTCTAAATGTGGAAATAATTTCTTGGGGGAAATGTTGTGTTTCAGACACTGAGATATTTTATTTGTATTGAGAAAAAGAACACACAAGTCTTCTTGTATTTTAATGTGGTCTTGTTAGTCAAATTTTGATGAGTGAGTTCAAGCGAACAAAAAAATAAATATAATTCCTTGGATACACGGACTTAATAACCATGAAGAAAATTGGGAAGCTCGGGGGAAGCTGAAACCTCCTCATAGTGTACTAGTGGTTTAGTGTAACAGAGAAGGTTACCTTCTGGTGGCATGCCTGTTCGCTTAGACACTTCACGGCATTCATGAGCACAACACAAAAGAGAAAGAAAACTGACAAAACCACGCCTTCTAAATCTCTTCTGTAGCAGCTTCCCATCTGCTGAAAATCTTTTTCCTTGTTCATTTTCCATTTGGTACGTGTAAGTTGACTCTAAGTCATCCTGGGTCTAAAACCTGATAAGCTGCCTTCTTTAGAAGCCAAATTCTTACCACTTTGTCTTGAAAACTTAAATGTGGTTCTTTAGACATGGCTTTCTAGAGATAGAATTCAAGTACCTAGTTATCCAATCATATTGGTATTAACTGTCCACACCGGGCGTGGTAACCTTCTGAAGCCTGAACGAGATGCTTTCCTGAGGAAACAAATTTGAAAACTCTGAAGTGTGGAAACAAAGTTAATAGTTATGTGAACTTGAGGAATAACTTGAATACTTGCTGTATCCTAATGTGAATTTTTTAAAGTACCAGTACAGCAAACATGAAATCTAATGTTTCATGAAATGTTTGGAAATGATTTGCCACTGTTCTTTCTGACAAAATAACCAAATGAGATATCACTTACATAACCCTAACCCATCACACATTAAAACAAAGAGGCCTCATTGCCAGAACATGTTGTTTAATTGAACATAAAGCAATCCTTTCTTACGCAAACTAATTGGAGAAAAACAACCAACGATGAACACTAATTTGCCTTTAGTTTAAATATCTTTCTTTTGGAAAGATGAGCAACATGCAGTTTTCAAGTGTCAGCACAGTTGTCATGAGCGTCGTCTGGGTGTGTAAGTGGGCAGCGCTGTCTGAGTGTGTAAATGGATGAGCACTGTCTGAGTGTGTGAGGCGTGAGCACCATCTCGGTGTGTGAGCGGACGACCGCTGTCTGGGTGTGTGAGCAGAGCTGTCTGGGTGTGTAAACAGATGAACACTGTCTGGGTGTGTAAGTGGATGAGCCCTGTCTGGGTGTGTAAGTGGACAACCACTGTCTGGGTGTGTGAGTGAACTGTACTGTCTAGCTGTATGAGCGGACAAGCGCCGTCTGGGTGTGTGAGCCAATGAGTGCTGTCTGCTTGTTTGCACAGACAAGTACTTGGCAGTACTGATGTGATTTTTAACATTAAGATGCTAAGGGACCCTTTAGTCTGTTAAATAATATGAAAATTATTGCCTTTTCACCTAAGGGTTAAGAAATAAAACAAAGAGGAGAGCAATGGAAAGGAAGCAAGGGGAAGTGAAGAATGAAATGAAAAGGAAGGAAGGGAAGAAGCAGATACAGCATAATTTGGTCTCCTTTCTTTTGTTCATCCTCATTATACTTCCAAATTTTAACACCTGAACCTAAAAAAAAGTTTCCCAGGTGGCAACTTGTGACCAAGGTATAACTTTACTCATTTAAGCAACTGATATTGAATATTAAACATTGAATATTAAAAATAGGAAATGGATCTTTGTCTTAATAATTCCATGAATCCATTTTGTATAACTTCTACAGAGTAAAATCTCAGTCAACGTAGTGACCAGTGTCAAAATCCTGCTATGTGCTCCCAAAACAATGAAGCAACACAGGCCGGGACATATTTTCTACCAAAGGAAAAAATTGTCTTTGTCTTTGTAATTTGAAGAGAGCATAATGATCTTGAGAGATCACCCTTTTGGACCTCAGGGGTAGAAAGATGAATAGGGCTCGGGATGCCTTCCTGGGGACCGTGAAGAGGAGATGGAGTGGGGTGTCAGCTCTTGCTCTGAATTCAGGTCATTATAGCTGAGAGCACACCCAGACTGGAGAGGGATGAGTGATGTGATTTAAATTGATAGAGAGAGATCATCTCTGGCTAATATATCTGACATTAATCTTCTAATCAGATTTTAGCTAGAGTCTGTCAGCATAACGTTCAGAAATAATCATCAATATTTCACTTTGATGTGAAATCTTTTTACTTTTCTTCTGGCTTTTTCCCGTTTCAGTAGTAGTCGTCTGTTTAGGTGATCATAGTTAACCGAATTAGAAACGGAAAGGAGAAATTCTCCAGATCTGGGCTCTGACTCGGCTGTGTCGTCACTCCAGAACCAACAGCATCTTCTGGTTCCCATAAAGAGCACTTCCGTAGAGAAAGTGACTTGAATGCTTGGCTTTAAGATGTGTGTCTATCGTAGTGAACTAACTTCAACTTGTATCATAATTTATTTGGTTTAACTAGTCTCAGTACATCAATATTGTCCCAAAGTGTAAATGAATTTAAAAGGTATAGCCTCAATGTGTGCAGATGTGGCATACACGGATACCCAGAGGCATTATTATTCCTAGTACAGTGTGAAGGATGCAGCATCAACAGGACTTCGGAGTACGGGTAAGATTCAGGGATTGATTCGCTTTAAGAAGAAGTACAGAACTAGAGGGAGACACAACACTGTGGGATTTGGAGTCAAACAATCTTGGTTGGAACTTCTTGTTAGACTATTATTTAAAACGACTACTGAAACTCAGTTTCAGTATTAGTAAACAGAAACTTACGTTGCATTGAGGGGAAATAAAATAATGTATGTGGGGAAAAAAACCGTAAAGCCTGAGATACTGCAAGCATCTAGTAAATAGCAACTCCCACTCTCAAGCTAGCTTCTTTCTCCTGCTCATCTGTAAAGAACTTCAGCTGTTCTAACATCTCAACCAATGTGGGATGCTTCTCTGTATGCTGTAAATATATTTTATTGCCATTGGTTAATCAAAGAAGCTGCTTTGGCCTATGGCAGGGCAGAATATAGCTAGGCAGGAAATCTAAACAGAAAGTTGGGGCGAAAGAAGGAGTCCGGGAGACACCAGCAGCCACCAGAGGAGTAAGATGCCGTAACATTATCAGTAAGCCATAGGGCACATGGTGATACATAGATTATTAGAAATGGGTTAATTTATATGTAGAGCTAGCCAGTAAGAAGTCTGAGCCACTGGCCAAACAATTATAATTAAGTCTCGGAATGATTATTTCATAAGTGACTGTGGGGACCGGCGTGGGAGAAGGGGAACGGGGGGTGGGGGTGGGGTGGAGAGAAATCGATCCAGTGGGACCAGATGGGACAGAGAAGAGACTCACAGCCACACTCAACTTCTCCAGCTTTGACATTCACTTGGCTCTTCTTTCTCACACAGAAGAAACGTGCAGACTGGCGAGTTCTCTCGAGACAGAGCTGATCCAACAGGGCAGGCACACTGGTCAGCCTAGGAAGTGTGGCTACCCAGACTGATTATCCATGGTGCAACGGCCTTAGACTCTCAGAGACACAGAGCCAAGTCCAACTCCTGACTCAAGGTCAAACTGGTTGGGGAGTTTAAAATGATATACTTTGTAACAGCCCATATTCAACAAGAGCTGTTCAGAGGCTTTCAAGTGGAACTAGAAT
The DNA here is from genome assembly GCF_982192425.1 of Myodes glareolus. Taxonomy (NCBI): domain Eukaryota; kingdom Metazoa; phylum Chordata; class Mammalia; order Rodentia; family Cricetidae; genus Myodes; species Myodes glareolus. The sequence goes on from NC_142037.1 coordinate 61,801,814, forward strand.
AGAGAAAGGACATTGACAATAAAATAGAAACTTAACAATTGAACTGGTTTTCAACCTGATTTGGTAAGAGAGTTCTAAACTTTAAAGGCTGCCAAACATCATGATCTACGGCAGTTTAACTTCTTAAATGGAGTTTCACAGACCTTACTAATTTTTGACAAATTTCACATCATTTAATTTTTTTAAGAGGCATGCTTGACCCAAGGTTTTTGAAATACCTTTATTTCTGACCCCAAGGGAACCTTCTGCCTACCCTCTTTTAAAGATAATTTTGACAGAAAGTTAGCTTTGGCTAGTAGCCACTTCGCCATAAGTTTTGACCTTGAATGAGCTCCAATTTCCAACAGTATTTGAATAAGTGACTTTTAGGTGAAAATAGGGGGTCAGGAGATGAAGTAGCAAAGTTATCACGATTGATTTTTATTATTTCCCTCTCATTAATTGCCCATGCACTACCCCCTCCCATTCAATTTAATATCTTCTGAAAATTCCCTTCATTTGTGGGTCATTAAGAGCAATTTTAATGTGGGTCATGTCTGAGGCAAAGTTATAGAGAGAACTTTAGGCTCAGATTAGTGACTCACCCTGGTTCAGTCACTATCTAGTTAAGTAAGGTCCTTTACCTTTGGTAAGACAGTGACCACCAATTCTCAACACCACAGGGTTTTTATATTCTTTAAATAAGGCCTTTCCTACAGATGTATAGAGAATACTATAAAGAATTGTGCACATAAATCATTGCACTAATTAAATTATATATTTGATTTATGGTCTTGAACTTTTGAGGGTCAAATATTGTTTTCATAAGTGACTCCTGGAAATGATTTCAGTTTGGAGATATATTGAAATGAAAATATTTTCATTCATGGAATATAAGCTATAAAACTCAAGGTTGTGGTTTATAAAATTACATCCTAATTCTATGAAATTGACCCTGTTTTACTCGAAGTCTTCTGCAAGTTCATGCCGTGTCTATCCTTGATGGCACAGAGTTGATTTTCAACAGCTGCCAGAATGATCCTTTTCAACAAGTCAGATCATTTTACACTCCTGTTCAAAATTATCTCACGCCTCTTCCTGCCAGAGTAAGAGCTAAAGATCTTACCATGAGCAACAGGACTTAACACGTGTGGGTCACCTGTCATCTCTCTGACCCCCATCTTGGATTAAGCTCCCCAGGTCCACAGTTCACCTTAGGACGTTTGTGCTGTCTCTTTTCTCTGCCTGGGACACTTCTTCCCAACACGGCTGTCATTTTTGGCATCCTATTGTTTGTTAAAATGTCATCTTCCTGCTGACTAGACCTTCCCTGATGATCTCACTTAAAAGAGCCCTCTTTCTCCAAACGCTGCTTTGATTTTCTTCTTTGTTGTACAGTAGATCCCTCCTGCCTTCTCCCTTCTCCTTGTATAATTTAGACATTGATTACGTTTATAATTTCACTCTACCCACAATAATGTAACTCCCATAAGAGAAAAGATATCTTGTTTTTTTTTCAGATATATCCTAAAAGCTGTCTTCTGATATCTCTGTGCACACTTTAGGAGTCACGCATTCACACTCACACAGACGTACAATGATAACAACAGCTATAAGGAATCAATGCGATCGTGACAATCTGCATACATATTTGTCATACATCCTTGTGCAGAGTCTCCTATTCCTATATCAGCCATAAGCCTTTGAAGACATGTGCATCAGCAAAGTGTGAGAAATATGGCTACGGCACAAGGATAAAGCTGTGCCTGGCAGAGGACATGACGAAAAGCTCACGCTGCCTCTCTCCCCGTTTGAGCCCTGGACTCTCACCAGCAGGGAGAGCTGTCACTTCCAAGGTCTGATCTTCCTTCCCTCATCTCTGAGGACATCCTGTCACCTGAGGACAGCACTAACCTGTTTCTTGACTTGTTGAAGAAAAGAGAAAAGGATGAGGGAGCGAAAGGGAGATAATGAGGAAGAAAGGAAACGAAACCATCTAGCTATTCTAGGCACAGAACCCATGACCTTGGAATCTCTTTGTGCACTTTTTAAACAATGATGTTAACAGCATTTTCTTTGTCCTAGGTCTACAGAACATGACAACATTAATCTCTTAGTAAATTTGCATAAAATTTGCAAATATAATTTCATGATCTGTAAAACCAAAATCAAAGTATAATATAGCAATTTCATTGACTTAATCTTCCAGAATTCTATCAAGAAAGTAATTAGATTTTCTTATCATTATTTATTCTTTTAAAAATACTTATGGCTCATCCTGTTGTTCTACAAAGATTGATTAGTTATTTACTTTAATGTTTAAATTGGGATTAAACTAATTATACCTAGTGTCTAAAATTACCTAAATCTTTCCTCTTTAAATCCAGGAGATATTACATTTAACTTATCTTTAGCTATCTAAAGCTTCATGCTGGTTTTTAAACTCTATTTAGTAACTGGTCACAATTCTTGCTGCTTGGGCGTCCTATACTTATGGCCAAGTTCATGATTCTACTCGTGTTAAACCATACCTTTATTAACACCCTAGATATAATAGTATTATAATTACACTGCTGACAACTGTAATCTTTCATTTACTCTTTGTAGTATTTCATCTCTTCTAGTTTGCAGCTGTATACCAAAATACCATTTACGTTCCTAAACTTCCAGTATGAAAGATGGAAGATATTCAGTCTGAACAGATTAAATGAAATCATGAAAAACAGGGAAAACAGACGTGGTCTTTTCAAGAAGGCCACAACTTATACTTATTTATTTACTTATTGTGTGTGTCTGGTGCATGTGGTCCACAAGTTTGCATTGCGAAGGGCAGGTGCATGCGTGTGGAGGCCGGAGGCATCAGGTATCTGCCTCAATCACTCTCCCGCTTTTGTATGTGTGTCCGCACACATGTGTGTGCCCCCATGTGTGCACGCTAAGTCACTGAGCACATTTCCCAAAGCCCTCATACTTTCTGCTTTGGGGCTACAGCTTCACGATTCCGTTTCTCCTTTGTCTCCAGTAACCAGGACTCATCCCCGAGGTTAACAAGTGATCTGGTTTGAGAAGTGAAACAGAAGCAAGGTGACTCTGAGCCTCTCCCACCGGGTGACAGCTGTGTGCCACATTGTGAAGGAACTGGAAAATTAAACCCAGCGTCTGTGGGAACCGGACAGGGGAGTCTCCTGGGAAACTACACGGATCTCCTCGTGCCTCTCTCCTTTAATTCTGGGGGTGAATTTGTTTCCCTTCCGACACTTAGGGTGAGATTCAACAACACCAATCCATAAATGTGTTTCCTAAAATGTCTCCTTCCCTCATTAGTCTTTTTAAAGTTTTACTGTTTTCTTCCTTATGGGAATATATTCTTCTAGAAACGTTATATAGATATTACCCAGGTGTGCTAACTCCAGGGTTTTGGCTATTGTCCAACTTGAACAATTAGTTAAAATTCCCTTCGTTTTACACAGATGTTATAGTCCCCATTTCCTGACCTAAAAGGTACTTTTGGATTATGGGGGCTTTTAAATACTCGTCTCATTCCCTTTGTAAAGTCGCTGAACTCCCATGCTAACTTTCAATACAGTTTCTTATCCTGTATGTACATATAATTAGTGAGGTTTATACAACATTTGGAATGAATTTGAAATATTTTAAGTATGAAAAAAACAGCATTAATGAGCTCCGATTTACACGTTAAGTAGCTATCAACCTTAAATCCCCTTTAGCCACAGCTTTTGTCAAGATATTAATTACTGAAGAGAATAGTGTTAATTTTGGAATGTTTTCTAAATTTGAGGTATTTCCTTCTATTCAGAAAGCCGTATATACATACATATATATATGAACTACTAATTTTAGGTGGTAAGCACTCTTTTGGGAAGCATGTCTTTAACCATTTTACATGCCTTCTGGGACAGACCTAGTCAATGAGCTCATTTTGTATATCTCCGATATATTTTTATTAACATATAGATATGTATTTTATACTTCAAGAACTCTGAAAAACCACCCCCAAGGTCAAATTATTTTTAGCCCTAACAAACATTAGTCATCCATGATCACAACTATTTAATCTTTTCTCAAAGCCTTTCATTTCCTGTTTCGTATTAATTCCTCAAACACCTTCAGGGAGAGAAAGAAAAGCGACCATCTCCGCCCATCACAGATGACTGAACATAACCAAAAAACTGCCAAGATAGCTTGAGACAGCTCTTAGGCAAAAGGCAAGTCCTCTCAGCTCTACTCAGCTGGGAATGAGGGCAGGAAGTTCCTATGAGGGGAAAACATAGAATGAAAGAAGCACTTCTAGCATCCAAACCACTGAACAGGAAAGTATCTTCTAGGTATGCTGTGCACAGGCAGCTTAAAGCAAATTCTAGCCCTGAGCTGGGCCTAACCTCCTCTGTTCTGTACCTGTAGCAACTATTGAAACCAAATGCTTGGGTCTTTTAGATTCAGCCTTTGGGCATTTAGATAAAAGTGAGTTCAATATTTATTATTAATTTTAATGGTGTAACAAGGATGGTGTATCATTTTGACACAAGGAGTTCAAAGTTACGATGTAAGCACTCTTCCATTAATCTTTAAAATATATTTGCTGGGTGAGCAGCCAACATAATCCTGGCTTAAACCGATAAGAAAATAGAGAGCTAGTGATAAGGTGACTTGTTTAAAGCTATATAACAAATCAAAGACAGAGCTGCAGGCAAGTTCTCATTCCTGCTCCCAGCCCTAGGCATCTCCATAGGTTCATATTCCCACAAATAGGGAGAGCCTGCTACTTGCCTGTTGTATAGCATTCTGCTGGGGATGTACTTAGTGGTAGGATGCTTGCTGGGTCTGTGTGAAGCCCTGGGTTCAGTCCCTAGTACTACCAAAGAGAAAGGAGAAGCTAAAAAAATAAGTGAATAAAGAAGTGTGCATGGTTGTTTTAAATCGCTTGATTTCTGAAGAGGAAGGGTAATCGCTCAACGGTACAGTGCTTGCCCTGGCATATGCAAGGCCCAAAGTCTAACACTCATTTCTGCAATAAATATGTATATTTATTTAAAAATAAATTTTAAAACAGATGGGCGTCATTCTGGTCATTCCGGGGAATACAGAAGAGAATTTTGCAAATGAAATCTCTAGAGACCTTAGGAGAATTCCACGAGCAGGAAGAAAATCGTCTGTTTTCTGTCGTGTCGGTATTTATTTTGAGCCATGTCCTTGATTGCATAGAATCAGCTCTTAACTATTTGAAGAATAATTATCCATTTGTGGTTTACCAAGTCCTCTTCCTTCCCTCTTGCTTTCTGCCTTTGGGGCATTTCACTGTTTATTAATGTTTGCATCAGAGGCCAGATCTTTTGCTTAATTGGTGGGCCTAATAAGAATACACGGATGGACAAGACAGGAAGTATTGAATGCGTGAACTGTGTGGTCATCTTGGAGTCACATCCAGCCAGAATAGTTGAAGTAAATAACAAACAGAAATGTTGTTCCCTGGTAGAGAGACACCAATCCTTTTTGCCTTTCACCCCACTGACATCCTAATCTGATACTTGCTGTTTATGACCAGCAACAGATCACTGGGATTTGGTGAAAGATACAGACATCTGTCTAATAGGGCTCAAGAATGCTCATGTTTTTAAACCCTTCTTTCCCCACCCCTAAATTCTCAATAAATACATCTTGCATCTATTAAGAGATGAATGAAAGATACGTTCTCCCCAAGTTATTTGTTGGTTGGTACATAAAATACAGCAATCGGTGTGCTGGTTCACACGCCCTACCCCTCAAGGATGCTCAGCTCTTCGGAGTCTGCCTGGCAGTGTCGGATTAGTGAAAAGTTGAGATTGCTTCATGAATCAGGGAGAAGCTGCTCACAGGTGGCAGTTCGGTTGATCTTCCCAGTCAGTCAAGGAGGATATTTATCTTCTGTGATTATCACTCTCAGGGATATCCTTGAAGGAAAATGAGACTGCCTCACCAAAACACAACTAAGTGAGACAAACAAAAGGGACCAGTGACAGGGAAAAGGGCCAACGGAGAAAACTGTTCAGAACCTACAGAAATCAAAAGGAATGCACATGTAAACTCGCTCTACTGCTGTCGCTGCTCAAATCCCCATTCCAGAGCTGTGCTGACCACATCAAAACCATGCTGCTGCATAAGCAAGGGAATAAACAAAGCAAAGACCCATTAGCTCCGTTTCCATTAGACACGCAGAGAGTAAAAAAAAAAAAAAATAGAAAGAAAGAAATCAATAACAGGCAAACAGAAAACAAAATTGATAGGAAATAAATGTTAATTTTAGAGCTTTAAAATGAGGTCCTGCAAACAATGGCATGCAATAAAAAATCTTGAAAACTATTTTTAAAACTTTCAAAATCATTTACATGGGGGAAGGAGCTCTTGCAGGAGCATATACAGCATATTAAACTTTAGTGCATTTTTAATGACTCATCTTAAACAAATTATGCATGAGATAGATTACACATCCTTCACCCACTTAACAAAAAGGCATACGCATGAGCAAAAAAACAAAACCAGGTGGCTTTTAAGAAGAAATTAAGTGTATACTCAGTGACTGATTGGGAGAGATGCCAAGTGGTGCGTAGGACCTCGAAGAATAGAGTTCTCTTGAAAGAAGGTAGATTGATGGGCGTTTCTGCCCAGACTGGAAGCAGAGCAGTGCCAACAGTCTCGGGCTCTGCTTCCAGATTCCACCCTGCAAATGCTCTCGACTGACAGGCTGGGGAGGGGATGAACAGGGACTTGCACTTGAAGGAACAGGTCCTTCATTTTAGTCCAAGCCCCGCCACTTAATAACTGCCCAAATGTGAAAGTATTTTTTTTAACTTGTCTTTTCCCAATTTGTATGGTGGAGACGATAAAAATAATGTTGTCTGACTTTCCTAATTTGAGGTGAGGCCCCAACTTTGGTGGTTTTAGAAGTCTCAGCTTCTTATGCTGCACAGGCCTAGCTCATAAGCATTGGTTTAGGTCTCGGGTTATGTCTGAATCACCCAGAAGAGTTCCTTAGAACTGGGATGGGCTGGGGGTGTGGCTCATTACTGGAACACTCCCCAGACATGAGCAAAAATCCTGGTTATGATCTCCAATATGGGACAAGGGGAGGGGACAAAACAAAGACTCCTGAACCCTCCAATATGTGAGAAGCTACAGTTTCCGACATGTTCACAGGCCATTTCAATGCTCTTGGGGGGTCACAGTCAGACTTCCAGTCAAAGCTTCAAATTTTAGCTAGTCATCCAGACTCTCAGACCTTGTTGACCCGTTCTGCCAAAGGAGAAGCAGCATTTAGCAAGATTGCCCACTGGTCTGTGTGCACACTAAAGTCTGAGACTCACTGGTCTAGGAGATCTCTGAAGGCTGTGAAATTTTCTGAAAATTCATTCTATGTTATTTGTACGAAAAACTCTAATAGGAACAGCAAAAATTCCAGGTCCCTTTTGTGAAATTAACAAAATTCACTAATTATAAACAGCAATCCTGTCGTGAAAGAAGCTGACACCCACTGCAGTAGGTGCCAGATTGCATAGTGCCCATGTGAGCGGTAAGGGCAGATTCAAGCATTATTTTAATACCATTCTCCTTTTAAAATAATTTTATAATCATACTTTTCATTTTCTTTTCCTTTTCTTATGCCTTAGAAATCAAATGCTCTTTGTATTTTCTATCTGCAGATCCGTTTTGTACATAATGAGGGATCTTGTGATAAGAAGGATCAGCAAAGTTATATGAAAACACCGAGTTTATTTCCATCAGGGAATTCCTGAAGGCTAAAGCGTCACTAGGTTAAGTGTCAATGGTCTAATATCAGTCTAACATCACAACAACCCCTTCATTCAAACAAGGCTCCCGTTGCTTGGCATACAAATCAGAGTCCCAGCTTCACATTTGTGAGATTTATATGACCATTTAGAGAAATTCCTCTTGTTGCTTCTCTGATAACCATCGCCGGCAATACAAAGTTGAATGGCTCAGATCAGATCTCATCTGTACGATGTAGTGGTTTTAGTGTTTGAGGACGAACTGAGAGACTATTAAATTTATAAAAAAAAAGAAAAGAAAAGAAAAGAAAAAAAAACAAAGACAAATACGCAACATAAAACAATTCAGGCTCCAAAAGCTTTATATTAGCTTTTGGGAAAGAATGGCTACAAGAAGAAAGAAGCCGTGAAGATTAAATCTCTTAAGATTCAATTTGTCTGCCCTGCCATATAAGGGCTAACCTTGCTGGAGACTTAGAATTATGGCTTTATTTCAGTCCACTACTAAGTAAGGCAACAGATATTATTTCCACAATAAGTTTTACAGTAAAATAAATAAGAAAATACTTTATAGCTACTCCCTAAGTAGTATGAATAAAGTAAGTATCATGGCGATAATCTATGGATCATATTAACAATATAAACATGTAAATACCTTGGTTTCCCTGCTTTATTTTCGTGTTTATAGTTTCTTTCCCAGATATTAAGAAATGGTGATAAGCATCAGTAACCATTAGAACTGAAGAGGTGTTTGGTACTAAATGAGTTTCCAGCCTCATACTCTATGGGGTTTTCTTACCAACGTTACAAAAAGACATCTCTGAAAAGTCAATTAGAATGCTAAATGCTGTCTACCTGATAGAAGCAAGCCCTCTTCTTCTCAGAGTTTTACCCTCAAAGCCAGATATTTCTCTCTATACATTTTCTTTTCTTTCATGCTAGTTTGTCATTGTGTTTTAAATTTCTCATAGCTTCAAAAGAACTCAAGAGCCCATATTTTTCTCATGCCGAGCCCTCCTACCATGCAGTTACATACAAGAGCAGAATTTCTTAACCAGTCTCATTGCGTAATCCACACCCTGGTTATGGAAATAGAATCTGGTTGAGGCATGTGTTGAATATTGTTTGACTCATGGAAATAGACACACAAACACACACACACACACACACACACACACACACACACACACATATATATATATATATATATATATCAGATACACACATAATACATATATTGGAAGCAAGTGTCTGTTCTGCGCAAATAAAAACAGATGAAGATTCTGCATCACAGCCCTAAGAAGACACATAAGCACTGCAGTCACCATTTGGGATTTTACTCTGAGTTTTAGTGACTACAGGAAAGTGCATTTTGCATGTGTCCAACTTTGCTCTCAAAATAATTTCAGCAAATAAAAATAGAAAGGGAAGAAACTAGCATTAAAACAGTATTTTTTGAGACAATGACAAATGTACCCTCTCTGAATATTTATGAAACATTTCATGCTATGTCTGCAGTCTCATATCATCCAGTGACACTGGCCTTGACCAAATATGAAAAGTGTCTAGGTTTCTAGACATGGGTGAGCATTACATTGTCTCTGCACAACACTTGAAGACCTGAGCTTTCTTGGGTAATACCTGTGCTGAAGTAAATAAGAAAATACTACAAGCAGATTTTTCCAAGCTTGCACATCAGGTCCGTAGCTCAAGGTCATGTTCTGTTCTCTGAGCAGCTGGTATGAAGTGCTACATAATATGAACAACCACCTTTGAAGAATCAAGTGCCCAGGCCTGACATAGATTTCCTACATAAGCAGTGATGTATATGTCTACTGGAGGGAAGACAGCCTTCAACCTTCCCAAGGGCATTCTATCCCATCTTCAGGGCTCTTTTCAAGAGCAATGGTTTTGCTTCAGGTTTGCTACCCTAAAAACCTTTGATGAATTGTGTCAACTTAAAACAGTAAATCAGATTTCATTCAAAAAAGGGCAGAGGGAGAGAGGGGTATTTATACAGTTCAGGAAACTGGTAGTGAAGTAAAGCCAATGTGACAAATCTCTGTAGGTTTTAAGTTCATTTTGTTATCCGTGCAAGGCATGCCTAATGAATGGAGGTTGCTGCATCCTCAGAAATGGGCTAGTGTTTATAAATACTGTATGGTATCTGGGGGGAAATGCATTTAAGGGTTTCAGCACTCATCTCTCCAGGGCTTACACTTCGTTCAGAGCTTTACTCCAAGTGGAAAATAGGAGACAATACAGCATGTTGTCCTTCAGGTAACCACACCTTGTATAGGGCAAAGGATGCCAGTGAAAAGTTCAGAAGCTTCCATTTTGTTGAGCAGGATTCTAATTCAAGATTATCAAGGAGGAATTTCTCCACCGCAGCAGAAGCTCCACTCTACAAGACAGAAATTTTGGATTTTAATGATCTGGGAACCACAGTTTCTTTGTCTGTAAATGGAATGTTCTATCGATGCATCCTAACTTACAATGGCTTTTGAAATTCAATGGCATTGATACCTAGGGTAAAGGTTTTGAAATAGTGCTCCCAATTCATTATATGATAACATTTTTAATTCCCGAGAAATAATCCTGACAAGGAATCTTTCTGGCCCTAAGCACATTAAGAAGCTACAAAGGACATTTAACAATCAAGACAGTCTTACAAAGGCAAAGCAGAGGCTTCAAAAATGCAAAGCTATAGAACCAAAACAGTGTGACATTTGTTAAATAATGAACAACAGATCCCTAAAACAGAATGAAGAACCTAGGAATAAATCCCCACATTTATGTTTAGTTGATTTCAAAAAGAATCCTAGAATATGCAACCTAAATGGAACAGTCTCTTTGATATATATAGGGCTGGGAAAAGATTTAACTCTGTGTAAGTAAGCCAAGTTTATGAAAATAGTATAGAATTTTCTTAAAAATAAGAATGACATGTGAACCTTATCATCTCAAGAGAATTAAGACATAGGTGTGAGCCTGTACACTAAAAGTTCATAGGATAAGAATTCTGTGACAGTAGTCTGGAAAAACACATGTTGCCATGACACCAAAAGTAAACCGACACAAGCAACACAGGTAACACATGAATAGATGAGACTAAGCCAAATTTAAAAGGTTCTTTATCGTCAAGAAAATAATTAACAGAGTAAAGAGACCACTTAAAAATAGTAGGAATACTTATAAAATGCAGATCTGAAAAGGGACTAATGTCTAAAAAATATTTTATATATGATTAACTCAATGACAAACACCATATAGTCTAATTTTTCTAAGCACATAGAAAACAACCTAAAGAGATACATCTTGAAGAAAGACCTGCGAATTGTCCTGGAGTATGTGAAAAAAATGTTCACCATCACTGGTCGCCAGAAAAATCACTATGAGATATGGCCACACATTTGTTAGTTTGGAGATTATCAAAAATATCAAGGTAATGTAATAAAATATGACAAGTCAAAGCAAAATTGATGTTCTACCACACTGCTAGTGGGAGTATAAAATTAGTGTTGCCAATGTTGGCTACAATATAGAGGTCACTAAAAAAAAAAAAATTTAAATAGAATCCCACTATGATCTAACAATCCCAATGCTAAGTAAAGGAAATGAAATCAGCATATCCAAGAGATACCTGCATCCTAGGTCCACTGAAGCACTCAGTGTTCAACAGCCCAGGAATGGAATGCACCTATGAGTGGATGGAGAAAATGCACTGTGTTGTAGACACCGTGAGATGCAACTCAGCTTTTGAGAAGAAGGAAATCCTATTGTAACAATAAAGATGAGTCTTGAGAACATGCTAAGGAAACCCAATCAGGCAGAGGACAAATACTGTATAATAGTTGAAACCCAAGTAGTTGAAGTCAGGCCAAGGGTGGAGTATCATAGCAATGCATTAGATTCTTTTAAACATTCATTCATATTTTGAGTGTGTGTGAGAGACTGTGTGTGTGTGAGTGTGTGTGTGTGTGTGTGTGTGTGTACTCATGTGTGCATCCTAGGCACACATGTTATGGTCACATGTGGAGGTCAGAGAAGAATTTTCTGGAGTCGGTTCTCTCCTTCCACTATGTGTATTCTGGGAATAGAAATAGAACTCCACTCACCAAGTGTGGAGCAGGTGCCTTTATCCACAGAGTCATGTCACCAACCTCAGTGTGTTGGGGTCTTAGAAATTGCCAAGGGAATAGATTTTAAGGGGTCTCACGACAAAATATTAGAAAAATGTATGAGATGATGCATGGTAGAACATTATGTGTGTGTGTGTGTGTGTGTGTGTGTGTGTGTGTGTACATATGTATAGTGTATGTACTTTAACTTTTCCACTTAAATTTTTTGTAATTAAAATATTTTATGAGAAAAAATTTACTTTTCATTTTACATACCAACCCCAATTACCCCTCCATCCTCTTTTCCCACCCACCACAGCCCCCCTTCCCACCCCGTATCCACTCCTCAGAGGGAGTAAGGCCTTCCTTGGGGAGTCAACAAAGTCTGGCATATCAACTTGAGGCATGACCAAGCTTCTTCCCCTGGATGAAGGCTGAGCAAGATATCCCACCATAGGGAGTGGGTCCCAAAAAGCCAGTTTATGTACTTGGGATAGGCCCTAGTGCCACTGGCAGGGCCCCCCAACAGAACAAGCCACATAACTGTCACCCACATGCCAGGAGCTTGGCTGTGGATCTCTGCATCTGCTTCCATCAGTAGCTAGATGAAGAAGGGTCTTTGATGACAATTAGGAGAGTCGCTTATCCTATTACCTCTCCACCATTGTTAGGAGTCTTAGCTGGGGTCATCCTGATGGATTCCAGGGAATTTCTGTAGCACCAGGTTTCTCCCTAACTCCATAATGGCTCCCTCCATCAAGATATCTCTTTCACTGCTCTCCCTCTTTGTCCCTCCTCCAACTTGACCATCCTGTTCTCTCATGTTCTCATCCCGTATCCCCTCCCCTCTACTGCCCCCACCCCCAGTTGACCCAGGAGATCTCTTCTATTTCCTCTTACCAGGGCAATCCATATATTCCCCTTAGGATCCTCCTTGTTACCTAGCTTCTCTGGGGCTGTGGATTATAGCCTGGTTATCCTTTGCTTTAAATCTGGTGTTTTCATGCCTACATAGAAGCTGCAGCTTTTAGACATGGCGTCAGCTTAGCTCAAGTATTACTCAGAGAAGTCTTGAGGACAATTCTAAGCATCTCCAAAGAGCTTCCTCCAGTTTCCCCGTTGTCAACAGTGACAGAGATGATTGGCAACAGTTGTTCTTTCTTACGGTGCTTATAATATAGCTTAGACAGCCCATGAAGAAAAGTGGAAAGAACCCTAAGAGCCTGCCCCTGTAAAATGGGAAGAGATGGGAAAAACTGATGAGCCTCCTCTGAAAGCTAGGCTGATATCATCCACCTCGAATGCTCCAACATGCACCCCACAAACAGGTCACGGCATCTCCATGTATCTGGGTGGCCCTCCCATGTCTATGATGCAAATCTCTGCTCATTTGCAGGCCAAGATACATGACACCATTACATTATTACATCATGCAGAGGACACTTGCTCGTTACCTGAGGCCTTCTCACCCTGGTGCCCTACGAGAGCCAGCTGTCACCCCTGAACATCAGAGAGTCCACATTGGGTACATGTCACGGTGCCTGCCTACTTAAGAGCCCCACTGCTCAGACATCTATTTCTGGGAGCGATGCCTCGCTCAGGCACGCTCCTCGGGCATCTCCTCAGGCTAGCAGCTCTCCCAGAACTCACATTTCATTTCACCACAGATCATTTTTTCAAATGTGAATCTGAGAGAGAAGACAGAAAAGGCAGCTGTGATGCGGGGAGTGAAGTCCATGAAACTGAATCGGAGGTCCATTAACTTTTCCAACAAACTTTTACAGATCTAGATATCTATGGTGGGTTATTGGTACAGATAATGATACAAGAAGAGTTTGAAGGCTGGTGCCTTTCAAATACTTATGCTTTAAGAAAACTAACAAGTGAACACCGTCTGTTTGTGTCTTTTTTGCTGTTGAGTATGTGCATAAACTATATCACATTAGAGTTTGTAGGTCTTCCTTCAGTCCACCGCGGGCCTGAAGTGAACCAAGAAGCAGAGGAAGCTGAGTGTTTCAGACCACTGCAGAGTCCTTCTCGGACCCGAGAACTAGGAACTTCTTAACATAAATTTAATTTGTCTTAGGCACATTGTCTCTGACCCTGACTATGGCAAATACAACCAAAAATGGGGGCAGGGGGTACTAATGCATTTGTGTTGGAGACAGTACTTCCCAGAGCTGCAGGGTAAGTCCTACAAACAAAACCCTTCAGGCGTAACCCATTGCCTTAAAAGAGTTTCCAAATTTTTCTGAAGGGCAAATAATGTATGTAGATGTTTGGTTAAAGAAGCTAAGGACAAAGAAGAAAACTTGCATTTTTAATTTTTAAAATATGGAAATTGTACAGAAGAGCATTGCGGTCATAAAGTAAATAAAACATGGCTTGTGCCAACACGTACTTTCATGTCATTCTTCGGGATAAAGCACTGTTTTGTGTAGTCATGTATTTTTAGGAGGGCAAAAATCACCTTTTCCATCTCTCTTCCTGTTCCGAATTAGTTTTTCCCAAGGTCGCGAAGATGAAAGAATGGCAGTGGGCTTTCTTATCAACAGCTTGTTCCAACAGATACAATACATGGGTAGGAGATCAAAAAGAGCATGAGAGGCATCTCTGCCAACATTGTAGAAATATTGAACATCTGCTATATCTGGGATCCTGGGAGTTGTAATTATAATTTTTTGAAATCTGTACACAAGAGTTATAAATATTAGAACTGTAGCCTGTGAAAGCCATGAAATATTTAACTTGTTTGGCAGGCTTAAGCAAAACTCATAAACTTAATTTAAGCAAGCCAAACACTATAGTTGTTTTTTTTTTTACCAATTTTATATCTTTCTTGTCATTAGGTAGATAAATTAAAGCACACTATAAACCAGACTAGAGATGGCCCACAGGGAGTCTTGCGGGCACACCAAGGAGGTGCGCTTTGAGAATTTATACATTTTCCTGTCTGCCTGTCACCTTCACAGTTATCCATTAGCCAAAGGTTCCACGCTTGGACTTGGAGATGGGAGAGGGAACTGCTAAGAGTAGATGGCTTTGTGGTGAATAGAAAAGCCAGCATCAGGCACTTTCTGCAGCTTCCAAGAACTAGGGTATGACCCAAAGGTCACCGGTGGTTTCTACAACTGTCGGTTTGTCTGTCAAAACCCCTTATGCTGGTCTGAGTGAGGACCTTTCAGATTCAGGAGCAAAGCTAGCCCTGGACTGCAGCTAAAGGAAAGCTCAGACACTCAGGAAGCAACCAGAAACCAGGTTTCTATCTTTGGACCAGTTAATCTCCGAGACATGTTTTTATGGTGGTGGTGTGTGTTTTCGAGGCAGAGTTTCAGGGTCTCTCTGTGTAGCTCTGGCTCTCGTAGAACTCACTTTGTACACCAGGCTGGCTTCTAACTCACAGAGATCTGCCTCTGTCTGCCTCCCAAGGGCTGGGGTTAAAGATGTGTACCACCATGCCTGGCTGAGAGACCTGTTCTTAGGAAGAGAGATAGACTAGAACACAGTTAACTGTGTGCACCTTACAAACGTCTTTCCAATTTACCACATGACGGTCGTACTCAAGTCAGCCTCTCTCATGCCTCTTAGTGGGTTGGCAATACTGCACAGCAATTTAAATGAGGAAATTTAGGGGTGGGAGATGTCTCAGGCAGTAAAGTGCTTCTCATACAAGCCTGAGGACTTGAGTTTGATTTGCCAGAACCCACATTTTAAAAAAAAAATCAGGCACAGTGACATGTACCTATAATCTCAGCACTAAGGAAACAGAGACAGGAGGAACCGCAGGGCTTGCTGGCCAGTGAGTCTAACAAAAATTGGAGAACACCAGGTTCAACGAGAGAGGCTGCCTCAAAAACTACATGGAGAGGAGCTGGAAGTGGCTCAGGGAATAAGAGTGCATACATCTCTTAGAGAGGACCGGAAGATGGTTCCAAGCACTCGAAAACATGACAGTTACTTGTAATTCTAGCTTGACAGTGTCTGGTGCCCTCTGCTGGACTCCGGTGGCACTTGCTCGCATGTGAACAAACACAAACAAACTCTAAAATAAATAAGTGGCGAGCAATGATTATGGAAACTACCTAATGTCAGCCTCCAGCTTCCACATGCGCACATAAACACATCCACATACCAAACATTTTCCATTTATATCTCCAGTATACAAAGTCTCCCCAAATGAAATGAAGAAAATTCCCGATAGGGTTTCCTATGAAAACAAGTGTTGATAAAGGCATCGGTTACCTTACAGTCCTTTGTCGAGAAGAGAACAGCCTCTGCAGGTGTATAGACATCTGTCGTGGGTTGCTTTGACTCTTTGACACTTTGCCTCTTTACTTTTGGGGAGTCCACCACCCAGTTCCCAAATAAATACACACAAACAGAGACTTATAAGCAATAAAAAGTCTTATTATATAAGTATTGTATGAGTATTATTATATGATAATGATAATATTGATAATATCAATGATAATATCAACTTAATGATAATATTGCTTATGAATGCCTGGATTTAGCTTGTCTTTTTTTTTTTGCCAGTTTTTCTTAACTTAAATTACCCCATCTATCTTTTGCCTCTGGGTTTTTATGTTTCTCTATTTCTGCTTATCTTTTTTTTTCCTTCTTTTGCCATGTCTGACTGTGTGATTGGGTGGCTGGACCCTTCTTTTCTTGCTCCTTGATCTTACTCCTCCCAGATTTCTCCTCCTACACATTCTTGCTACCTGCCAGTCCTGCCTACCCTTTCTCCTGCCTTGCTATTGGCCGTTCAGCTCTTCTTCTTTTTTTTTTTTTTTTGACCAATCAGGTGTTTTAGCAACACAGCTTCCCAGAATTAAACAAATGGAACACATCTTTACATCATTAAACAAATATTCCACAGCATGAACAAACGTAACACATCTTAAAGTAATATTGGACAACAGACAACCATGTGCCACGTGTGCCATTTTTGTAAATTAAAATAACCACAAGTAAGGCATGAGGTTTGCTATCAAGCACACAGTTGCCAGTCCCAAGTCTGAGGTCTCCTGAAGCTTGGAGTCCAGTCCCAAGGGGAGCAGCTGATTTTCGGAGCCCAGAACATCTCCTCTGACTTAAAACTGAAGGAAGGATGTGCTACGGTCTTCCAGTGTGAGAGTGATGCTTCCTTTCCCCTGGCTCTTCTCTATCCCAAGGCTCGGAAGACTCAGTATCTCTATTAAAGCTTCCTACTCCTCTCTCCCAGCTTGTCTGCCTCTCTTAACCCCTACAAAGGGCTGAAACTGGCTGTCAGTTCCGGCAGTTGCCACAGTCATCGCAGCCTTTGTTAAGAAGTTAAGCATCTACAGGAATCCCCTCTTTGCTGTCTCTACACTCTGTACATGAGAGCAATCAAACGGAGCAGTTGGAAACCCCTAGCTGTGAATCCATAAAAGAGCAAGTGAATAGGACAGTTCAAAGGAGGTATTTCACTGAAATACCCTGCTGGTCCTGTTTTATTCTGCATTTAAGAAAATAATACCCATGCCCAAACAGCCTCTTCCTCCCTGAAGTAGAGGGCTGATATCACACAGAATGTCTACTACACAGGGGGACCAATTGAAGGCAGAACTGGAAGCTACAATTCAGTGCAATGAGCCCATGTCATATGTCTGGGGCAAGTCCAGCCAGGCTTAGAATGTGAATTGAAAGAGTCTGTGGGAGTTGTCAAAGGCCCACACAGGCAGGAGCTGCTGTCTGGGGTTCCCTCGGGTGGGAAAAAAACCTAAAGAGGTTTTATGAGTGGGCATCTTATGCTCTAGGTTCTTGGTGAGGCTTTTTATTTTTTTAAATTCACCTTTCAACAAACTATTTTTATATTCATATTCCATTTCTAAACAGAAATTGAGTCATTTCTCTAAAATTAAAACACAAGTAAGTGGAAGATGTGCGTGTATATGGATACAAGACACATTAAATAGTTGGGTGATGCTGAGTCTGCTTTGAGGACTGTGGGCTTCCGGGTGGAATTTAACCCAGTACTCTGTGCTGGGAAGAGGAAGGTTAGTTAGCTACCCTGGTGTTTCCCATACTCCAGGGCTGATAAACCAGAAGTGGAAATAACCCACCTGCTAGTTCTAAGGATGTCTCTGTGACGAGGGAGGGTGAGCCTAAGTTTCTTCGTTGTCTTTTCTTCCACATAGGATCAGCAGGGATTGGGGTTCGGTACCCACTCCAGTGACAGAATCAGGAAAACTGTGGGGAAAGAGGCAGGGGAAGCAACAGATCTCATATTTTCTCTCTTCACATGAAGAGTAAAATCAAAGAGGACCAAACTTGGAGCTCAAAGGCTTTCACAACGTGAAAACTAAACAACACAAATGTCACGATGTGATGTTGTTTTTCTTTTTATGACAAATGGCAAGCTGGACATTCCAGCAGCTTTGAAGAAGTGTTCAGCCCAATTCCCACTCGGGCTTGATAACTCCATCTCTTCTGTGTGGTCCTGAGAGTTGCTGCGCTCAGGAGGGCATTCATTGCCTCTGGGAAAATTAGACTGATAAGTTCAGGGTCTCCAGAGTCAGAGCCACTTAGAAGTTCCACCAGAAAGCATAGCAGGAACAAGTAGGGACCCCTGTACCAAAATTACCTAGCCGCCCCTCCTCCCCCGCTTCTTACCTGCCTACACACAGACAGTAAAGCCATGGGGACTGTTCCAGAACATTTGAGTTACAAGAAATTGTTACCTTTCCAGGAGTTTCTAATGGTAAGAGGCAACTGCACTAGAGCTCGTGATGAAGTCAGTCTGGTGGGGACTACATTTCCCTCCAAGACTGTGGAGCTTATTTACACGTGCTTTATCCGAAGTTACAGTAATCTGGTCACAGGAGACAGAAATCCTGGTAAATCAATCCTTAAAGCCTGTTGACATTTGTCCACTTGGCAGATCATAAAAGCCCCTTGAAAAGCACAGGAGTAAATGTGTAAACTGGTTCCCAAATTATGTGGTGTAAACGCCAAAAGCAGGCATTCCCAGGATAAGATCACTGAATCGTGACTGCCTTCCGAGTGGAACTTCCTATTGGTCTTGGGTTATATGTGAGGGATTTGCCAAGATCAACTAAAAATAAAGACAAAGATATATGAATTCAGCTCAAAAGCCGCCTTTTAAGTTCTCAGTCTTCCAAAAGACTGGAGATGCTTTCTAAGATATAGTCTTTGCATAAGCAATCCTTGCTAACAAGAGTTTTCCCCAAATATCAGTTAAATTTTAACTATTGCCTGTAAATGTTATA
This sequence comes from Myodes glareolus, assembly GCF_982192425.1. Lineage (NCBI taxonomy): Eukaryota > Metazoa > Chordata > Mammalia > Rodentia > Cricetidae > Myodes > Myodes glareolus. The sequence goes on from NC_142037.1 coordinate 61,820,948, forward strand.
CAAGTACCAGAAATGGCCTCAGAGTGTTGGAAGGGGGGAGAAAACTACACAGTGAGATGGTTAGTGGCAATCAGACTGTAAGAGGCTGGGAGTTGAAGGTTATTGGCCCCACTTGCCCAACCGAAGACTTGAAGGGGGAGAGTAATAGAATAACCAAGTGTGAAGCAATTATAAGCGCTCAGCATTGGGAGGGTAAATCTCTACCTGCAGCTATTCTGCCTGAACAAGTTTTTTTTTTTCTCAGTCTCTCAAAAATCGGGTACAACGTTTAAAACTCTCCTTACGTCTCATAATCGTCTCCATTGATCCAGGTTTAAGCTGTCCAACAACTGTTTGTATCCATACATTAATTTCCTGGCATGTCTCTGCTGCTTTGGTCTTTGAGGTACTCGGCAGCGGTGACAATTATCACTCAAAGAGGAAATGGAAGCACCCGTGGCGGCTTCCACGTGATGCTGTCTGCACTCCATGTCTCTTGGTGAGTGCAATTTCATGTCAGCTCTGCTCAAGGCCAAGTCTGTCGCTAAGACACAGCCCTGCCCGGGAGAAGATGGCTGCCTAGAGCCAAATCTAAGCGAGTCAACCACAGATGTCATCGATCGCGATCAGGGTCCCGGAATCTCACAGTAAAGACTCCACTGAATCAAGGACCATCCCAGAGCACTGATAATGGAGTGGAGCAGTCAGGAGGAAGGTGAGACAAACAGAGTAATGGGGGGGCCTGCACAGAGCCTGGGAAAGGAGTATATGTTAGACGTTTGCCCACATCCTGGGCATATAGAGTGGTCTATAGAAAAGACTTTCTGAGTTAGCGTGTTACCCTTTAAGCTCGACTTGAATAAGAGTTACATATTAAGAGACCTAATTACTAAAATACAAAGATTTAAAAAAAAAAAAAAAAGAAAGAAAGCAACAGCTATTCTTGACACTGTGGAACTCAATCCAGTGCAGGCAACACTTAGTTTCATTATTGTTTTTTGTTTGTTTGCTTGCTTGCTTAATTTGCATATTCTATATTTGCATGTTGCAGAAGCGACATCATGAAGTAACAAGGGAACACTGGCTACTTGGGTTAAAGGTTTAAAGGTTGTATTTTTTTTTTTTCCGAACTGGATTGAGTCATCTTTTAGGGACAGAAACTCAAAATAGAAGTTTTCTGCCTTGGTATGTTTAATCTCCTGTTTAGCAGAGATAGCCATTATTGTCCTGGGGTGCTAACTGAAAATCAAAATGCATTTTGATCAGTGGTTAGCTCAATGGCTAGTCCTTATATTGATCTCTGAGAGCATCCACAGAGAAAGACAGATAAAGACTTGAACTAGTCACAGGGGGGTCTAAAGGCACAGAATACCAGCGTGGAGCATGCCAACAATGCATACACAGAGCGTGAGAGGCCCAATGAAAAAATTCTGGAGTCAAAACAATCTCTGAGAATTAAATGGTAGAAAGAAGAAAGAAATAGAGGACTAAAATAAGAAAGAAAGAATTTATTGATTAAATAAACGTGGTTTCTGGCCAAAGGAAAGGCTCGGTGAGTGAAGATGCTCCTGGAGACCCAAGTTCAAACCCCAGGGACCCACAAGGTAGTAAAGAACTGACTCCTTCAGGTTGTCCCCTGATCTCCCATGCACCCATGCACCGCAGCAGTGACTCTCAACCTTCCGAATACTGGGCCCTTTAATACAGGTCTCATGTTGTGCTGAGACCCAACCATAAAGTTATTTTGTTGCTACTTCATAACTGTAATCTTGCTACTTTTATGAACTATAATGCAAATATCTGATTTGCAGGCTATCTGACATGCAGCCCGCCCCCCAAGGGTTGGCGACCCACAGGTTGAGAAGCACTGTATTGTAGTAGTCTTGTGCCCACATGTAAGCAAACACACTAGCACCCATAAATAAGTAAACAAACATAAAAAAAACTAAACCACAAACACAGAGAAAATATATGTGTTCTATTTTAACTCCCACTGCCCTAAGTCAAATATGTCTTAGTCAAATATGCCCTAACGTCTTCCTTAGATATAGTGGAGGGTTCTTGCCCTTGGCCCTACTGACACTTTGGACTATGTGACTGTGTTTTAGGTATTTAAAGGTATCCTTTGTCCCCCTTTACCAGATGCCACAAGCATTAGTTAGACAGACAAAATTGTTTCCAAATATTGCCTAATGTCTCATGGCAGGGCAGGGGTGCCAGGGATATTGGAAGCCACTAATTCTGAATAACAGGAATAAGAAATCAGAATGCAGTCAAAAAATATACTGAAACCACGAAAGGAATCCTCATTAGAAAAAAGTTATCGTAATTCCCCCATTGTGGATAAGTGCACACCAATGTCTTTCACCTGAGAAATCTGTAGTGTCTGCTATACATAAGAACTCACACACAGGCATGAGCACACACACACACAAACACACACACACACACACACACACACTAAGTAAATTCTTTGTCTTCTTTATATTCTGTGAATACTTGAAAAAATTGTGTGCTCTGTAATATAAGAATTAAATGGATTTCCAAATCAGCTTCCTGGGGTTTCAGAATAATTTCATGTTACCACATCAGTGCTGGAAAAAATATATATCTCATCAAAACCATTCCAGAAGCACCTCATTTTGATAGGAAAGTACTTTGTGATGATTACCTAATAGACAGCATTTGTTGAAACGCTTTTAATAGACCTTTTTTATCACATGCAAAAGAATTTCAATGCTAGTTCAGTCTCCTGTTTCATTCTGTCATGAATCAATTTGTAGAGACATTTAGAAGTCAATAATCCACTGCAGCTTTGATGACAGGTGATTAATTTCTACATTTTAGAGACATAATAAGATTTAGCAATAAAAAGGCCTTGAAGTAACCTACCAAAGAGCTTTAATCTCAGCCTTGGGACTGTTGCTAAATATGAATGCTGTACACAAATGTGAGGGATTTAAGTAGGTAGGTTTTATTGCAGACTCCTTGCGTCTTCATATTAATCTTGCTTTACAATCAGGCTATCTATACAATCAATTTAGGTTGGATTTTTTTTCCCCAACACAATGCTTTAAGGCAGGAAGGGGCTTACGCATTATTTACACACAAAGGGTTTGTTCTACAAAAAAAAAGGCATTTTAGATGTGTATTGCAGAGTGAGCGACTGATTTTATTGGTGTAGTAAGGAAAGAGAAAAAAGAAGTGAAGTGGCCTTCAAAGGATTCAGACAGGGGCAGGTTCAGGGAGCGGATATCACTGAATGGGAACAATAGCTAATGTTTCCTCCTAAGAGCTGTCTGCTTCCTTCTTTCTGAAGTCCTCCTTGCCCCTGTCTTATTTTTACAGTTACCAGGAGCAGGATGGGGAGGCATCCATAAAACGCTTGCCTTGCCAGCATCAGGACCAGAGATCAATCTCCAGCCCTCATATCAAAATAAAAATTCAGGCCACAATGACTCTGCTTGCACTCCCAAGGCTAGGCAGGGTAGGCGGGAAGACGTTGGGGGCCTGCTGGACAGCCACCCTAGCCTGACAGAGCGCTGACCAGTGAAAGAACCTCTGCCAAGAAAGGAAGGAAGGAACAAAGATAATAAAAGAAACTGTGACCAGTGTATAAAGAATGACACTCAGGGTGCTCTCTGATCATCACATGTGTGCATACAGCCAGGTATACATGTATACACATGTGAACACACACACAGAAATACACACACACACATAAGCAAATAAATAAATAAAATTACCAGATGTCTCACAACAGGTCCCAATCCTTAACAATTTCTATTTATTTAAGACTTCATAACAAGAGCAAAGTTGCCTCATCTAGTTGTGAAACCGTAGGCCACGATAATGAACAACGTGACAAGATATGCTCATTTGTGCAACAGCGGCTTGAATGTCATAGGGGTAACCACTTTCCGCTTTGAATTGAGACCCCATCCACCAGAGAACAAGCATGCTGATATTGTAAATCTGGACAAGAATCTATGGGACACGCCTAAGCTCCAGCACTGCACCTACTCTGTTATTTTATTTTGCAAAATAGAAAGCTTTTAAGTTTATATTTCTCTATCAATAGATCATTGTAGCCCTCAGAGCTCACCAGAGAAGTTTCTTTGTACAGTGGATAATGGTTAATATAGAAACTTACAGCCAGTCAAAGTATATAAAATAAGTGTCTGTGACATGCTCAGCCCTAAGTGGGGCATCCGCACACCCCCTCCCATGAAAACTCAAGGACCATTGTGACAGAAGGAGGCTGAAATAACTAGAGCCAAAGGTAGGGAGGACAGAGTTAAAATAATGTCTTCTGGATTTGACAGGAACACCGTCTCATGAACTCACAGCCCTTGTGGTTGTCTGTGTATCAAATCAGTTAGCATTCCCACGTAAGGTATGAGGGGAAGAGACAGAGAGACACAAAGGAAGACAGAGACAGAGAGACAGAGAGAAGTCAATATGATCTGAAAAGGAAAGGCTCGTTTTATTTAAAACTGCTACTGGTTAATGGCAAAGATTCAACTGTGAAAATGTAGGTAAAACTAAATATGTAAATACAGGTAAGTTGGACCTCTCTCATGCAAATAGAGTATGGGTTCTTAGCAAACACCAAGAAGCTGAGAGGCCGATACTCCAGTCTGAACTGTGCAACTGCTTGTTAAATCTTGGTAGCTGGAGGTTTCTCTTTCATCTGACATGTTTTTCTGGAAGGGAGGCTCATTCCTGAAAGTCTTCATGGAGCAAGCTTCTAAAGAAAATGATGAAAAGGGGAAGGCTACTTGACACACGCACAAAAAAGAGAAAGAAAGAAAGCTAGCATGCGCCTGGGGTGCGTCCAAGAACAGGACGCACACAAAAATAGAATATTACCCGGAAGACCACCCAATAGGCCTCAAACCGGAGCCCCTCCCTCCTGCCGCTGTGCTCCGTCCCTTCCCAGCCGCTGTGATCAAGATTTAGCTTGCTTGCTTTCTTTTCCTCATTACTCCCCTTGCTTGAAAGATTAGACTTAAGTTATTGTCTTTCATTCTGTATTCTTTTTATCCTAATTTGGCACATTTCCCATGTAAGTGTTCCTTAAAACATCTTTTTTTTTTTTTTCTGGCTTAGGGAACTTAACCTGAGGGGGTGGCCTAGCTGCTAGTCCCAAGTGGGCTTCTGCCTCCAGACTGACCCAGCAGTCTCCCATAGGTGCTAGACATTGACTCCAGACTACCTCTTGTAGGATTCCTTCCTGCCTACCTTGTCCTCTTTGTTCATTTACCCATTGAAGGGGCTTTTCACACACACACACACACACACACACACACACACACACACACACACACAGAAAATATACAACACACACAAATGCACACAGCTCTCTGGTAGGGGCTGGGCCTTTAAACATAAGGCCACGTTTAAATGAATGCCTTCATTTAAATGCCTTAAGGTCTACCAGACAGACAGACACATGAATAACTAACCGGTCTGTGATTAAGTACTCACTCAGGACAGTGAGAACATAGCCCAAGATTTTACTGATGTCCCCTGACAAGACAGGGCTGAAATCAACAGACTCTCACCAGAACCACAGGAAGGGCGTCCAGATGACAAAGTAATGGCAGAAACCATCGGTTTTATATGCACAGATAGCTATTCTCTCCTGTCTCTGTCTTCCTCTGTGTATGTATGTGTGTCTGACTGTCTGTCTGTCTCCTCCTCCTCCTCCCTCCCCTCTCTGCTTTTTTTCCTTCTCCCTCCTCTCTGAATGTCCTCTCTCCCATCTCCCTCTCTCCTCTCTCCTCTTCTCTCACTCCCATACCATTTTATCCCTTCGTATCTCCTGTAGATTCCTTAAAAAGTCTCTCTCTTTGCGCTTCCCACCTAGCTTCAGCATTCCTACTTCAGTGACGACATTTCCTCCGTACAGAATGTGTTCTTCTAGATGCCACGTCCTGCCTAATCTTCTGAGATGACTTCGCATTTACATGCGGAGTCTGCCTCTTCCCTTTCCTGGTTTTGTCATCTGTCTCCCATTTTGTCATCTGTTTTTGTCATTTGTTTTGTTATCTGTCATTTGTTTTCTCTCCCACTCTCCTCTTTCTCGGGCTATTCTGCTTTTTACCTGTCTTTAGATTTTGAGGTCTTAAGGAATATCTTATTAAGAAGTTTAGCTCTGTGGGTCCTGGTCCTGGAGCGGAGGTTGAACTCACCACAGCACATACCCATATTATTTACTTTTATTTTAATCAACTGACAGATCAGTTGTTGAAAGAGAAATGGCATTATCAATAATATTGTTTGTTAGTATGGGTTAAAGCATTCTAGAAACTCTTTGAGTAAACAGGAATTAGACCAGAGCCACTTAAAACCCTTATCCTGGTCACACATTTCGTGATCTTCAGTGGACATGTCAACTTTCAAAGCATATGGATCAAATCCTGGATATGATATGTTTAACCTGGAGCATACAGAAGTAAAATAAATAAAGTTTTAGTTATCAAATAGACTTTTAAGAAATTAGTAATAACAATAGACTATATTATATTATCAAACTACTATAGCAATACACTACATTGAAAGTTCTGTCAATGTCATCTTGTCTTTAAAACAATGACAAATATTATACATTGTGTGTATGAAAAGTGAAACCATGGATACAGCAATAAAAATATTCTACAATTTTAAAAGAAATAAAGTTGTATCAAGAGTGAAAAAGGCATCCACAATTTTCTTCCTTGTCAGCTAACTTTGTTCAAACAGTATCAATATCCATTCATATCTCTCATATAAATAAGAGTCCCTGCATTCTCTCTGCACATCTGAATACCACTGTCCCACACGAGGTTATGGGGTCCAGGGTATTGGGTATGGGAGGGTAGTAAACTTTTCATATGTGTTTGCTTTTTCTAGAGGTTACTCTCTTAGAGACAGGTTCTCCAGACCCTAACCTATAAATATCAGAAAACAGACATTTGCTGGTTGCTTTAAGAGGGTATTGTCAAGCTAAGCAGCTTCCTGCTAATGTTCCATCCAGGTACCACCCAGAGCTTGGAATCAGAGAGCCACCAGGTATGATGGGAAAGCACACCCATACTCCCCAGAGTTGAGCTCACTGCTTACTCTGTCATTCTGAATTGGGCAACCAGAAAGAATTTCTACTTCTGTGAGCCTGCTTTTTCTCAGCTGTGAACTAAAGATAAGAACTAGAGGCTGCCATGAAGATCAAAGAATTATTCATTATTCATACAAAGTACCTGTAAAATAGTAGGTGTTTAAGAAACGTTATTTTCCATGCTCATTGATAGAAATATTCTCGATATAGAGAAGGTATGACACTGGCATACATAAAAGAAAAAAAGACATGAATTAGGATTCAAACAAAATCTGGCAAATATAATTTTGGTTATTGTTATGATAGATAAAAGGATCAAAGGAATATAAATGGAATTATAACTTATCAAAATTTGTAAATATAAAAACTCTTAAGTTGACAGCTACTGGAATAAAATGTTATTGCAACTACTTGTCTTTGTTCTTCAATTATTTATTTTCCCAAATTTGTCATATACATGCAACATAGCTAAGATGCAAGGAAAACTGTTCAAAGCCCCAGCTAGTCCTCATAGCTACTCTTTTTTAGTTTTTCTTGGTTTTTCTTTATTCATCTCAGGAACCAAAACATATATCAAAGATGGAAACACCATGAAGACAAAAGGGTAATTGTTTGCTGTGTTACTCCAAAAAGCGACGGCGGCACAGCAGCCTCTGTACTAAAGCAACAGGAACCTGTCTTTCCTCCAATGTCAAATCATCATAAAATACCGGGGAGAAGGGAGGAAGCAAACCTTGCAGTCCTAGAAATCTGATATGAAGCCTGCTACCAACCCAGTGCAAAATGGGTCACTTTTACAGGAGGACAAACACATTGGAAGGGAATGAATCAAAGCCACGGATGAGATAATTGAGGAGGTGACAACGCATCAGATCTCGGGCAGCAGAGTGAGGCATAGAACAGGAGAAGCCTGCCCAGCGACACACAGGAAGAGTTATGACGTTTATGCATTTTCATTTCTACAGGTGGGAGCCTCAAATCATTCTGTGGGTTAGCTTCTGAGCGCCTCTAATCCCAGCCTGCCAGAAAGCCGTTGACATACTCCTGGATCGTCAGAGAAACACCCAACATATTTTCAACCGTATTTCCTTGGTTTTTCTAACAAGACACATTTTAAGACTAAAGAACCCGTAAATTCAAGCCTTATTTTCTATGGTTAAGATATATGTCCTTACAGGCTCTGTGATACTACACATCTATAGTCTGGAGGAAAATTATTTGACCACCTACTCTGTTCCAAGATTGTGCAAAACTGTTCTCCTCTGACTTCCTACTCAGTTCTCATTCAAGCTCGGTTGTACCTTTTAAATTGGTGAAAATTTAAGTGACATACTAAATGACTTTTACAGGGAGTCCTTTTTTATTTTTAATAATGATTTTCCTTCTTAATGTAATAAGTTTCGCATCTGCGACACTGATGGACCTCATGACTAATATGTACCTTGGGGGTGGAGCATCCTACAGCAAGCTCTTTCTCCCCCCCACTCCGCCACCCCAGACCTGAGTAAGGATCTCATTCAAGAAGTTTTAAGCCAAACATGTCAGCTTTGCACAGTTCTTTTCTCTTTTAATTTTAGACAATAATTTTGTCCTTTTAAAAGACACTTAATCATCCTCTAACTTCATCTTTTGCTATATTTCACAACTTTCAAGTTTGCCTTTTCTCAGTCTTCAGCAAATGAAATAATAACATATGTCTGAAAGGCTTAAGAGTAAACCAGTACCTCCAACCAAAGACAACAAACTCCAACACAGAATCTGATTTCATCTAAGAGAATTCTGTTTTAATTTTAAATTATCTTCTTAACCTTCCAGACACTCCTCTGTGAGAATGAGAAGCCTACAATCACTGTGCTTTTCAACTACTGTGTAATAAATTTAAAGTTTCCCACATAGTAGAAAACCCAGATCCAAATACAGTTTTAAAAAGTTACAGAGAAAATGCTGCATTCTTATTCCAGGGACTTCACAACCTTAAAGACTTTAACTGCTTCAAACCAGGGGACTTGTATTCGTAGGACCCTAAAAGTAACCAACTATCTCAAAACACCTGTACTATGAAAACATCAAAGAAAACACAGACCCGAGGAGTGGTGTGGGAGGTCCTTCTGTCTGTGTGTTGCTTTTCTTGGTTAATGAATGAAGAAACTGCCTTGGCCTGTTGATAGGGCAGAACTTAGGTAGGACAGGAAGATGGAACTGAATGCTGGGAAGAAGAAGGGCAGAGTCAGAGTGATGTCATGGATCCTCTGCCTGAGATAGATGCTGGTTAGAATCTTTGCCGGTAAGCTACTGCCATGTGGTGATATACATATTAATAGAAATGGGTTAAATTAATATAAGAGTTAGCCAATAAGAAGCTACAGCTAATGGGCCAAGCAGTGTTTTAATTAATACAATTTCTATGTGGTTATTTCAGGACTAAGCTAGCCAGGCGGCTGGGATGAACAAGAGGTTCCCTGCAACAGAGGAGTCCCTCAGTATGATCCTGCTGTTCTTTTTATCCTAAAGACAACATGGTTCAAACTTTTAATGAGATTCAGTGTCTGTCTTCATGTGCCAGGAAAAACAAATGCCGAAGTAAGAAAGACAACCCGGTGCCCTCCCATCATGCTCAGCTAAGATATAGCACTGTATCACTACTTTTGTAGAGGTTTGACCAAAAACTTTGCTGAAGAACTTAAAGTGGGGATAAGGGTTTACTTAGTTCACTGAGTCCATGGTTGCTTGGCCCCATGTGCCTGGGCAGATCATTATGGTGAGGGGAGGGGCTTCTTTACAGTGGAGAGGATGCTGAGAGTAAAGAGAAGACTATGGTCAGCGTATAACCCCCAGAGATGCACTTTCATCTCTTTCCTCCAACTAGGTCTCATGTCTTAAGGTTTCCAGAACTCCTAAACTAGCACTATCAGTTTGCACTGAAGTCAGCTAAGGTCATATCACACTGAAACCATAGCACACACAGTGCTCTTTGGAGGTTTTTCTGCCTCACCCAAGAGAGGTAAAAAAGAGACCCTTCACCTAAGATATTAGAGATGTTGCTCATCTTGTGACTGGATTGTAGGGTAAACCCTATTAAAGCCTTCTTTAATTTAGAACAAATTTATCCAACATGGATAACTCATTTCATTCTGAAAACCAAGTGGAAGGTGCCTAGAGTTAGGACAATTTCTCCTGAGTCCAGAGGATGAAGTTGTTGACATTTCTGTTAGAAAGCTATTTGTTTTGTTAGGATACTTTTCAAAACTTTATTTAGTAATCTTAGAGTGTAACTAGACTATAAGAATCCAAATTACAGAAAAAAAATAAATGAGCTGTAACAACAATGTGATAAGGGAATGGTTTGCTCCATTCTCCCTCCAGGTCCTGGTGTCACCAGATGCACTCATGGGACCCTGTGAAGCAGGGCAGGTAGGGGTTTCTGTTCTGACCAGTACGACAGACGTTCAGTCCCAAAGAAACACACAGAGGCTTACATTAATTATAAACTCGTTGGCCTGATGGCACGGGCTTCTTTTTAACTCTTTTAGCTTACATTAACCCATAATTCTTGTCTGTGTTAGCCACGTGACATGGTACCTTTTATCAGTGAGGTGCTCTCAACTTGCTTCCTCTGCATCTGGGTGACGACTGCAGACTGAGCCTTTCCTCTTCCCAGAATTCTCCGATTCTGGTTGCCCTGCCTATACTTCCTGCCTGGCTACTGGCCAACAGCATTTTATTAAACCAATACAAGTGACAATTCTTTACAGGGTACAAAACCATTGTCCCACAGCAATGACCCTTCTCTGCAGTTTTCCCAGAGACTGGAAAAAGATTTTACATGGTGTAGGCTGTTGACAGTTATTGGAAAATGACTAGATAAGTGAGAAGTCTTTCAGCTTCTTCATTTCACATTTAGGACACTTAGAAGTTAAAGGACTCATCTTAGGTCATTAGCAAGCAGGCACTAAAACAGAGAATTTCTGGATCTTCCCCTGAGTCTCAGGCTACTTCACTGAGATTGCTTGCTTGCTTCTCTGGTTTTTAACATGTAGAAAATTTGAACCTACTTTGACTTGCCTCAGAAGGCAAGTTTTCTATAAAGGCCTCATTATAGAAATCACCCAGCATGGTTATTAAAACCAAAAGTTCCAGGGCTTCCACCCTGAAGATCCTAGTTCTGTGTCTGCCACAAGGCAAGTACGATCTCCACAAGGCAGAGGTACAATGTCTCTTTCCTGCCACAGATTCGCCCCACTCAAAGCATAGAAAGGAAGGTGAGGAGACTCCTGTCTGCTCAGCTGGATGCAGAAACACAGGCAGCTTTGTTTATCGAGTGGATGTCAAAGGACACTGAAGAAAGGAGGCAGGAAGGTGATTCTGAGGGCAGAAAACACCTGGGAGAGGCAGTGCTTGCCTTCCATTCATTAATTAGATTTGGAGAAAGTCAGCTGCCCAAGAGGTCCTGCAGTGGCAGAAGCTTTGAGCCTCTTTCTCATGAGAAGGGAACAAATGACCCAAAGGCAGAGTAATATGGGGCTTCTCTTCTCCTAGAAAGCATATCCTCGTACCGCAGTCAGTACCCAGCCATGGCCAAGTTCCAGATCATGCATAGGCTGTCATACCCACAGAGGATCTGGAAAGGTCGAAGGCTGAATATCTGCTTGCTGACTAAATGAACAGGGAGTTTCCTCTTTGACCAGGAGCACTGTTATAAGACAATTCTTCTGATAATGATATTTAATAAAATCTGTTTCTTTTTTTTTACCTAGAATCTATATTATCTGCAACAAAATCAGACCAAATTGCTATTTAATCTGGTCACTCAAGGGGAAAGGATTCTAGTAATAAAGAAATAGTAAATAAAAAATGAACTCAAATCATCTAGTCAATTAACATTTCTAAAACACCACTGATACTCTCTCAATTAGGATTGTTTGAGTTTAGTGGGACATTTAGTAGGGATTTCAGCCCAGTTGTGTTGTAAAAGTATTTAGAAGACCTGTGGTAGTTTCAATCCCAATGTTCTTCTTTCTCACCCTCATTTACACTTAAGTAAATCCCCCAACAGGAGTTTTTCAGGACGCTAGCCTGCTGTGGCTGGAAAGTAAATACAGTGCTGCATATAATTGGGGAGGATGCCAATCTAAAATAAATGTGAAGTCCTGACCCTTGAAAAGATAATGTCATCAGGAAATTTACTTGCCCCAAGAGCTCATTTCCTGACAATGTTGAGTAACTGAGATTGAGCTATTTATAGCAGTGATGTAGCTGGATATATACACGTGATAAAGTTCAGCTCATTTCATGTGAGAACAAGTATTTCTGTGAGGAAGGAAAAGAGAAAAGAAGGACTAACATCGTATGTCTAAAACCCCACACTTTTAAGAGCTTAGGTATGCTTTTTAAGACATATCCATTGGGAGTCTGATAAACATTCAGAGGAAAAGATCAAACTCACTATTGAGTAACAGTTGTGATATTTGGCATTTTTGCTCAGTGAAAAATGCATCAAATATATCCTTTGAGTGCACTAGACTTAAAAAAAAAAAAAAGAAAACTTAAGATAGCTAAATGTTAAGCCCAATGTTCAGAAAGTTCAGAGAAACTACAGAGCTGATCACAAAGACTGAGATTCTCAAGGGGAGAATAGACTGAGCATGGAAAAACCTAAAATACAGAATCTGTTTTACTGACCAACAACTGTAAGTCATCAGAGAGAAGAAATTTAAATTATTGGAAAAGTATTTTTAACTCCAAATTTAAATGAGGGTCTTTGAGCAGTGATTCCATTTTTCAAAGGTAAATGAACCCACTTACATATCTGTGACACTCATCTATAGCACAACCTGTGTCAAGCGGGAACGTGTCTGCTCAGAAACTGTACCCAGATCCCTTTGAGTGTGTGTACAACAGGGTGCTATGGGTCACTAAAACCCTGGACTGAGAAGAGCTCCAGTGTTCTCCTCATTAAATACTTCAATTGTGCAAAAAATAGAATCCCAGATATTTATCCTAGCTCACACAGTGACTGTGGTAAACAGGCAGGATTAGAATTCAGTGGAGTACATCTTAATCTGGTGTGTGTCTCACTACCACATCCTGTCCCACAAATGGCTGCTCATTAGCAGTTAAATTAATAAGACTTGATGACACTTTGCAATTAAAGTACATTTTCCATTCACAAAATAGACTACAGATTATTTTACCCAATCCACCAAGCAATGATTTCTTCTGTACAGATGTGAAAATAAAATATTATTTGAAGAGTAATTTGTCCAAAAGTCACACAGTAAATGTTAAATTGAACTCAAATTTTGGCACACTGGGTTCTTTTTACTAATCTACTAATTTCATAGAAATAAGTTACACACACACACACACACACACACATACACACAAAATTAATATTATTTTAGGAACCATGCTAAATTTCAGAGGTCCATTGCAAGATGATCAAAAAGCACACAAAACAAATGAGGTTTTTGTATCATATGTAAATTATAATTTTAAAACTGCTTACCTGATATGTTTGCCTTGACATCATAGATTACTTTTTATACTCTCCTTGCCCTGAAATATTTGACCTATATACATAGAAAATGAAACAGGACTATAAGGATTGATTTTTAGATCTCTTTATTCAAAGTTAAAGATGAGCCGAAATCAAATGTCTGCGTCTCTAACATTTATGCTGGCAACGACAGTCTAGCAAGTGTTAACCATGGAGAGAATATTAGCATTATGGGAGATCAGCAGGTATCGGGTGAAAAGGCCATCATCAATAAGACAGTCCCACACAAAAAACAGCTTGAGAGGGGCGTGGTTTTCGAAGCTGCCCAGCTCTCATGGAGATGGGTGTTGCTGTAAAGAGTATTCCTTATTTTTTCTAAAATGTATAAAATTATTTCTCAACATCAAATTCCAGAGTCCCACACAGTAGAAATAATCTAGACAGACATCAGTAGCCCTGGCTTTCTGTTCCAGGAAACATACAGCTCGATCAAGGACAAAGTCTTAGCCAGCCGCCTAACTCCACCTGGAGAACTATCCCTTTTAAGACAGGTGGCTTTCATGTTCAAATTCATTATGCCTCACTGTCCTCACCTCTGAAGCAGAGATAGTAATGGTTGGGCCTTACATATATAATCATTTTTGAGGTTATATTAATATTTATAAAGCAGCTAGAAAACTTTGGGCATTAAGTAACTGTTGGATAAATATTTTTCAATGGGAAAAGTTATGTGATTTTAGACAAATTGCCCAACAGTCTGAACCTAGATCACATTCTTTATCCTGTGAAGTGACTACATGACCTCTCAACTCAGAGAATCTTAAATCTTCATGAGTCAAATGTTCAAAACTACTGAATATCATTTTTTCCTGAATAGCTAAAAAAAAAATGTTTCTTATGTCTTCAAATTCCAAGTCACTGGAGAAGAAAACTATGTACTGTAAGGAGAGCAGGGAAGTAAGATGGAAATTATTGTGACAAAAAATTAAATTTGAGACAGGATTATGGGGCCATAAAGCATGAATTTGGGAGGAAGACCAACTCCGGCCATATCTGGTTTCTTCTTCACTGATCGAATCTTTTGCCTCGGGAGCCTCTGCATCACAATCTTTGCTGTGGTCAAGCAGTAATGCACCATTCCCAGGGAGTAATGACATTATGCACGTAAAGCATGAGGCTTGGCATAAGTTAAGGATGTAATAGCTAATATTCTGGTGGTGATAAAAATAATGATGGTCATATGTCAATAAGGAAATGTAACAATTTTATAACTGACTCTTCTATCAGATCCCAATATCATCAAGAGTGCAAGTATCATATTAGGGGAAAACTAGCTTTGAGGAGACTTCGCTCAATTTAATTCCTTATTTCAGTTGTCCAGTTTACCATACCTGAGATGTACAAATACAGGATGAAAGTTGATTAATACACCATTGTAATGTATATGTTTTAATTATTAACATATTTAAGGGATAAAGAATAGACTCAGTTATTAAGAGTGCTTGGAGCTCTTCCCTTGGACCTGAGCTCAATTCCCAGAACCCGTGTCAAGAAGCCCACAACCATCTACCACTCCAACTCCAGGAGAGCTCCACAGTGGGCACCCACACAAAAGTATCACACACACAAACAGGAACACACACACACACACACATACACATAAGTAAAAATAAATAAATAAATAAATAAGTAAACACTTTATTTAAAGCCCAAAAAGTAAAATGGATGGAACTGAAGATCATACTAATAATAGAAATAAGTCAAACTCAGAAAACCAGATAATATTATATCTCTCTTTAACTATATGGAGACCTTACAAATGACATATACATTATGCTAATTATATCATCCAAAATGGAATTCTTTAAAATGTTTACCTCTGAAAACCCATCCTGGGGTTTTCTGCTTTTATCTCAATAAATAAGAACAAATGTAATTTTCAGTATTATAGTGCATTTATTATTACACATTCACCAAATTTACTTAATCCTTAATTAATGAACAGCTAAAACGTTCTAATGAAACTATCTTGTAAAATAATAAAATCATTTCCCTTGTTGTAGAATATTAAAATGTGTTACATTCTTCTATGCTGTGGAATATTTGTTTAATAATGCAAAGATCTGTTGCATTCTTTTATGTTGCATTTGCTTAACTCTGGAAAGTTGTGCTGCTTTGCCTGTCTAAAATGCCTGATTGGTCTAATAAAGAGCTGAAGGGCCAATAGCTAGTCAGGAGAGAGAAAAAATAGGTGGGGCTGTCAGGCAGAGAGAATAAATAAAATGGGAAGGAGGAGCCAAAAAAGGAGAAGAGGAGGACACCAGAGGCCAGCCACTCAGTCACACAGCCAGCCATGGAGTAGGAAGGAAAGAGAGGTATATAGAATAGAGAAAGGTAAAGCCCAGAGGCAAAAGGTAGACAAGATAATTTAAGTTAAGAAAAACTGGTTAGAAACAAAGCAAGCTAAGGCTGGGCATTCATAAGTAAGAATAAGTCTCTGTGTATATATTTGGGAGCTGGCTGGTGGGCCCCCCAAAAGAATGAAAAAAAAAAACACTACATTCCCTCTAATTAAAAAGTATGTAAAATATTTTAATAAAAGATCCCAACTGAAGCAGTCATTTGGACACTTAATATTATATATAACATAGTTAAATAAATATTTTCTAAAACTATGTAAGTAAATGAATGTGTAATCCTATAAAAAAGAAAACTCTAAAACTCCACTGAACAGCAAAATGAAAATATGGTCAAATGTAAAAGCATAAAAATTCAATATGTTCAGAAAGTTGTTCCTCTCTTAATAAAATTAGTACAATCCCTTTTAAAACCCAAGAATATTTTTAATGATTCTATACATTATGTAAATAATATCAAATAAAAATATTAAGGATAATTAAGACCATTTTGCTTTCAGGAAAGCAAAAAAAATACATTATAAGATATTGACTGTACTATTTTATTCTCATACTCCAAACAATGTGGTAAGGCACAGGACCCTAGCAGTATGCTTTGATCTTCTAGTAACTCTAAACCCAGCACACTGACTGTGAAGGTTAACTGGAACACTGATGAGACATTCTTCTTAACAATCATGTTTCAACAAATGGAATTCATAAAGTAAATAAATATATTTTCCATGTAAAATTTAATGTCTGTATTATTTTTAAAGAAATAACATATAATGTTTAAAGTCAAACCACAAACAAATTATTTATACCTTATTTATTCCTATTTGAAAGAAAACTTTTATTTAATACCGTTGCCTAAAACGAGGTTTTGTTGATCTGTATGTCTGGGGGTGGGGGCTGGGATTTTTGTTTTGTTTTTCTAGCCGAGCGTGGTGGCACACACACCTTTTATCCCAGCATTAGGGATGCTAAAACAGAAGAATACACTCCAAGGCCAGCCTGGGAAATACAGTGAGACCCTGACTCCAAAATAACTTAAAAATTGTTTTAATTAGAACCCTAAAACTCTTAGGATATTATGGGTTGTTGGTACCACACCAGTTAAACGCCTGATGCTTAAAAGCAAAACGAAACAGAACAGCTTGGTTTCTTCAGGTCTTCAAACTAGCATGCTAATTGTGTTGGTGACCTTTTTTGCTGCATCAGAACACCAGACACAGAAAGATTCAAGGGAGGAAAGGGTCATTTGGGCTCACAGTTTCTATGGTTCAGCCCCATGTGTTGGGAAAAGCAGGGTAGAAGCCAGTAGCTCACGTCATGGTGAGCCAGTAGGCAGAGAATATTCTCTGTTGGCTTTCTCTTTTTCCAAGTCATCATTCCAGGACCCCGGGCCAAGGTGGTGTCAACACATTCAGGGCGGGTCTTTTCTGCCTCTGTTAATCCTCAGGAAACTGTTTTTACAGATGAGCACAGGGGTATGCCTCAGTCTTCTAGTGTCTCTAAATCCAGCACACTGACCATGAAGGCTAACCAAAACACCGATAAGTTTTTCTTTAACAACCAGGTAGCGATGTAAGCCTATATGAGCACAAACCAATAGTGTAACCCTGTTGAATCGTATCAGCGAACCTCAATCTGTGGCTGATATTTTTAGAGATGCTATTCCATGAAGAAACTCAGGCAAAGAGTTTCTAGTCTCCATCCCGAGGTGAGAATGCTTCGAGGTAGATCCAGGCTCCTCCATGGTGTGAATCGTGTGTGATCCACAGGTTCAGCACATAGCCCTGGACTCTGTCTAATGAAGGATGCACAGAAAACTTAGACAGCATAAACCTAAAAGAATTTCTCTGGGTATGTTGTGCCCCATTTGCTCGCAGAAAGACAGCATGTCAATAATTTAAATAGATGAGTATCTATTCTTTGTATTTTGAAGGGTAAATGAATTAATATCTGTAAACCATTTCAAAGAGCATCTTACTACCTGGCAAGTGGGGGAAAGTGAGTTAATATCGTTATGAGTAATTATTATTATTTGGTCCAAATTAAGACAAGAGAACCACAGAGGCTAGAAGATATTATGACTGCTCTATTAAATAAATAATAAATAAATGTTTATGTGATGTCAACACTGAAATGAGTTAACACAATGGCTCTGAGATGCCGTGCCAGCTGAGATTTAAGGGTGTCCTGTTAATGTCCCAGTCCTGTGGGGAAGAGTCACAGAAAAACTGGAGGGTCTCATTTACTAAAACACATTTTCCTTGTCCCCTCATATTATGGTACAGGGCTATTCCGAAAATGTGGGGAAGACAAGAAAGGGAACAGCACTCAAACAACACCCCGTACTCGGTCACCTGTTTGTTGATTAGGGCCAAGGACAGGAAAGTAATAGTTGAACATGGGTTTCCTTTAGTGGATGTTGTAGGTTCAGCAAAATGGGTTGTCATTCAAAACAGAGTTTCGGTCAGTCTCAGCAAACAGACAAATCCCAAGGGCTTTTTAAAGTCAAAATTTCTGAATTTAGTGGCAAATACAGAACCAAATTCTGGTGCCCTGAATGGACAAACTCCAAAACAAAGACATGTTTCCAAAAGGTCTGTTGACAAACTTAGTACAACCTGCCTATACTAATATTGGATAAGGATCTCTCAATTTAAACCATCTGGAAATTCCTCATGACTTACTCAGCACGGTCTGGTTTTGGTCATCGAGCATTCCCTGCAAACTGTTCTTCTGTACCGCAGAAGGAGGAAGTCTCCAGCCACAATATTTAATTAGGAGTTAATTAGGAGCATCTACTCGACAAGTGACGCAGGTTCTGGCCCCGTGTTTATACCTGGATACGAGTGAACAGTTCTCGTGAGTCTTGGCTGTCTGACAACTCTTAGCCGTCATTGGCTCTATGGAGCCCAGAGAGGTGCCGAGACTGCTTGGCAAGTGTACACAAGCAAACGTTCAGTGCAGTTGGAGGAGTCCAATCCCAGCGAAGAAACCACCCAAGAGAAATTGCAGAAGTGGGGCGGGGGGGGGGGGGGGGGGGGGGGGAGGGACAGTGACGGGTCGGGTGTGTGTGCTCCAAGTCTCTGCCGTTGTTCCAGCTCCTTGCAAGGTGAATCAGCCCCTTTTGCACACAACCGAGGCACCCGCCGTTCCAGGAGGATCTTTAAGAATATTGTTCACCCGGAGAGGGTCAGTTTTACTGCCAAAAATCAAATACTCCTTTGATGCAAGAAAAATCCTTGATGAACTGTAATTAATAAATTGACTTGCCCCTGGGGAGCAATCTGTCTTCTGCCTAGACAGCAAGAGAAGAATGTCACAATGATACTTGTAAATACAGCTGAGATTGTTCAAACTTTTTATTATATTTATTTTTAACTGATACATAAAAATGTAAAGAAATTGTGCTTGTGGCATTTCAGTATTGTTTCAGTATATGTACGTATTGTAAATTTAGATCAGGTTAAAATGACAAACCTTTATCAGTTCCTTACAATAGAAGTATTCAAAAGCCTTTCTTTTGATTTTTCTAAATATGTAATTGCTAATTTAAAAAAAAAAGTAATGATTTTGGGGAAAGAGAAACCAGGTGGCTAAGCAACCGGTGCTTCCTAACCCGGTGGCCAAGGCATGACCTTGGACTAGCCATGAGTCTTTCTGCACCCGGTTTCTTCACCTATAAGTGAAGGGATGAGCCAAGCTGCTTCTATGAGCTGGCTGAGTTCTGAAAAGGGATGTGGTGCTGTGTTTATAGAGTGTATTCCTCTATATTCCTGGTATGCACAGTCTCTCGGGAGACTCTCATTAGTATTCTTAATATTGCTGCGAGGCAGGCAGGTGGCAAGGTTTATTATCCCCATTTTTTACAAAAAAGAGACAATGAGACACTTTGCTGACACCGCACCCTTGACCAAGTAAAGACTAGAAGTTAGGTGTCCTCATCCTAATCAAGAACTCTGCTAAACCACTCTGCTACTAAACTAAGTGGAAATTCTCTGATGAATAAAATATTCCGGGCTCCTCCGGGGGTGGGAATAGAGTTTGATCATCTTGCCAAGATGTAATGGCTTAAAACAATGATTTCCAAATTACAGCCCATATAATATTCCAGGTCGCTTTCTCGGTTCTTTTTGACTTACCTCTGTGCATATTTTCTCCTTTCTGATATACCTATTAAAAATGGGAGTTTTAAAGTGGAATGATAAAGAATCCGAGGGAAATCAAGAAAATTTGGAACAACTAATTAAATTTACAATGAAAAATTTTCAGAGATAATCCATGCAATCAGTATTGCTATGGAGAAATTGTAACAACAATGAGATGACCACTTCAAACATAACCCACAAGGTTCTCGGTAATAATATTTATCAAGGACCATAATGTATGTGAGATTTTAGCCTGCCACAGTTTGATAAATGCTGGCAGAAGATAAAATGCTAAACAAGATGGCTCAGCAGATAAAGACACTTGCCACCAAGCTAGATGACCCGAGTTCAGTCCCAGGAAACTACATGGTGAACGGAGGTAAGGGAACATTTCAAAAGTTTTCTTCTAACCTTAACATATATGTTGTAGCATGTGAGCATGGGGTGGGGGGCACCTTTTAGGTAAGAGTCAAAGCCACACTTTGTTGTCAGTAATAGCGATGACCAGAGTATCATCTTCATCTGTTCCTCAAGTCCCCTTTTCCACAAGGTGACCCAAAGGGGAGAAACTTAGTGCTGAGTTTCTATCTCTATACCTCTGTAGAACACTTATCCATCATTTACAAAGCAATGGGTTCTCTCTCCAACACCAACAAGAGGGGCAGAGGGGTGGGAAGCTTTGCATATGCAGAATGCTACATTAGAGAAAGCGATGCTGAGTTCCAGGATCCTGAATCCTTTACTGTAATGCGCACTAAACATTCTGCCCTTTTCTCCAGAGGAATATAGCGAGTCTATTTCTAATGCAGCTCTCTGCAGCCACTCCCCTGAAAAGATAGTTCTGCACAAAAGCTGCCAGTGTCTTCCTAAAGAGGGAGAAAAGTGTACAGACCCATGGAGAAAATACCCCAATGGTACATTGCCGTTTTATTTGACAGTCTGGTGTCTAATATTCTGGGTATTCTTAAAAACTCATATGAGGAGTTGTTGTTGCTATAACAAGACACTTGAGGCACAGCCACACATGACAGTGCACATCTCTAAAGTGAGGCTGAGGCCGGAGATTTCTGTGAGCTCATGTCTAGCCCGGTCAACAGAGCAAGTTCCACACCCGCCAGTGCTATGCAGTGGGAGACCCTGTCTCACAACAAAGAATCACAAAACGCTTGAGGTTCATAAAATGGCTCTCAGTTTCGGATGCTGACAGTCCAAGATCAGCAGCCTCACTGATTCGGCCTCTGGTTCAGGAATCACGGTGCCATGGCAGGAGTCTGTGTGTAAGAAAAACATCACCAAACAGGCAGGCAGAGGGAGAGATTTGGGGGTTGGATTTAGCTTTGGCCACATTTTGTCTCATCTGCTGAGAGATCAAGGCTTCCACAGAGCTATCTTCATCACACACAACCCCCACCCACTCACTAGACTCCAACTCTTGAAGTTTCTGTTACCTCCCAGCTAGCCAAACAAGCTCCCAACACACAGAACCGTGAAAGTACAACCCACAGCCAGCTTCAGCAGTGCTGAAAATCAGGAACGCTATACTGACTCAGAGCAGGGCAGCTTCCTCACGGGCGCTTCTAGGATGGCCCCGTATTTCTTCCTGCCTATAAGGGTACAATAAATCTAAAACCGATAGACAACATCTCTGGTTCACACTTCCATGACTGACTTTAACTCCCATTTCCTTATGACAATGGAAGCCACAGGTGTGCTGCGGGTGCCCAGTGCTGCAGAATCAGGGTAATGGCAGGCATCAAAATCCTGGAAGCACTCTTCCCCAGCTCTAGGATTTGATCTTGGGTATCAGAGTTTCCTGTCTCAGCTCTCATCTATAAAACAGGGTCAATAATGCCTGCATCATAAGGTTTGGAGACGGTTAAAAATATTCATATATAGAAAGCATATGAAATAATGCCCAGCACATAGACAACCAATAAAGATTTGGATAATGAACAATTTTCTTAGTAGGAAAAGTTCATTCATCAGCAAGCATCTTACTGGATGTCTTAGCGAATCGGCCCACTTAACAGTGCTATTTCTGAGAGGCAAATGATGGAAAGCGGCCCAGATAGTGAATGCCAATGCTTTTTTGGAAAGTAAAAGGGATTGCGTTTGTTGTTATCCATAGGAAGAAGGAAGAAAGCGAGAAATCTAATCTAGTTCCCACACTGAGAAAGGGAACTGCTCCGGCATCATTTCAAGTGTTGGGCATTCCTCATTGGTTCCTAAGTGAATCTCCTTTCCTGATTTATGGCTTAATAGGGGCTGTTAACTTTGTTTCTACAAGATTTTTGAAACCTTTATACATGAACTTGATCTTCTGCCCTCCACGCAGAAACTTTGATTTCTTGTGTGGAACTAGAAATTGTTAGTTCAAGAGTAAATATGAAGGCCTCACAAGTGGAACAATCAAAAGTTGCCTTGCCACACAAAGGAATCGAGCATAGAGCAAGAAATAAATGAGTAGAAATGGCATTTTAAATGTTTTCAAGTATTTTAAAGAACCCCTCCAAAAACAATAACCTCACCCCACATACAATCATCTTTGATGTTCTAACTTCAACTCACACCACTAAATCATCAAGGAAGATAATTTTTTTACTTGTTATGTATTGGTTTTAGAAAATCTTCATGTAGTCCCCTCCCTTAACACCTAACAGAACAAAGGTTTTCTATGCTCTTATTGGGCAAAGGTGGCAGACCTACGAGCCATTGATTTATGTCAATATTTCTTAAAATAAAATGAAAAAGTTTACAGAATGGGAACCACCTGCTTTCCAAAACATTTTCTTTATTTTCACTTTTTAAAATGTTTTTAAGTGAAATAGAACTCCATCTCTTTCCCTTCTTTTCTCCTTCCACATCTCCCACCAACCATCCCTCAAAGTTCTCACAGACTCCCCCACTCTCACAGTGACAGCCTCTTTTCCTCCAACTAGTTCTGCTATAGAAGTATACATGTATATGTACATATGCACAAACACATGTGGATACAATCTCACCAAAACATATTCTCTGCAATACTTTGTAAGTACAGTATCTGCGTGTAACTAAGGCACGGTGCAGGCTGAGCGAATTGGTTGGCCAAATGGGCTGGCACTTGGAAATTCAAGGTCACCAGTGGTTAAGTGAAGACTTCAAAGCCAGCCTGGGCTATAGAAGACCCTGTCTCAAGAAACTAGCATGGTTTTGACAACAGCAACCTCCAGAAAGTAGCATCCTGTCCTTCTATAAAAGACTTTTCTTTGTACACCAGATGGAGAAATGAGTGCATTTTAGTGCCTGGCCCTTCAACTGGAGTCTGTCTTCTCTCTCCTCCCTTCTCTTCCGCCACTCATCTCTCTCAGGTACATGTCTAGGCCCCTGTTTTCACTCCCTTTTTACGTAATTTCTTTAAATTTTTAAATTTTCCCGTTTCCATCTCTTCATCTAAAGTAAATGTTCCTATGTATAATATAACATCCCCTACTACCACACACACTGAATTTTATCAAACCATGAACAGAATCTTTATTGTAAATGTCCCCTAACTTTAGGCCCATGTGAGATTCCTGTATTCATCCATTTGCAAGGAAGTCAATTGTCCTTATAGTAGCTCAAATGCCCACCTCCCTTTAATGATGCCACCATGTTTTTATTTTTGTAATGAGAAATATCAGTAGTGCCATCTCTGCAGTTGGGAGAGAGTGGGAAGCTCTAGGGTTTTCTTGCACTTTAATGTGGGTGAGCCGTGATCTACTTGTTAAAATTCTTGGATTGCTAATAAAAGTCATAATCTACCAAATGGTGGTAATTTGGATGAAACAAGCATATCAATCATGGAGGAATGGGCTCATGGCTCTTTATCTGGGCAGAATCATTAAGTAGAATTTATGATATATAATGTATACTATTAAGCAGCTTCCATTAAACTTGCCTGCCAAACTCATTCTATATAGAGGGAGGCTTCTAACAGCAAGATGTGTGCAAGAGCGCCACCTATAGTAAAGCTCCCAAATTGACCTTAAAAACATTAAAACTCCAGAAAATGGCTAGGTTTCTGAAGCAGTGAGATTGAGGAAAATAAAAATATCCAATAAATGAAATGCATGGTTTCATTCATAAGTCTAACCTATGGCGCTTATCTAAAATAAAAATACGATTTTTTGTGAGACATAACTTTCTCTGGCTAAGGAAAAATGCTCCCATCATACAGGTAATTCAAACCACAGTTGCAGCGCCTGTTATTTAAATGCTATTTCAAAGAAAACGGTGGCACTTACGGCCATCCTCTTGGCGCTCGCCAGTCTTCTCCTTGATGATTTTTGTTCTACCAGTCTGATTTTTTGAGCCCTGAAAACAAGAAGTATTTAAAGCACACACGGATAAATGTCTTCACCGTGCTTTGTTTTGTTTCTCTTTTTGTTTTTTCAAAAAACTATCATCCAGTTAATTCATTACAGAATAAACTTAAGCGGAGGAGCCCAAGGATCCAGTGACTAGTATTGCTCCCGCGAAATGTCCTTTAGGACTTGGTTCCACTGGAATTTAGTCTTAAATACTTGTTACTTTGACCTAAAGGCTAATTATGAGGGAGCCGAGCCAAAACCTGAGATGAATAAGAAGAAATCTCATTGGTTTTACAGAGACGGTTGCCAGAAACGGCTTACAAATCATGAGCCTATGCAAAGATGAGAAGTCGGATCTAAATTATTATTCAGCTGGGTCCTTAAATCAATGGAGAGCAGAAAATGATTGCGGTAGATCTTTAATTTTCAACTGGAAAAAGTCAACATGGTGGCAAGTTCAACGTTGTTTTACGGCAGGTCGTCCAGCAAGCCCTTGGCTTTTTCATTTCCAAAGTAGGCTGCTGTGATGTGAGTTTGCCAACTGCAAAATTGGTCTTCTCTGCAAGTCACAGACGGAGCAGTGTGGCTTCTGGCCTGCGCCAGCCACAGGAATACACTAGAAGACAATCGCCTGAGGACCCCACACTCTGTCACCCTCGGGGCTTTCCACTCCGTGGCCTGTTGTTCGTTCTGCTGAGGCTGACTGGAAGCAGGTTCGGTGCCTTCCACCGCATCCCAAGCTCCACTCCTCACTGATGCCCTCGGTTGGCCCAGCTGCAGGAGCCAGCACAGCCAACGCCTTCCCGCCAGGCACTGCGCGGATCCTTCAACTCTGCCCTGGGAGGCCCACTTTTCAGGATGAGAGGATAATTCACTTGCTATAGCCCATTCAATCTTCAGCCCCTCGGCTGACGCTGCCAACAGAAGTGCCAATTAATGCCAATTACTATGGTGACTTTTCTGATATGGACACCTACTCATATACGCCGTCAAGCGGCCATCATACATTAATGACTGTCAATCATTACCAATATCGGCGAAGTTTGAACTGGTGACCTAGAGAACTGCTCTTTATCCTACTTCCAACTCCCTGAACCGTCCAATTCCCCTCCCCGTTTCTTGGCCAATGTTCTTAATTATAGTTTTGTACCTGAATAATGAATGTGCTACATTTTGACAGCGACAATGGCTGGAAGTGTGACAGCGGAGGTGCAGTGCCTGCCTGCCATTTAGCAGTCCTGTCACAGCCTGCAGGCCAGGAAGGTCCAGTCCAGGTCCTTCAAGGGGCACCATTATTTCCTTCTTCACATAATCAAGAGCATTTCTTTATTTGTCTTCGCGACTCCTAAGAACTAAGGAGAGCATTTTCATGGAGAGAATGTGTCACAAATTTCAGTATAGAGGCTGCCACTCGGCCCTTATCATCTGCTCATTATTTCCTAGAGCCCTAAGAGACGAAAACTCCTCCTCGGACAATTAAATACGCTGCCTGTGAATTGCTCTGGAGGCCTAACTTTTGGTGTCAAAGGCGCAAAGCAAACGAAACACAACAAACATTCTCAATGAGAAAGAGTCAAAGTCCGCTTTAAAAGGCACACCCTTGTCTGTCTTTTTGGAACCGTCTTAACCTTACCAGGGGTGTAAACTTCCCGTGGCCAGTCACTGTCTGCAACTGTCTAACAGGGACATAAATGTTTTTCCTGAGATCCTCCACTCTCAGAAAAGACAGCAGCATGCAAAAGTTTGTGCTGCAAATCTATATTACTTCAAGATGTGGAAAGAGAGAGACAATTTAGGGGGAAAAAAATTACTCAACACCCAACTTTGCCTTCCATGGACCAGAAAAATAAAAGAAGACCCAAGATTCCTTTGGAAGAATTAAATCTAGGGACTGCAGAGCCAATTCTTTCAGAGGACCTATGATTTGTTTCAATGTGCGCGCGCGCTTGCGCACACACACACACACACACACACACACACACACACACAAAAGGTGACTCACAATCCTCCAGAGCGCTAGTTCCAGGGGGCCTGAGACCTCCTGATCTCTGAGGGTACAGGGTGCGCCAGGTACACAGACATCCAAACACAAAGCCCTCGTACATATAAAATACAACTTTAAAAGAATTTATTCTAGAACACTGGTTTCGAGATGGAATAAACTCCGCTGGTCTCCTAAAAGGATAGTGATAAAGTTAAGATTAAAATGTAAAGCTTGGTGGCAACGGTGACTAAGACTCTTCATCTTCACAGAAGAAAACGACCGCCTCTGCACATTACACATCCCCGGCTCCCGCCATGGGTAGCCTGGAAACGGGACTGGCACCACCCTACTGAAAAGGAAAGGCCAGGGGAACAGGGCTGA
This sequence comes from Myodes glareolus, assembly GCF_982192425.1. Taxonomy (NCBI): domain Eukaryota; kingdom Metazoa; phylum Chordata; class Mammalia; order Rodentia; family Cricetidae; genus Myodes; species Myodes glareolus. The sequence continues at coordinate 61,847,771 of NC_142037.1, forward strand.
AGGCATACCCGAGATAAGAACGGGAACGCGGAATCGGACTTGAAACCCAGGACCAGATGTCTCCATTGAGCATGAGTCAGCTTGTCACGTAACTTCTGGTCCTTCAGGAACTCATTTCAAAGTAGTGTACGGAATCCTCAGAAGCCCAAGAAGCCCTATGGCAAGTCAGTCCCCATTACCATAGAGTATACTGGGACAGGTCACATCCAATACAAAGTAAAGGGGGCAGAAAATACCCTTGTTTCTATTATGGCTCAGAAATACTAATCACACACACACACACACACACACACACAGACATACACACAGACACACACACACATTTTGCTGAGCTGTTTTTTTTTTTTAAAAAAAAATCAGAACATGACAGCTGTAACCCCAGCACCCAGAGGGATGGAATGGGGCTGGAGATCTAGAAGTTCAAGGCCCTCCTAGACACATGGTGAGACTCTGTGTCAAATAAAGGTGGTGGGAGTCACACACGACACGGTCTTCCTTTAAAACTCCATGAATGTGAGATGCTAGATGGGACAGCGAAGAAGACTCAAATAAGTCAAATTGATGGTGTTAATATTGCCAGTGACCACCCACTGAGATCTACTGAGCTTTCCATGCATCGTGTGCTCTTCCGGCCCCAAAGTGGGTACTAATAGCCCATTTGGTGGATGAATAAACTGAGGCTCCAACAAGTTCAGTAAGTTGTTCAAATGAACAAGCTCAAGCTAGAATCTGAGGCCAGAGCTGTGGAATTCCCAAAGCTCCTTACGCTGCCCTGCCTCTTAACAAGGTCTTTCTTCACAGAGCTTTCTCTCGCAATTTGTTTGGGGGAGGTACTTCTAAATGGACTTAACAGACTGAACAATCTGTCTGTGACTCAAGAAAATGGCAGAGTACAGGGAAACAAGTTTTCTATTGCTTTTATTGAGCTATATATTTTCCTCCACTCCCCTTCTTTTCCCTCCCCTTCTACCCGCTCACATGATCCCCATGCTCCCAGTTTACTCAGGAGATCCTGTTTCTACTTCCCATGTGGATTAGATCCATGTATGTCTATTTTAGGGTCCTCTTTGTTGTCTAAGTTCTCTGGGATTGTGATTTGTAGGTTGTTTTTTTTTTTTTTTTTTTTTTGCTTTATGTCTAAAAGCTACTTATGAGAGAGTACATATTATATTTGTCTTTCTGGGTCTGAGATACCTCACTCAATATGATATTTTCTAGATTCATTCATTTGCCTGCAAATTTCAAGATGTCATTTTTTTTCTGCTGTGTAGTACTCCATTGTGTAAATGTACCGCATTTTCCTTATTCATTCTTCGGTCGAGGGCCATTTAGAATGTTCCCAGGTTCTGGTTTTGACAAACAATGCTGCTATGAACATAGTTGAGCACATGTCCTTGTGGTATGATTGAGCATCCTTTTGGTAAATACCCAAAAGTTGTGTTGCTGGGTCTTGAGGAAGGTTGTTTCCTAATATTCTGAGAAATCACCATACTGATATCCAAAGGGGCTGTACCAGTTTGCACTCCGATCAGAAATTGTTTTCCATGGGAAACAGTTTTTAAACTATGGGCCTTGGGAGAAAACCTTAAACACAGGCTAAGGTGACCATATCATGATGGCTTATGTTAAAAGACTAAAAAAGAAATAGCAGTAAGAGATCAAGAAGAAAGAACAGTATACACAGTAAATAGACAGCACAAATCTAGAGAAATAAGCAAATGTGGTCTTTCTTTCTCCTTGTACTGCGACTCAAAATAGCTTCTGCCCTGCTTGCCTACAAAGCAGAACAAACTCCTCAGAGACACTTGGATCTTGGTTTGTTTGAACTCAAGTGTTTTTCTTAACATGTCTGTGTGGTATACATGTGTGTGTAGATGTATACCACATGTATGTATAGATTCCTATGTGCATAAGTGCTCATGTGTACCTATGGAGGCCTGAGGTTGGTGGCAAGAATCTTCTTTGATTATTTTTTGCTTTATTCATTGAGGCAGGATCTCTCAATCAAACCCAGAGCTAGTCTTGATGGCCAACTTGCTCTAGGATCGCCTGTCTTTGCCTTGAAGACTAGAACTACACAGCCCCCATTTATGTGAGCTCTGGGCATCTGACCTCCGGTCCTTTTACCTGTGCCCAAAGCACTTAAATTTCAGAGTCATCTCCCCCAGTCCTGCTTCCTTGATTTTAAAAGACACTTGCTGAACTGTTCCACCGTACTGGGTTGGTTAGACAAAGCATTTCCTCCCCATGCATTGAGAAGCATGAAGAATTCATTCACAGAGTCTATAAACTTATAGGAAATATTACAAATGATGCTGGAGAAAAAAAAAATCCTCAAAATGAAACTCCAGCCCTGAATGAAACAGATCTCCATTCTGGATGAAAAACAAGGAAACTGCCTTGGAAGGTGAAAAATCTCAAGATCACAGTTAAGAAATCTCTCAGGACCCTGGAGAAACCAAACAGAATGGGGGTTGAATGTAAAGTCAAGAAAGATTAACAAAAATAATAAAACGTCTGTGATTTCAGGGAATCTGACAGGGAACAAATGTCCACACTCGGAGGAATGTTCTCTAGTGCTTCACTGAAACAAGGGATTTATTTGTGGCACAGATGAAATCAAACAGCTCTGACGCCACTGGAGACTGAAAAAGAATGTAACTTCAAGAATGAGTCGGGATACCTTTTAAAATGATAAACATACAAATGTTCTACTCCCAGAGCCAGGCAGAAAAATAAATACATAATACAAGAAAAAGAACACAAGGATTGGATTTCTAAAGTAAATGAATAAGCAAATGAATAAATAAACAGCAAAGAATAGTAAGAATTTTGAGAAAGAAAAACAAGAGTAAGTAAGTACCAAATAAATTAAATTTGAAATAAAAATTAAGGCTTGTGGCCAAACTGGTGTGAATGAGAGTTCTCTACAGCCCTACTGTAGAGAAACCAGCAAACCCCCATCACTTAAGAGACTGGAGTTCTTTCAAATCTTGTCAGAAACTTTTCCCTTTCTCGGCTTACTTCTTTTCTTTCTGCATTTGACTGCACTTTTCCTTTCTCTGACTCCATTTGGAATGCTGCTTAGTTCAACTTTAAAACAGTTTGTGTGCAAGATGTTGTTTTGTGTAAAGAAGGGAAAAGATTGACAAATCCTAACCGAACTGGGGAGCATTATAAATATTTTGCTTCACTATGGCAGCTTTCTCCATATGCCTGAAATAAAACATTTCCAATCAAGCTTCGCTTCTGCACAGGGCTTACCAACAAAAACACGTCTTTATTTGTATGCAACATGTGTAAATGTAATTAGTTTTTTAAAAGAAACAATTGAAATATGATGTTTGTGGAAGGGAATAAGTTTTCTTTCTTTTCCTTTTTTTTTCTTCTACTTTTTTTTTCTTCTTTGCAAATGAAACCTGAAACCCCAGCAGCTATTGACAGAATGATGGCTGGGTCGCTTGCCAAGAGCTGGTTAGGAAGTCCGTATGAAGGCCACTAATTTCATTCTGTTTTATTTCAACAGGACCTTGAAACAAAGAGCACAGCCCTTAAATAGATGGTGAGGAGCGATGGGTTATTAGCGACTCTTTGACTATCCGTTCTGTGTGTGAGGGGAAAAAAAATAACAGAGACTTTATTGTACCAGAAATTATTTTATAAGAGAAAAATGGCTGAGACCAGGGGAAAAAATCTTTGTATCGGTGACTAATTTTCATTGTTGCAACATTCCTTGCGTTTGTCTTTCTGCTTCACCAACACTATAATTTGAAATGAATCAGAGGCTGCTTTTTTGGATTAACCGGATGTGGGAGGCGAGGAGGTCTTTGGGATATTTCTGTACTTTCTCTGCTTACTTTGGTAGTTTCCTACAATACTGTTTTTTTTTTATTGTGCTTATTTCAGTCGTGGTTCTTGTACACTATCTTCTGTTTTGCTGCCTCAACAGTGGCATCTCAGGAAGGCAGTCCGTTCCCCTGTAGCTAGCACATGTCACTTATTCTTTGATAAAAACCATCAGGTTTCAGGAAGCAGCTGAAACTTTTTTGTGATTGTGTTTATTACAGCAAACGGTTGAATAAACTCGGAACTGGACAGAGGTCTGTGGTGTGCTTGACAATTATGCAGTAGAATTACAATTTCAAATCTAAACACAATCTGCAAAAGTACGTAAATCTGAGAAACTTGCTTTTTTGAGCTAATAATTTATTTTAAAATACGTGTTATGTTACACAGAGAGGGGATAAATATAGTAAACGGATAAAAGGAAGTTCATTGAAATAAAGAATTTGCTGAAAAGGCAAAAGAAAACCTAAAATGTCTCTTAAAGAGGCACAAATTCAAAATATAAATCAGGAATGGGACATAAATATCAGTTGGGGCTCTCAAACTTGCATTAGTCTCAAGTTGCCATACATTCCCTATTACTTGAGTTATCACCAGCATGGGCAGGGCCAGAAGCCACCTGTAGAATAACACCTTGAGTAAGCCAAGATTTAAGTCAATCCCAGGATGGAAAACAGACTGCATATGCTTCCTCTTTAACTATGGAGAATCTTTTCCATTAAAAGGAGTCTTCTCAAACCAGTGGATGTGTTACCTGGTTCTACATACCTCCAAAATTCATGTTTTGAAACTCTGATTCCAGGGTGATGGTATTTGAAGGTGAGGTCTTTGCGAATTAATTAGGTCATGAAGCTAGAGATGCATGATGGGATTTTTGCCCTATTTCTTTCTGTGTGTGTGTTTTTGTGTGTGTGTGTGTGTGTGTGTGTCTCATCTGTCTGTCTATCTGTTGCTCTCCCCTTCCCTCCTCTTTCTCCTCCTCTCAACTCTACCCCCATGAGAAGACACAGACAAGCCCACAGAAAACCTCACTGTGTCAGTACTCTCATTTCCATCCCAGCTTCTAACAGTGAGAGCAGGACCTCTCCTTGGTACTTAGTTGACTTTTGGTAGCCCATTCCCCATGTGGGATTACCTGGCCAGGCCTCAATATAAGGGGAGGAGCTCAGTCCCTCCTCAACTTGATGCATTAAACCCATAAGAAGCTGGTCCCTTTCTGAATGGAGATGGAGGGGGTGAATGGGGAAAGGGAGTGGACAGACAGGAGAACAGGAGGGAGGAGACACTGGTTGGGATGTAAAATAAATGAAAAAAAAAATAATGTTATTTAAATCAAGAAAGAAGTAAAGGAAGTAAAGGAAAAGTTGCTTAAGTCTCCCCAGCCCTAGTTTTTGTTCCAGTTGCCCAAAGTGAGTTATCTATTTGACGTGTTAGTGCTGGCTAACTTTTTATTTAACTACAGCATCTTCCCCTAGCAACACTCCTCAAACAAGTAGCTGGAACCTCTCTCTTTATAATATCTAGGACACCTAGTGTTTGTGTGTCCTGTAAGCTAAAGCTTTATGATCTTGCTTCTGCTTGCTGGACTCAAAGTTGCACCCTCACAAGGTAGGACAGTGCACATGCATAGAGCAATGCTGGGAACTCTGAGTAATACTGAAATTGACTTGTGCTCCATTTCTTCCTGCTAAATACCTAGCAGGCAGACAGCATGCAGCATGACTACATCAGAGAAAGGGATGACTCATGACATAGATGGGATGGGATGGTGGGAAATTCCACCGTGCTACTTAGAATGATGGGCAGTTTAGAACTCAGGAATCGTTCCTTTCTCAGATTCCCCAGTTGATCGTTTTTGAAGAAGAGATAGCTGAAAGGATGGAAAACCAAACCACAGAGCAGTAAGGGCTGTTGTACCTCATGACTCTTTCGCTGGGGTAACTGTGCTATCCCACTGTGCAGCCGCTATGCTTGTAGAGCTCCTGGCAGAACCTCTGCCGTGCTAGTTCAAGGGCTGGATACAGCTCTGTGGTCCTTGCTTTTTAGGCTGATCCCAGTGAAGTCTCACACTTTCCTGACTCCCTCTCAGTTCTCTGGTTTCTCCTCTCCCTTTACAAAGCTAGATTCCATACTAGTTCAGCCAAATGCGTCCGTCCTTTCTATGCCTCAGTAACAATACAAAGATCACCAGCAAGATCTGTGTATGCAAATTCCACCATTTTATGGTCTGGCACTCTTCAGAGGGCCACTAAACACTCTTTGTTTATAAAAGACGTGTTCCGAAGAACCCAAGAATACCCCCACGACCAGTTTTTCTGGTCTGTGTTGCTAAGAGGACAGGCACACATGGTAGAATTCATGGATCTTAGCTACACAAGATAATTTCTCTTTTTATTCCCTTCCTCTAATCAGCTATCAACTAGAGGGAAGGCTTTTACATAGGAACTTTCATCAATTAATCATGCAAAATACTCTTGCTTACAAAAAATATACATGTGGTGGGGGACACATTTATTAAAATTTTAAAGGCTCTCGATGTTAAACAATCCCTAGTCTCTTGGGAAATGTACTCACACACGAACACTCACCAGGCCAGTGACTATGATCCACAATCACGGCTGCTAATCTCTTAAACTCTTTGTTCATTGAACATTAACTTCACAAAAGAATATTACATTGAGACTGAAGCTTCATGATTTTAATGTATGAGACATTAGCTTACATATCTTGCTTTTCAGAAATTCTGATTAAATGTTTTAATTTAAAAGGAAAATAATATTTAATGTAATATCTAGCCTAAAGTGTCCCTGAAGCCTCAATGGCAAACAATCATAATAAAGAATGTTCTTGTTTAATCTACAAAATAAGTACATTTGATTTTAATTACTTGGATAATGACCAAGCAAGTACATCAGGCACATCCCTTCCAAGAGATAATGAAAGGCACAGAGGAGCAAACAATATTCCTGCGAACAGACCATCACATTCTGACTCCGAGGATGACTCCACTAATGAAAATCTGTCTTTGCAAATGACTCATCTTCTGAAGACTGTTCTGAAGATGTTAGAAATCAGAATGATGCATGTGAAAATGAAATTAATCAATATGAAGATGGGGAACAGCAGTCTATCACAGAAGGGCTGTTTGATAATAATGAGATTGAGGAAGCAGTCAGTGGTAGAGCAACAAATGAAAGCGCAGGAAACGTCAATAAGAATAACGAGTAAGTAACTGAGTCTTGAATTTCAAGAGGAAGATTTCGTCGACAAAGGCAAATTATCATGCATATAAATGGCAAAGACAGAAAACTACAGTTTCTTTCAAGTCCCCACCCACCAAGTTTCTGATGATACAAAAACACTAAAGTATTAAACAGAAAAAAATAGGACCTGAAGGTTACAGATTCCCCATCAGCAGTGAAGCCGTAAGAGTGTCCAGTTTGGCTGAAGCAACAGAACATGTGAAGGCGGCAGTGGGAGAGAAAACTAGAAAGTTCCACTGAATTTCCAAAAGGCATTTGGGAATGTCAATGTGAATTCTCCTCTTTAATTACCCTTGCTTGCTTCTGACCACACCTCCCCCCCCCACCCGCCCTCAGCCCTGCCTTGATCACTCAAGTCAGTCCTAACAGTGTGAGCGTTCTCTGTGTGTCTTTGATAGCTGTAAATTCAGTCTTTAGAGTGTTGTTTTGTTTTGTTTTGTCACGGTCCTACGGTGCCTATCAGTTTCAAGTCTCTCATAAGCACTGTTCATGGAAGCATCCATGGTGAATCTCAACTTCAATTCCATCGAAAGTGCTATTATTTATAGACCATTGGTGAATTCATACAGCCACATAGTGATATCCAGAGACGTGATGGCTCCCTTGGGTTTCTGAAGGGCAGATGCCTTTGGCTGTTTTGAATGGCGCCTAGAAGATTCCTTGGTGCTATGCAAATACTCTGCTCTCCATATTAGGAACACCCCCTTCGCTCACTGCAGAACTCCCCATCCTAGATGCATCTTTTCAAGGCAAGGCTGCTGAGTATAGTAACCTATTAGTTAATTCAGAAATGCCCTCTAAACATTAGGGACACCCGTCAATAATCCATATTTCTTCCACTTTTTCAAGCACGAACTTAAGGTTTTTATTTGTTCTGCTTTTGAGTTTCTACAGATTGAACCCATCACGTTTAAATGCTGTTTCTTCTTTTCTGAAAACTTACCAGTAACGTTTCCTAAGGCTAGACCACACTCAACTCAAATTCTAGAATTTAATAATCAAAAACTTTTAAGACAGCTGAAGAAAAAATACATAGACTACCTACAAAAGAATAGTGACAACCATTATCACATGCAAATATTGCTTTAATTCTATTATTTTAATTCAATTGTTAAAAATACATCAAAGGGATCTTTTTAGATGAAAATTGAAACATTGTAATTAGATTTAGCATTTAAATAATGTATTAGATTTCCTAGGCTTTTTTTTTCTATGAAACTGTAAGAACAGGTGTGTCAAAAATTGAAGGAGAGGCAGAGGTGGCGCGGTGGGTGAAAGCACTTGCCGTTCAAGCCTGCTGGCCTCAGCCCTAGCCCTCAACCCATGGGAAAAGACGAATGCGGTGCACATCTGTAATCCCAGCACTCTACTACTCTACTACTGCAAGACGGGAGGCAGAGCTGCTGGAAAGAGCACCCGACAGCAAGCAGCTGGGAGTGCACACTGTTCTCATAGAGGAGCAGAGTTTGGTTCCCAAGTCTCAGATTGGGTAGATCACAAACATCTTGAACATCAGACCCAAAAGGGTCAGAGCTTCTGCTCTCTGGGTACCTGCACTCACTTCATATACCCACACACGTGTGGGAAAAAAAAAGATGGAAGTCAGAGACAGAAGAATTGGCCGTAAGTTCATGGACCAACTAGCCTGGAGTAAAATAGCAAAGCATCAACGAGAGAGACGCTGCCTTAAAAACAAAGTGGAAAAGAGAAAGAACCCATTTGAAACATGCTGTCTGATCTCCACATATGCATCACAGCACACATGTACCTACATCCTTACATATGTACATACATTATACATGCATGCATATAGACATGCTCAAGAAAATTTCAAAGATTTCACAGATGAAACTTGATCAAAGGAGAAAATCAATGAGTAAAGTGATACAAAATAATATAATATCTGAAGAATATTTTAAAACAATATCTGTGTGGGTAAATGTTAAAATATGGAAAATAAGTTAGAGCCAGATTTTTTTTTAAATCTTGCATGCTGTTCTAAAGAGTTTAAATTGATATCACATACATTCGTTGCTAAAACGTTTAAGAAAGGGTACTTTCCTTTTACATTTATTTGACTTTATAATGTTTTAGTGCTTACCTTGATCACCCAGTATTGCTTGACAAAACAGTTAAAAGAGAAACAAAATTAAAAGGATTTATCACACCCTACTATTTGCCAAGTGTTGAATGGAAAAATATGAACAAAATGAAATCTATACCTTCCAGAAATAAGCAATGCATAGAAAATATGGTAGGTAAGTCTCTGAAAAATGAAACGAAAATGATATGGGCATGCATCCAGAGGGACGAGCTAAGGAGCTAAGGCTGGCATCATGCTGTGTAGCCTATTTCCTTTCCCCTGACCAGAAACCACAGGGACCATTTAAACACAGAGGAATCTTAACTTCAGAGCAGTTTGAGTGTTAGTCCCGCATCAACAGACAGACAACCTGGGAGGATCCCACAGAAGACTGAGCCGCAGAGATGAGGCATGCTACCCTGCAGTAGTGATGACCTACCTGATCCTCCGGAGCAGCAGCCCAAGTCCAGGAGGGGCTTTCTCGGTGAGGTTGTCATCAAATTACTCAAGTGCCTTGTACTTCATCAGTCATGGAGTATATTGGATGTCTGATAAAAGAAAGGGGGGAACAATATTTTTAATATAAAAATCATCAACTCATAACAAAGCTTACATGTTTTACTCGAACATAGAAGCCCACAGACACTGACAGACTTGACAAAGTTATGAGGTGTGCAGGGACTATGCACTTTGACCTCCGTAGTCCTGAACTTCCCTCTGACCGTATCCTCACACCCCTCATTCCAACCACTGGCTTCAGAAATGAAAGTGAGACTGTTCCTCATCCCTGCTTTCTTAGTAATTGATAGTATTGCCTTTGCCTGGAATGTCTCTCAACGTTGTCTAAGGTCCAAACCCACCAGAGCATTTTCTTCCTAAAGTATGCTATGCTTCTGCATGCACACACACACACACACACACACACACACACACACACACACACACACCTGCAACCATACAAAATAACCATTTACACTCACAAGTAAAAAGCCCTATGCTATATTGTAAGTCTCACTCTGTGCCCAACACTGTGTGGTGTACTCTATCTGCCTTTGAATTCCATAAATGCTTTCTCTGATTTTTGTGATATTTAAAATCTAGATGTTAATATGGGCTCTAGATGTTTTCATCTTTGTTGCCTTTGAAGACAAAGCTAAAATGTCATTGACTGGGCTGAACACCAGGTCTGCTATGTGACAAGCTTTTAATAATTCTTTTCGATCATTGAATGCATGCCTTGTGATTTCTTTTTGTCTTCATCATACATTATATGTAAAATTGTTCTGCAGGGGAGAGATACATTTAGAAATTTGTATAATCTTTTGTCTTGACTATTTCCTGGCATGAAAACTTCTTTACTAGGCTGCAAGGTCAATTTTAAACCTCATTTTGTGCCCCCTCCTCCAAAGTACAAGAAGCCAGGATCTTACACACACGCACAAATGCCTTCTTTATGAGGACATTTGGGGATTTTTTTAACCTGTTATTCATACCTATTGCAAATGATTACTTAAGTGTCATAATGTAAGACTCCTGAGAACCACTGACCAATCAGCAGACATGAGTGAAATTGTGAGGGAGCCCAGAGAAACAGTCAAACAGCTTTAGGCTTCACGGGACACTAATTAATCATTTTGGCTAGAAAGCCCCTCTCCCCATGGAGCATAATGGCTTCCAAGGAAGGTTTGGATGAAACATTTCACCAGATGGATTCAGTACCTACATTAAGACTTTGCCACCCACACCCTTATGGATTCGTTTATTTCTCCATAAAATATTTGTTAGTGTGTTGCGAATGGAGAGTCTGCACTAACAATGGACGAAAGAACATATCGTGTGACAGTTCACTTCCAATTTTTCATAACTCGCTATGAATTAAAATGGAGGCTCATAATTAAAATTATGTCACCAAGTGAGTATCAAGCAATGTGGAGCAAATCAAACTTAAGGTTTTTAATGTTATTCTTTTTGACTGATGCAGACAGGCACCAGGATGGGCATGCCTCATTAATCCTGCAGAAACCCAGGATCCATCTTGCTCTGCTTTGCTCGCTCACATTTTAGAAAAAAAATATCTGCTTAACCCCCGAGCTACACGGAAACCAATTTTTAAACTATACATTCCTGTTGGTCATTGTAATCAAATTGCAGATTCCAGAACAAGCCTTGGCAGCTCTGGAGTACCTACAAATCAGCAAGCATTATCCCATTACAGGGATGAGGACCACAAAGACCAGACAAGTAAGATAACAAAAGCAGTAGACAGAGCGACCTCATCTATAGCCAAAGCCGGGCTCCCTCCAGGATTCCACTTCCCCTTACAACACAACAGTTCTGCATCATGTGCCTTATGAGTTATATGCATACCTACATAAGAAACATTCTGAGTGTAGAAAAAGGGAGATTTTCAAAACTTGATAATAAAAGGATTTTTAAAAACAATCTTCTGCTAAGAACAATGACTTTTAAAAAAAACCTCTCAGTGATAAAATATTAGATTTGCTTTTACCTTAAAATTAATAATGATCAGCTTTACTCGCAAGGCTTTATAGAAAGGTTAAAATAAATGTTGATAAATTAAGACTATTAACACAGACTGGTAATAGTCTAAATAGCAATTTACTGGCATTGCCACCGTACACTCTAATGAAATGAAACTGAATTGATTGTATAAGGAAAGGATCTCTTGTTTATTCTAATCTTAATATTATGGTTGATAATTTCAGCAGCGGTCCTGATGAAAACATACCTGGTCTAATGACGCCACAGGGAACTAATGACTGTAATGTATCTGCTGTCGTCGAAGTGCAAAGGCCTGGGCTCATAAATCTTTTTAAAAATTACTAAAAGCAAACAAGTGATCAGGATTAACAAATTATTAGTTTATCATTGCTTATATGTGTTCTGCTTTATATTTACTGTATTTTCTGGGAGAAATGGTCAAAATACCTTCTAAATATTCACATCCAATTTAATCCTCACTCTCTCTACTCCACATAAGCCTTCAAAGACTGAATTCCAACACCCTTTGTTTAACTGTCATCTTTAGACATATATTTATCCTTTTGTTTCCTACTCAACAAACGTATAACAACCAACTGTTAAAAGATATTATTATTGTCTTTTCAATACCATACTTTGCCTTCTTTTAGCACTTTATAACTTTGGTACCGATGATTCAAATGAAAAACTATGCACTGAAATGGAAATTTTTTAAAAAAAAAAACCATTTCAAAAATATGTCTAAAAATCAAAATTTCATGGATTACTTATTTTACTATGTAGTGTATGCTAAGTAAAGTAAAATCTTTAGTAAATGCCTTAAGGAGTCCCAGCATCCCATCACCCATGGAGGAAGTGGAGCTAAGCAAAATAAAATGAACACCCTTCACTCCAAGATAATTGCAGTCATTTAGATCACCGCTTCTATTGTAAACTTTGTTTTTTCATTAATTTATGGTAGAAACGCAGGCAGGTTTTTGTGAGCAGAAATTAAATCCATGCATGATGATTTGGGATGACCGAAAGGAAGAAGTCATTGATCGACTTCCAAATGGCAACCAGAACATTTCTATGATTTGATTGTATTTCATATGATTGCTGTTTTTACAGAATTAAATGTGCCTGAGATTTTTAACTACTATCATGTTTTCTATTCTTGTAGGATGAAAAGCACTGAGATACATTCTTCTGTGGTCAGCCCAACTTTGATCACTGTAACTGAAGAGACATACTAAATAGTGTTTTAAAAAAACAGTCTCTGAAAGTGGGGACACATACTCCTCACAGAGTAATATGGCATCCTGAAATCTGATTTTTGCTGCTGAATACTGAGCTTTGAATCCGAAGCTCACCAGTTATTAGATGTATGCCACTGTTTGAGTCATTTACCATCTTTTTGTCTCTGCTTCCCTTGGCAGTGGGGACCGTAAGAGGATCTTCAGGGGTGACCTGTGAAATTAAGAGAAAGGTAAGGGAGTTAGCTGGGTGACATGGTAATGCTACCATCCTTGTTTCTAAAGATACAAACACGTATGCCTACACCTAAGATCCCAGACTAGAATAGGAACCTGTCTGTCTATTTCTCTGATCTTAGTGAATCATTTAACTGAGCCCATTAAAATTCTGGTTAATTGGATACCCCACAAGAGTCTAAATTAGCATCTTTTGAAGGATGACACACAGCCAAAAGTGGATATTCTTACCCTAACCCACAGTTGAAGCCTGACTCATTCCCAATATTAGTGGGCTATCATTTGTACTTTTTCATTTTCAAATTTTCTGTTGGGCTGTTTTTCCTAGATCAACCCACTGTTCACTCCCAGTGTGTAAGAGTCCTTACTCCCTGTCTCACTGGTCCTCAGTCTCAGAGCTGTGGATGCCCGAGATGCTATTTAGATACTACAAGTGAGCTGAGATTCCATATGCCCAGCTCATCGTATTGTTATTAAGCTAGGTAAATATTATGTCTCTATACATATGTGCTATGTGTAAGTAAATATTATGTCTCTATACATATGTGCTATGTGTAAGTAAATATTATGTCTCTATACATATGTGCTATTTTTCAGATGTGTATGAAATATGCTAATCACACATTGCAGTCCCTCTGTGTACAATAAGTTGGTCATCTAATCCTATGAGTTTAAACTCAACATCTTTTGATTCCGTTGTTCCACTTTTTCTGGGACTGCTCTGAATCACAGTCTCATATCTATCACCTAAACTATTCTGGCAGACTCTCCAGAAACCCCTATGGGCTAGTTCGAGATAACTCTATATTGTCACCTGGCTCATGTTCTATAGCTCACTTTTACTCCTCTCAAAAATGGACTGTGCCTTGGATAACTTTTAAAAATCCACTGGGAAGGTGTAATGAGTCAATTGTAAAAGTATAATCTGAATATTCATGTTTTATGAAATGTGAGCTACATTTAGGAAAATTTCTGACTTCAGCTAGATCTGATTTATTTATTCAACAAAAATGCATCAATGTTTATTAGGCCTGTGCAAAATCCTAAATATTATTGACAATAAATATCAATGACACATAGTTCTGAACAATAAAGGAAGAAAAATATATCAGAACAATGGCAGTTCTTTGGAGTTTTAGCCAGTCTCTGGCACAGGCTATTTTTTTTTATTAAAAATTTCTGCCTCCTTCCATCCCCCCATTTCCCTTCCACTGCTCCCCCTCCCCCTCCCCCTCCCCCTCCAGTCCTAAGAGGCAGCGTGTATGGGCTCTTTTTCTACTAAAACCTATTTCCATTCACTGCAAGTCCTAAACAGATAGGCAGAGCCTAGTGATTCGATTCCTCTAGACACAATACATGACTGGGGACAGACACCTACAACAATTTGACCAGTCAAATATGCCTTTTCCAAGGAGAATGTGAAACTAGGATTCAAAGACAGCTTCTATGGTGATTAGGAATACATCTTGTCTAAGTTTTGAGTTGCCCCAATAGAAATAAGAGAACGAAAAATCTGGCTTTCTGAGAAAGCACAATGTGTTTGACACACATATATGTGCATGTACAGACACACACATAAACACACACACAAATCCAGGGTTTCTGATCTCTTGTTATTTCTTAGTTCAGGTTTCTCACTGCACTTAAATATTCTTCCAATTCCCTTTTCTTTCTCAGGTAAACTTACAACCTATATTTTCTTAACAGAGGTCAGCATGGTTTCTGATACTTCCGAACAAGAAGGTATTTAAAAATCATAATACATTTACATTATTAATGGCAGTAAGATGTCAAGATTGCTATAATAAAGGCTTTTTGGTACAAGCTTTGGGAGGCAGGGGGCACTGCATGAAGTCACAACTAAAAACTGTTGATGCGCTATAACACCATGACCAAAACAGTTTATGAAAGAAGAAGTTTAACTGGACTTACAGTTCCAAACGGTTCGGGTTTATGATGTTGGAGCAGCTAACCCACGGTAGCAGGCACCAGAGCAGTTTCTGTGTGTTCACATCCACAGTCAGGAGGCAGAGAGAACAATGGGAATGGCCTGTGTATTTGAACTCCCAAAACGGACTCCCCCTTTACAGTTACAGCACCTTCTCTAACAAGTTCACACCTTCTAATCCTTCCCAAATAGGTCCAACAACTGGGGACCAAGTATCCAAATGTATGAGCCTTCTGGGGACCATTCTGCCTTCAACCACCACACTTGAGCTCCCACATCTGCTTGAGAACCTGCCTCATGCAATGGACCAGTTACCCTGCCTCACCGTGCCCTGCCACAACAGGTTTAGCATTAACTGGACTACTAAGATGTTTAAGCAACACTATTTAGGTCATCAGTTCTGTGTTTCAGCTGCTTATTCAAGATCATAGACGCTTTAACATTTGAGCGGAAGTATTTTGATTTAAAATACCATAATTCCCCCACCATTCTAGGAACGATATGAAGCTCCTATGGGGAGGTCCAGTGGCTCTAGGGATACTGATTGTCTGCAAGCGCAAATCTAAACTCTAACATAATATTCTCATCCCTCCACAGCCTTGCTTGACTCACACTGGGTGACACTGTGACACCTTCATTGCCGACCACCTGTGTTCATCTTTCTTTTAACACAGTTCTCTGATGAGATAGACGATCTTCAGTCCACTTTTATTGGGGGGGGGGCGTGGGGGTTCGAAACAAGGTTTCTCTGTAGCATTGGTGCCTGGCTGGCCTTGAACTCACAGAGATCCGCCTGCCTCTGCCTCGCGAGTGCTGGGATTAAAGACGGGTGCCATCACTGCCTAGCTTCAGCCCACTTCTTGCCTCCACTAAGCCTTCTCCACCTCTCCATGAGAAGGCTGCACCTCCTATTCTATACTTCTTTGCACATAAATCAGGCTTCTAAACTAGTAGCTAGCCATTAGTTCTTACCCAGCATCTCCAGAGTCACAGCTACCCAGAAAACAAGGAAGAGACAGGCTTATTGAGAAAGCACAGGCAATTGAAAGTGAGACTGAAGAGCAAGCCGGCAGCAAAACAGCAAGGTGCCAGAAGTCATTCCGTTAGGAATGCGTTTCTTTCAGTCCAGCTATGCTGGGTCTTCTATTAATGCAAAAACTGTTTAAGTGACTGAAGTAGAAAGTTTTAGGGCGTTTATTTCCCCTGCAGCAAGATGAACTAAACCACCAAAGAAGGAAAGAAAAGAGAGGAAAGGTCAGAGAAGGGGACATCCAGATAGACACTTGGCAGGACTTGAAATCCTTGCATTTAATTGATTAGAAACGCAGTAACAGACACCGCAATCACTGATATCACCAGGATGCCATTTCATTCTCTCAACGAATGTGCTGCAACTAAAGGTGGAAATGTTATTTCAATTGATTTTTGATCTGTGACAAAGTCCATTTCCTTTTGCCATCTACCGACGGCACTGAGAAGGTGCCGGTTTATTGTATTAATAGATGAGGGAGTCCAATGAAGCCATTTTGTAAAGCGATTTGACAATACAGTACAAGTCAATTCAGTTTTTGGTCAGTTAGTGCGAGATGCTAAATACCCATCACCGAGTTCCTCCAGGGCAGCTGCAGTGGGGAAAAGGATTAAGGCTTCTGAGTCTAAAGAGAAAAGCCAACCCAGCACTAAGGTTCTATGTTACTAAATACCAATCGCAGTGTTGAGTTGAGTCTGCACTTGGTTTCTCCATCTGCAAGATTAATAGAAGGCTGCCCACTCCCAAGACAGAACGGAAGGACAAATACCTAGTTCAGTGCACTAAAAATTAGAGATTATCTTGTTTTGTAACAAACAAAATGAATACGACAAATGTCCATGAGGAGAACAACTTAATAAACAAATATGTATGGTTGTATTTGATTTCATAACATGAACATCTCAAAATAACTGTAGACGCAAACACACGTCATCATGTGAGAAACTCGTGAAAGATTTGTTTTCGTTTTACTGCTTATTTTGGAATCCGTGTTGCAGTTTCTGGTTTCAACAGCTACAATTAGCAACTTTTTCTCTATGACTATAAAAATCTGGTCTCGTGACAGCAGCAAAAACAATGATAATAACATCAGAAAGTAAGACGCGTTTTTCTTGCATAATCTCATCTAATTCACTCAATTTTGCAGATAAAACGGGGAGCTGAATGCTTTAAGTAATTTGGTCATCTTCACCCAGTCCACAGAACCACAAAACTCGAGCCCACATCTGATGATTTGCTCCGCTTTGACCCAGTGTCTCTGACACCGGTGGGCTTTCACTTTGGTCTAGAGCTGTTAGTGAACACACACCTCAACTTGACTTTGTGGCGTTATCTCTAACAAGGATGGAGTGGAGCACACAGCACCACATCAGCCCTCGTTACACGTTACACACCACACTCTGCTGAGTTCAAGGGTAGGAGAGCTCAGTATGAGCTCACAGTATGAGCAGGTCCCCCAGCGGTCAAGGTCTTCCTGTTCAACAATTATTCTTAGGAGATCTCTTTCCAACCTTCGCTTTGTAAATGGATACCAACTACTGACTGTGGGCAAGGGGGATTTGAAAACAGAAAAAGAAAAAAGAAAAAAACAAGATTAAAGAAACAATTATCAAACAGAATTCCATGTAAAATACAATTTGAAAAAGAAAATTTGCATGTACTAATCATCCGTACATGACTATAGCTTTATCTTTTATTATGTTACTTATTATAACTAGCTATATTGTAACAGTATTTAAATTCTGGAACATTCTGCAAATAATTTCCCCTTTATTATTAAGTCTCTCTAATCTTTTTGTTTCTGCCAGCATACTCCACGTCAGTTAACAACTATACTCCTTACATAATTCTAAAATATTGAACTGTATGCTAAATAAGTAAAATATTTTAAGATAATGCCCTAAGGAAATAGTATTTCATATTGTAACTCAATATGCCCTAAGGTAATTATTCCAATATCAATATGCAAAATAGCTGTAAGTTGTATTACTCTATATTTCTTCCTGTTTTGCTTCTTTGTAGCCAGCAATAAATTTAAGGGTGGAGAGAGAAAAAAATGAAAGTAAAAGTTTGCGGTTGATTTTCTTAACAAGATTATTTGCCTAGGGAGAGAGAAATTTCACTTGGTCCTTTCCTAATTATTCATGTAAATTAAATTCCACAAGTGAAGAAAAATTCATAAAAGTCATACTTACTCATCTGAGAGGGAAATATGGCAAATGAATGGGGCCCATAACCTCGGAAGGTGAAATGGAGAAAATATCACAAGCAACTCCCACATTAAGTTAAGTGAACCAAAAAAAGGGAGATTCTTGGTGTGAAAGAGACTTCAAGGACATCCTCCCTAATCGCCTCTTAATGGTCTCCAGTCTGTGACACAGGAAACAAATCAAGAATTCAGAGAACATGGAATTATTAATCACTCGTATTTGATACCAAATGTAAGCACCTCTGGACATGTTTTAAATGTTAAAAAACCTTTTAAATGTAATGTTTAAAAAGGCAGCACCAACTGCAATTTAATTTTCTAAGACATCGGTAATGTCACATGCTTGAATGGAACATTCTCATGTATTTTTCTGAAGTCTACATTGTCTTTTCCTAAGCCTAAAATATATTAGGACGAAATTAACAGCAAAGTGCCATAGGCTTAGGTCCTGACAGGTGTTCAATACGCAAAGTGAATTCAAATCATTCAGAAACACACATATGGAGGGCTTCCTTGTGCAGGTCATGGTGCTAAATAACACTATGGTGTTTTTATCCAGATATAAGCAGTTTAATCAATCTTTTCACAAAAGAAACTTAACCACTAACTGGGAAATATGTCTACCAATCATAAGACCATCTTTACTTGGATCTCTTTGAGATAAAGCTTAGAACAGAAAAAAGGAAAGGAAAAGATAAATCAGAGATAGTAACTAGTGTAATGTGGAGGGGGCGGAGGAAGATAGCTAAAACAAAGGACGGATAAGACAGTGCTAACAACTGAGAGAGGACGTCAAGAGACCTAGGTGACATCTATAAGGAGCTCAAAGCTAGTCAAGGTTAGTCAAGGATGGGATGAATATAGATCACTAAAGAAATCCAATCAGAAGTGGATTGCACTGGGACATTTTCAAAACACACAGTAATATGCAAGGACCAGCACTCCCAGCTAAGCCAGAACCACTGAATCTAAGGACAGCATCCGCAGCTTTAAGAACAGACCGTCTAAACAGATAAACAAATGTCCAACATGCCCTGAAAATTAGCTACCACTTGGTATTCACTAGGATTGTCACTCTGGCTACATATTTGTATTAATATTTAAAGTCAGAATAATGGGTATGAGTGAGGAAGTAGGAAATGGGAGCATTTGTAACTTTCTTTTTTAATTTCATCTTTTTTATTGATTTTATTGAGCTATACATTTTTCTCTGCTCCCCTCCCTTGCATTTGTAACTTTCTAATAGGAATGTAACATGATACAGGTGCCATAGAAAATACTTGGGCAGTTCCTCAAAAAGCAAAACATGCAACAGTCACGTAACCTATGAATTTACTACTGGATATAATCATCCAAAAACGGTGAAGGGAAGGAAGCAGAGGATGCTTGCATACCAAGGTTGATAGGGTTCCTCACAATAACCAAGAGACAGAAGCAACAAAAATGTCTGTGAACAGGTGAATAAAATGTGGGCTATATTTGCAGCCATTAAAAAAAAAAATGTAATTGTGACCTATGCTACAAGGTAGGTAAACTTGGATCATGGCATCTAAACTGAAATAACCTTGAAATAAATGCTGTATAATACTGTTCATGAGTAACACCTGCAATAGGCCAGTTCACAGGAAGCTTAATAGATGTTGGGAGGCTGAGGGTGGGGAGGGGTGAGAGTGACTGTCTAATGAATGCAGCACTCCTATTTGAAATGACCGACTCTGAAAACAGACGGTGGTGAGATCGCACACTGCTCTGAATGTACTCCGTGTCAAAGGGTTGGGGAGAGGAAGAGCAGGGTGGCAAAGCAATGAAAAGCTGCTGGGATCATGCAAAGAATAGGCAGGAATAAACAGATTTCCACGTGACCCTCACTTAAGAAAATGGAACAGCTACTCAGGTGGAGAAAGAACAAACACTGCTGAAAGCAAGCAAAGTATAGATAAGCCTTGCAAACGGGAAGTGAGCATATGAGCCGAGCGCATGCTCTGACAGTTAACAATGTGTGGTCTGTGCGTGTCAGAATTCAGTCTAGGGGCTAGGACGAGAGCTCGTCAGTGAAGAACACGCGAAGATTCGCAGGGGATTATGGGTAAGCTCCCAGAACCCACACAGTAGCTGCAGCTCCAGCTCCAGAGAATCTGATGCCCTCTTCTGGCCTCCAAACACAAATAGTCACACATACAAATAGGCAAACAAAATATTTTTTTTAATCTAGTCTAGTTTACAGGAGAATCCTGAGTCAGACCAAGTTATCTAGCGGTTTTTTTTTTGAGTACTTACTGTTCACCAAGTCCAGAGATAGTTGTTCAAAGTGCTGTAGATTGCGATCAAGAAAGCAAGAAATCAAGAGCATGTATCTCCTTCCTCCTTACCTACAATCTATGTTGAGTATGTGCCATCAGACGCAGGTCTTTGCACTAAATGCCAATGTGACAATATCAAGAGGTGCGACCCATAGGAGGTGATGACATCATAAGCCCTCAAAAGTAGTATTAGAGATATGAATTAATAGAGTATTTCAGGTTAAAAACAATAACAATATATATAACTAGTAAAGAAGGTTTTTAATGTTTCCAATACACACTGATAAAGTTTGAAGCTATAGCTATGTCAGTTATCTTGGCCTGATGATCATAACTGTACATTGTATGTAAGAATTGAAGGATAATACTGTGCCCTCACAAATATGTACAGTTTGGTTGTCTTATCTAAATTAAAATCCTGTGTGCATGTATGTGTTCCTTGTCACACATGTCACATGTGAGGACAGTGCAGGAAGGCACTCTCTGTGAAGCAGAGTGGTTGCTCCTATTTCCCTGTCCCACCTGCCAGCTCCCAAATAACCACACGGAGATCATCTATGTACTGCCATCCTGCTTTCCTGCTTCTTTCATGTCTGGCTGGAGACTCTGCCTTCCCTCCAGTGACCTCTCTGCCCCCTAAATCCTGCTTAGTTATTGGTCATTTAGCTTTTTATCAGACGAATCACAGTGGCATACCTTCACACTGTGTAAAGAATGCTCCACAATACTGAGAGCCCCTGCCAGTCACTGGGCCTCTTAGTCCCTTGATCTTGGTTTAGCATCCAGAGTGTGAATAATAAGTTCTGTAGTTTATAAATCACCCAGCCTCGGGCTTACTATAGCAGAACAAATAGATTAAGTCACTGGCTTTTTCCAAATAATATCAGTATTGCTTGAAATCTGAAGCTTTTAACTCATAATAATAACAAGAACTGAAATTGTGTAATCAACTCAAAGAAGCAGCACAGTGACTCAAATTTCCCCTGTATTACAGATGCGTCCCCACCTCAAAAATAAAATAAAATCAGGACGCGTCTACTTTTCAGTTTTACCCATGGCTGGTAAAATGATTCAGTAATAGCTAAGGATTCCAAAAGTAAATTTCTTTCAAATTAACTAAATACCTCCTACATCTTAACTCCTTTGGTCCCTACCAATCATGGGACCTTGATACACACCCTACCAAGAATCCTAGGATGTTGTAGGGGGCTGCTTGTTCATTTCCCGGTCATCCAGACTCCCAAAATAACCATGCAGAAACTGTATTAATTAAATCGCTGTTTAGTCAATCACTATAGCATATTCCTAGCAAGCTCTTACATGTTAAATTAACCCATTTCTATTATTTTGTATTTTACCATGAAGCCCATGGCCTAGGAAAGGTTCCAGCTGTCAGCTTAGGTCTTTTCCCTCTGGCGGCTCCATGGCTTCTCTCTGACTCTGCCTTATTTCTCCCAGCATTCAGTTTAGTTTTCCCCACCTAGCTCTATTCTGCTAAGCCACTGACTGAAACAGCTTCTTTATTCATTAACCAATAAAAGCAACACATGTACAGAAGGACCTCCCACACCACTAGATTTTGAAATATCAAATTCAATACAACAATAAAAGTCAAATGGCTACTAAAATACATTTATTTTTCTTTGAAGAAGCATAAGAAATTCCATGGATTAGAATTATTTAATTCTAATTATGATTTTGGCTCTGTAGTTCCAGAGTGACACCTGCTCATTTAGAAAAAAATCAACTGATTTTGTTAAATTTACTTTTAGGAAAAAACATGGGATGAACATGCTTTCTTCTTTATTTGCTTATATGTCACACATGTAAGCATTCTCATGAGATTTTAAAAGTAAATACTGCCTCTTAAAATGTATATGTTCATTGGTTTTTCAGTGATCCATCATTGCTTAAGCATCTACTATGAGCAATTATAGCATTTAAAATATAGTAATAGGAACTGACGGGGACAAGGGACATGAAACAGAAAAAAAAAGAGGGTCTAGTCTTCTCTCTTTACCTCAAGGAACCCCCAAACAATTAGGATAAACAAGTACTTATGACTAGTCCTTAATAATATTATAAGACAAGCTAGAGTACAGCTAATAGGGAGAGTATGGTGATCTTGAGATAAAATGACTAGCATTTGTAAGTGAGGCAGAATACCAGATAGCAGTGGCTTTGATGATATAAAAGTATATCTTTCTGCCCTTCAAAAGTCTTTAACTCTATAGTAAATAAATTATACATAAATAATACAAATGTATCAAGGCTTTGACCATAAATTCCGTGAGAGTGGCACAAGGTAAGTTGCTGAGATGCAAGAAGGAACAACACAGCCCCTGAATCATTTAAGTCTCCATCCATACTATTTGCAAATCTGTAGGTTGAGAACTGTAACAGACAAGTTCTAATATGGACAACATTGTCTCCACCTTTTTGGTCCTTCCATTCTCCTCCTTATGAGTATAGGTAGTACCTGAAATTTTCTTTCTGTCCATAGAGTATAGAGAAGGGAGAAGTGTTTCCTTGATCATGCTACAAAAGATAGAAATGTCTATCTAGATAGAATATATTTTCTACCTGGTTGACTTTAAAGAAGCAAGTCCACATGATAGAGAATTTAGAGCAGCCCAATATGCAAGGAACACAGGCTCTATCTTTGTTTGTTAATTTTGTTTTTGTTTTCAAGACAGGCTTTCTCTGTGTTAACAGCCATGACTGTCCTGGAACTGACTTTGCATATCACGCTAGCCTCTAACTCACAGAGATCTGTCTGCTTCTGCCTCCCGAGTGCTGGGATTAAGAAACAGAGGCTCTTACTCCAACAGGATGGAAGGTTTTGAATTCCTCTAACAATCATGTAAACTGGAAAATCAATCTTCCCAGTCAAGCCTAGAGCTGAGACTGCAGGAGAAGCAGAAACTCAGCAACGCCTGTTAGTACTCCTGATCCATAGAAGCCACATGAGTAAAGTTAGTCACTGTTTATACCATAATTGGTGTTAACATTATTTGCTTAACAGAAAACTGGTAGAGAGTCTCAGTACTTATCAGAAGGAAAATATGAAGAAATTGGGAGGTGCAGGCATGAGAATGTTTGGATACTCCCACTCATGCACACACACAGAAAGAAAGGGGGGAGCAACAGAAAGATGGTAAGTGTCTTTGTAGCTCTCTACCACATTGCTTTGAGACAATTGTTGCTCATTGAACTAGAATCTTGCTGTTTTGACTTGTCATTGAGCTCCCAGGATCTGCTGATCACTACCCCTCCCTACACAGGATTCACAGCTGTAGGTCACCACGCCCGTCTGTGCTCTATGCGCCACCATACAGTTCGTGAGCCGGGCAAGGGGCTGGAGATTGAAACACACACAAAGACACCCACAGAGACACGAGTCATCCTTGAAACAGGAATGCCCCAAGAATGCCCCCTTTATTGTGTTCAGGGGCAGCTTATATAGGAATCCTTAACTGATAGCCACACCCCAGCCAAACCCACCAGAAACCGCTCCCCTGCCATCAGGAACTCCTGAGGGTCTCATACTCAGAGCAGCTGCAAGCATAACATGTTGTTTACAAGAAATTCAGGATCTGGGGATTCACAGCTCCCAACATCTCACCCCTTTTTTAAACTATCATTTAGGGAATTTGGGCATCATCAATCTGTCTGTCTGCCTCCTGCTGAGCGGGGGCGCAGCATTCTTAGGGGTACTCCTTTTAACCTGATTCCTTTTAAACTTACTCTTTTCCTTTGTCTCTGGGGCTATACTCTGTCATTTTTTCATTCTTTTTGTACTGTTTTACTCTTCTTTTTGTACTCTTTTTACTCTTTTCATTTTGGGGGCCTTTCAATTCACCTTCCTGCCTCCTGTTTCAGAGGGCATCCCACAGAGTGTCTCTGGGGATGAAAATGCTCCTATTACTCTTTTAAACTTACTCTTTTTTTAACTTTTTTTTTGTTCTCTTTTCCTTTTTGAGACCTTTCTAGGAACAATATCTAGGAACAACATCACAATCTAATCTCCTGCAACAGATCGTAGACACTTATGGGTAAAAACAGTTGACTCCTTTTCTATTCCAAATTATCGGTCTAGACTGGCTTGACTAATGCATTCTCCCCAGGAACTCATACTGGTCTAGAGGGTACATATTTCCTACATATAGTTCCAACACACTGAAATGAATAATTTCTAAGTAGAGAGGTGTTTTCTAGGAATGCCTAACACAACAACTGCTATTACAAGCCACCTTTCACCCACGAGTGAAGCCACCATGGGAAAAAAAGTCAACTGGAACAGAAGAGAGAAGACAAAAGTTCTGAAGAAAGTGAAGTCATAGCTCAGGCAGGCCCTGTTGTGGAGTCTGCCTTCCTCTGGACTTGTATTACATAAAATTATTTTTGTTTATGATCATTTCATAAAAAAAGTCTTCCTGACAGACCAAGATAAAATTCATTTAAAAGAATTCAAATATTATGGGCAAGTTTGAAAAAAGAAAATTGCCTTTCACTATTTTGAAGATAGTATTCTAGTCCCTCACTAATTATTCCTTCATTCATTCCCTAGAAGAATTACATGTGTCTACCCTAGCCCATGTGACTGGTCAATGCCTATTGTGACAGGACCATACAACCTGTCCCAAATGTGAGTGGACAATCAAGTGTGACCACAAAGTGCTCATACTATATCTAAGCAGATACTTTGAGACAGACATTACAAGTTGCCAGATGCTCCCTTGCCCTTTCCACCCACCAGATTCCTCAGCACAGCTGCCTCCACATGGATCCTGAATGAGAAGACAAAGAGATTCTGACAGATGAAAGGAGAAAGCTGTAGAAGCAACAACCAGCTTTTGATAATATGCAATTGATAATATAATACGAAATCATAAATAAACATTTGTTATTTTAAATAACTGTGCCTTTTTTGTTCCAGTAAAGCCGAATGTTAAGCCAACAGCAGACCAGGGAATCTCTTTAGTGACATAGTTAAGACTGTGTATTCTAAATGTCAGGTTCCAAAGGATTAAGTAATAAAAGTTGTGAAGAAAAGGGACAAATCCTCCTTCGCATAGCCTGTAGAATGGCCTGGAACATGTCACTCACAGTGATGATGAAATCTTGATTAGTGGGGAAAAAAAAAAAGCTAAACTTCTCTGGGTTTAATGAAACAGTCGTAGGATAATAAACTAAATCGCAAAGACTGGCATTTCACCTCCAATGAAAGACCCACATTCTTTCATATGCAGCATGGCACAGAAGGAAGAGACAATGGCTGCAGAAATGGAGATGAAGAGGATCAAAAAAGGACCTCCATCTTCTGTCAGTGGCAAGGAGAGATGCAAAGTCTAAGCTGGGGAAGCCCATGAGGAGAGCCTCTCACTGCTCTACCTACTTCAACTTCCTGCTTGAAACCTTTATACAAGAGTACTGACAGAAATCATAGTGATCTTTCATTTGTATTTTAATAAATAAAGTTTGCCTGAAGATCAGAGAGTAAAACAGCCCCACTGGTCAGCCTTATAGACAAGGTAACTGTAACACACACCTTTTATCCCAGTAGCCAAACAAGTTTGCCATAGAAACCTGGTGGTGCATGACTTTAATCCCAGGGGTGCATGCCCTTAATTGCCACCCTAGAAAGGATTACAAAATAGGAAGAAACAGCTCTTAGACATAGTCTCATTCTGAGATTACTGGAGGCAGGATCGCCATTTTGGA
Source organism: Myodes glareolus (assembly GCF_982192425.1). NCBI lineage: Eukaryota > Metazoa > Chordata > Mammalia > Rodentia > Cricetidae > Myodes > Myodes glareolus. Next base: position 61,874,148 of record NC_142037.1, read on the forward strand.
CTGAGGCAGAGGTAAGAGCCAGCAGCGGGCTGTTTTGCTTTTCTGACCTTCAGGTTGAACCCCAGTATCTGTCTCTGGGTTCTTATTATTTGTGCTACAGAAGTTATACATGGGACTCCTGAGTCACTGAGCAAGTAGTCACTTGGAGCAAGCAGAAAGAAAAATGGAAGAGACTATCCAAAGCACAGCAATAGGAAGCTCAAGAAGCCAGTTATCAAAAGAGGGAAACAGACTACACAAATACAAGAGCAAGCAGCTTGACAGCAAACCTAGAGAAGGACCCAGAGCAGGTGACTGATGGGTATTCAGGAACCCTAAAAACGGTAAGTGAACCAAGACTGAGGTATCTCTCAGTCGTGCTGAAGTACGACATGCCAGTAAATCAGCCAAATCCACTAGTGTGTTCTATGTGAACTTTAACAAGACTTCTGACAAAGTCTTTCATGATGTTCAGATATAGGAGGTGAAGCCAGGAAAATAGAGAAGAAAACTTGAACAAATAGACGACAGGAAGGTCAAAGACTGATCTTGCCTCTATTCTAAAGGGTTTCCAATAGAGGGATTCTGCATGGGAAAAGGCTATTCAAATGAGATTTTTAACAAAAGAGAGTGATTACTGTAGGTAAGCTTAGAAACAACCATAATACTCTAAGTAGCACCTAACTCCATTTCATCTGTGGTACTTAGTTTCTTTTGTTTAGATTTTCGGGTTCGTTTGTTTGTTTGTTTGCTTGCTTGCTTGCTTGAGTCCTCACACAATCTTTAAAGGAAGAATAGTGCTGTTTGTACAAATAAGGAAACCAGTTTAGGGAGGTTAAGTAAGTGAACTGATCAAAATAATAATTTGTAGGTAAAGGAGTAGAGTTAGGTCTGAGTCCAAAAATTGTTCTCTTAAATCTTTTTTTTTTCAAAATTTTAATTTATTTTTTTTAAAAAAACTGTCTTTTAAATCTTAAGTTCTGTCCTTGAAATGATGCATGGAACGTGCACCAAGACAGTGAACCCCGCAGCCGTGTAGAGAGATCAGTGCAGACTCGACCTGAATAGGAAGATCCTGGAGAGGAGGGAGGGAGGACGGAGTCTATAGCATCTTGGGGCAGTAGGGATTCAAGGCAGGGCTGAGACAACTGGAGGGCAAGAGAGAAGGGGTAGGGGTGAGCTGGTTGTGGAAATGGAGAGAGGATGGGTTTGTTTGAATTGGGATGAGTGAAGCAGCCAAAGAGAATTGATTTTCTTCTAGCAAAGACATTTAAAATTGCACCTCTTTGTAAAGCCCTGCTCAGTCTATTTGGCACCTTCAGTAGAGCTGGTGAAGACGAACAGCCTGGCTTATGAGGGTCTAAACGGACTTAAGCAATGCATACTCCCTCAACCTGCCCCTTGCCTCGCTCTTAAGAACCATAGTGCTCCCAACAAGTTCTTAATTAAACACTCGGGCTTCATCACAAATGTCAAATTGTGTATTGATCAGCAAGGTAAAACATAAGGTTTAATATTTTTGATATATACTCAACTTATTTCTCTCATCTCTAAGGCCACATTTAAACAATAGCAATTTATGTGAACTTTCAAAAATTAACATACTACAATATGCTACTGTAAATATTACAATAAGCCTAAATATAGTAATTTTTCCAACCGTAATGTAGAACAATGAGGGCTATTTAATTAATAAATCTGGAATTTAGGGAATCAATTTAAAGTTTATGAGAGTAAACAAGAAAGTTCAAAAGCAATGGAGCCTTTTAAGTTTCTGTGGTTAATACACACAAATATTAATACGGCAAAGTAATCCAAACTGGCGGCATAAACGGGGCACAAAATCATCATCCTGATATGCACTCTAATGAGTGTGTGCATGCTTCACAAAAATGTAATGTTCACACAGTTCAGGGGAAATGTTGCTTCCCTCTAAACCTGTGCAAACAGTTGGTCACCCAGAAAGGCAAGAGAGTCTGAAGTTTTCCGTCGTTTATAACAGTCTCCTGCCTTAAATGTAAAATCATTGACTTACCCAGTGAATCATTATAAATCTCTCACAAGCTTTTAAACCAATCAGTCAAGCTTAGAATGCAGTGATTTGGAGAATCATAGCTCTGAGGCTCTGGGGCCTCACTGTGCAAGGGTAAAAAATGTAAATGATTTTGTAACTTGTAGAAACACAGGTTAGTTCGCACTTTACCTCCCAAAGAGCAACTGGGTTTGACTAAGGAGGTTTATCGTGATCCCAGGGAAAAGAAATCTATTATGTCACTTTCTTTCCTGAGTCCTGGGGAAAAGAATAACATAAAAAAGCAGTTAATCTGTTAAGCACACAAAGCCTACTATATAGAAAACTGCCACTCAAAAAGCCCAGGCTCTCTGTGTAATTTGCAGCCTTCCCAGTGAGAAATGAGTCTTTCTAAAGGAGAATTCAGTAAGTGGTACCACTTACTCAATTTGCCCTCATTTTGCAAGAGAATCTGACAGCGGAGGATGTGAGTCTGAAGTCATCAGGACTCTACAACAGAAAAACAAAACAAAAAAAAATCTGTTTTTTTTTTTCCAGTCCTCCTGAAATCCTATTCAGACTTTGAAAAGAAATCTTATGCAGCATTTGATTTTTTTTTTCAGCTGGAGATATAACATCATGAAGACAGCAAAGTGACTTACTGAGAAGAGTAGTGACGTTCAAAACCGAGGATTCCATGCAGATTATCATACTGTTAATAAATGTTTCACTATATACAACAAAATGCAAAGGATGCAAAGTGGGATCCTTGTTCAAATGAAACAGTCTTGCTAAAATTTCTCAAGCTAAAACATATAACAAAATATTCCTCTTTCGGGTACGGTCTGCATTCGCACCGTTCTGCAGTTTTAATTCTGCCAACGGTCTTCAAATCCATGGTCATCTGTCCACGCCTGCGTCCGAAGGCCATAGTGTCAGAACACAGAGTACTTCCTGTTTGCTGTCTTTCTCAATGCTCAAGTTTTAAAAAATTCCTCAGGCAGGATTATTACATTCTTCTCCTCAAGAAGTCTGCTTCCTCAGGCTCGTTGGAGCCTTCCACATTCTTCACATTTTTTGCAAAAATAGACAATTTTAAGATCCTTATTAGCAGGTCTCAGAGCTGATATCCAAACAAGAAGCGGGGTGGAGAGCTCATGTTCTGGATAGCCACAGTGGAGAGGGATACAAACAACATGAAAAAGTGCCTCTCGGGCAGGCTTGGTGGTGCACACCTCTAGTCCCAGCACTCCCAGAAGGCACAGGCAGGTGGATCTATGTGAGTTAGAAGCCACCCTACATGGTGAATTCCAGGCTAGCCAGATATACACAGTGAGACCCAGTTACCACAGAATAAAGCAGGCCTCTCCCCTGTCTACTCTCTCCTTTCCTCTATCTGAAGGAGGGTCCTACTTACCCTCTCCTGCTCAATATTGTATGAGCTATGCTGGCAAATACAGAGACCTGGAAACTGCATATTGTTCTCTTTAAGTAATGATATCAATTTCACCTGGAAAGGGAACACTTGAAAATGTGCTGTGAATAAACTGTAAAGCAATGTACAACTAATCGGGGCATCGGCATGTGTACGGGGAGAGATGAAGTGTAACTATATAGCAGTCTCTCTGATTTACATAGCCTTCCTTTTGGTTTTTTCATCTGTTTACTGTCTTTGTTTGGGTTTATTTTGTTTGTTTGAATGATTATGAACTTAGGGCAAGGAAGCATCTGAGACAAGCACTCTACCCCTGCCCCAATCTTGATTTCATTAAGAAATGAGGTCATTAGAGGTTATAGATAAAAACAACAGGATGTGTGTCTTAGCTAGGGTCACTGTTGCTGTGATGAAACACCATGACCAAAGCAACTCAGGAAGGAAAAGGTTTATTCAGCTTATATTTTCCACCTTACAATTTATCATCAAAGAAAGCCAGGGCAGGAACTCAATCAGGGCAGGAACTTAGAGGCAGGAGCTGATACAGAGGCCATGGAGGGGTGCTGCTTACTGGCTTGCTCCTCATGGCTTGCTCAGCCTTCTTGCTTATAGAACTCAGGACCACCAGTCCAGACATGGCATCATCCATAGTGGGCTGGGCCCTCCCCCATCAATCATTAATTAAGAAATGCTATATAGGCTTGCCTATAGCTGGATCTTACAGAGGCATTTTCTCAATTGAGGTCCCTTCCTCTCAGATGACTCTAACATGTCAAGTTGATATAAAACTAGCCAGTGCAGCATGCTTATAAGACATTCTTAGAGTGACTTTTCCAGTAACTACTTCCCACACCAAAAGATCGGTTACCTATTTCTGGGATATGGAAAATTTTTTCTAAAAGTGATAACCCAACAATAGCTACAAGAACTGTTCGCAGCTGTTCAGCATCTCTGTCTTGCTTCTGCTATCTTGTGTGTAGACATGCACTAAACAAACTGTAGAATTATTACACATGCTATGCAGTGTTTGCGTCAACAGCAGACTGAATGGACAAGAGTGGAACCATAGATTATAATGAAGCTGAAAGTCCTCAGTGGCCAAGTGATGCTTTATCCGTTTTAACACCAGAGTGTCATGAAATTGTCACACATCCGTGGAGATGTTTCCATCACCAAGCCTACAGCACACTTCCAGTTACACACAAGAATAGCATGGATACCTACATGCAGGGTATCATGGTTAGTGACAATTGTAAATGGCTACCGCTCACTAGTTGACATGTTTGCAATATCACACTTTTATTTGTATTTCCCAACACATCACTTGCCAGCAGCTTCACGTGTCTGTTGGCCCTGTCTCCTGATTGCATAATTTTCTTTTGTGCTGAATTTAATCTCATGTTGCTTTGTTCACCAGCCCTAGGAGCAGAGCAAAAGGCTATATGATATATGTAGCCCTGGCGTGCAGGAGGCTACATAGCTTGGGTTTGTATAAGTACACTGTATGATGTTCACATAATGACTTGGTTGCCTCAAGACACACTTCAGAGAACATTTCCTCTTTATTAAGCAACACAGGCCTGTACTTGTCTTATTACTGAGAGTTTATTATATATATATAAAACTAAATATCACACTAAGGCTTTATGTCTATGAATTGAGCTTTATATTTTTTGGTCAAGTTTCAAACCATGATTATGGACAATAATTCAGTTGCCTGGCTAATTGGTTAACTTAATTTGCTAACATTAATTATTGTTCATATAAAGCTAAAAATTCAATCTTGAAAAAAACTAAGTTTAAATATAATATTCCAGCGCTGATATTTCAAGAGAAACATGCATCAGGTAATAAATAGCTCCCTTTGATCGTTGTTTTTAAAGCCTCCTGAACCAGGCTCTGATTAGTTCTATTTAATATTTAACATCTGGTTAGTCAATTTCAATCTGCAGAAAACACGGCTGGAAAAATCCTATGCTGACTAAATACATTTATAATACTACAAAGCTGACATGTAATTGATTTTAGTTCCCATAAAAAGATTATGTTAACTTTCCTTAATCTATATATTTATATTTTGTGCAGTCTGTAGAACTCACACTAGGGATGCTAAATTTTTATTTCCTATCAATATTTGATGTAAAATTGATAGGATTATATTTTAGCCTAACTACCACTTTTTAATTTTTCCCTTGGAAAGGAAGTAACAGACTGAAAAATATTGCCACTCAGTGGCGGCACTAACAAAACAGAGGTTTCCTGGCCGGCTGCGACGCTTCCAACCAAAGGGGGGGGGAGCAGCTTTTCCTCTATACCGTCAGATCCACAGGGGCTTTTACTTTTGTTTTAAATTAAGTTTTTATTTCTCCAAAGTCTTGTATATGTTGTTGTAATTGTTGCAGTTAATATTTTCTAAATAGGATATTTAATTTTTATTTTGAGTGTTGTGTGTGTATTGTGTGTTGCGTGTGCATGGTTTTTGTTGTGTGTGTGTGTGTGCACGCATGTGTGTACACATACCGTGGCATGCTTGTGGACTCTCTCATTTTACCCTCAGGGGTTAAATTCAGGCCACTATACTTGGGAGCCGACCCCTTATCCACGGTGCCATCTCACCAGCTCTAAAAGAAAGTTTTGAGCCAAATGAACTGGATCAAACAAGACAGTGATTTGGACAAGAGATAAACAAAAGGAATTTAAAAATATTGGACCAAAAGTGAATGTTAAAGTAAGAAATAGTCTCTTGATAGTGTTCTGAGCTCAAAAATTCTTTAAAAAAAATCACATAAACTGTTTTTTAAGTGGTTGGGTTCTGCATACATACTTTAATTAGTCAGAGGGAAAACACGGGCTGAAAGAGGGTGCTGACTTCAAGTACTCTGAGCACACAGAAAGGCTGGCCCTGAGAAGTCTCTTAGCTAAGGAGCCTGGGAAGGCAGCTGACACATGACCACACTGGCAACTGTGAGAACTGTCAAGAGGTGGCACAGGCGTGAAATCTTCCTCTCCTCAAAATTCTACCAACACGCCTGGGAGAAATGAAGGTCAGTACATCCAGAAAGCACATAAACGGCTAACAAATGTAGGGACTTTAAGGATAAAGTCACCTAAATAGCTGTGACTGCTCTTTTAAGCCATCGTCAGCTGTTGCACAATGGGTACTCAGAAACCTCAAGTTAGGATGATGAGGGACTGGGATATCAAAAACAGCGCAGTGACGAGGGGCCCTTGCCACCAAGTCCAGTGACCTGACTCCTCTATCCCGGACCCATACGGCAGAAGGAAAGAACTGACTCCCAGAAGTTGTGTTGTTATGGCTACAAATGTGCCACAGTATGGACTTCTCACGCATATTCATAAAAATAAGTAATAAATAGATAAACAGAAGCAAAAATTTCTAAAGAAAAGTCATTTGCTTGTACTTGGCAGCCTGAAAAGTGTATGTTTTGTCATTATGCATTATTTTTAAATGTATGTATATTATAAAATGCTAAATCAAACGAATTAGCAAATGTTATTATCTCATATTATGATTTTTGTGCTGCAAACACTTACAATCCATTTTCTTAGCCATCTGCAAGAGTACAGTGGGAGCAGGCGGTTTTACACTTACGTTCTTTCTGACATCTTATGGGAATTTTCTAGAAGTATATAAAACGACAAATACATTTGTAGTAATTCCATTCCATTTTTAACAGTATTTATTGAACATTTGTAATGGGATGGCTTCCAAGGGGCATACAAATTAAATAGAAACCCCATAAATCTTGTAAAATATAAAATATTATGGTTCTCAAGATACCTGTAGTCTAAAGGGGAAATATACACAAAATCACAGAAATGTTTCAAAAGCAGTGCTTTTTAAACTTAAATGTCCATAAGAATTTCTGCCTCTAACCCCAGAGAATTTTTGGTAGACATGAAATAAGACCTAACATTTCAACAGGATTCCATATGACTGTAATGAAGATGCTCTGTAACTTCAAACAGTAGGACTAACTTTCAAATGTACCCAATGAAAATTATCCTTAATAGTTTATAGTATCATACATCTAATGCAAGCTTAAGATGCAAGTACCCTGTCCTGTTATATCAAACTCTAAAGACTGGTTCTACTGAAGTCAAACTTAAATACTTTTGTGTATTCTAAGAACGCAAGTTTTCAGTCTTTTTTAAAATGTTGAAATATAAATGTTATTATTTACTTAATTAGAATATAATTACATTACTTCCTGCTTCCTTCTCCTCTATCCTAGCCCTCCCATGTACCCCCCTGCCTCCAAACATCCACAGTCTACTCTTCTTTATTGTTGTTACAAATGCATATGTCTTAGTTAGGGTTTCTATTACTGTGAAGAGACACTATGATCACGGCAACTCTTATAAAAAAAAAAAGCATTTAAACATTGGGGTGAATTATAGCTTCAGAGACTTATTCCATTATTGTCATTGTGAGAACATAAAAGTCTGCAAGCAGACATGGCACTGGAGAAGTAGCTGAGAGTTCTACATCTTGATCCTCATACAGCAGAAGGAGATACTGTGTTCTGGGTGTAGTTTGAGCATAAGAGACCTCAAAGTCTGCCTCCACAGTGACGCACTTCTTCCAACAAGACCACACTGTTGTTGGTTTTTACTCTTTACTCTTTGACTTTTTGGGGGGCCTGAAACCCAGCTCCCAAATAAACCACCATGAAGTCTTACTCGTTCTTATAAATGTTCAGTCTTAGCTTGGCTTGTTTCTAGCCAGCTTTTCTTATCTTATTCCAGCTACCTTTTTTTTTTTCTTTTTGGTTTCTCAAGACAAGGTTTCTCTGTAGTTTTGGAGCCTGTCCTGGAACTAGCTCTTGTAGACCAGGCTTACCTCAAACTCACAGAGATCTGTCTGCCTCTCCCTCCTGAGTGCTGAGATTAAAGGCGTGTGCCCCCACCACGTGGCCTCCAGCTACCTTTTGCCTCTGGACTTTTTCATTTTCTTACTTCTGTATTTATTACTTTCCACTCTTACTCTGTGGCTGACTGGGTGGCTGGCCCCTAGTCCTCCTCTCCTCCTTTTCTTGCTCCCTTTTTCTTCCTCCCAGATTTCCCTTCTATTTATTCTCACTGACTGCCAGCTCCACCTTTCTGCTATTTTGATATTGGCCCTTCAGCTCTTTATTAGACCATGAGGTGTTTTAGATAGGCAAAGTATCACAGCTTCAGAGAGTTAAGCAGATGCAGCAGATAAAAGAATGCAACACATCTTTGCATCATTAAAACAAATGTTCCACAGCATAAACAACTATAACACATCTTAAAATAATATTCCACAACACCACACATCCTAATAGTACCACCCCATATGGGCCAAGCACTCAAACATATGAGTCCATGGAGACCACACCTATTGAAACCTCCATGACATATAAGTGAATACTGTAGATACAACCCTGTGAGTCCATTTAGTGTTGCTTACATGTGTATATTTCTATAGCTGATCACTTGCTGCTGCATATCCAGCTGAGGGGTGCATCCTGGGTGAAGACTAATTCTTGCTCTCTCAGAAGTTATTCTTCTTCATCTAAAGGTGGAGCTCCTTCAAGCTTCCCCCCCCCCCATGTACACTTGTTGTTTAAATTATTTAGGTCTTTAGGCAGCCATGTTGCTGAGATTTCAGGAGTGTAACTTTCCTGTCATGGCTTGTCAGCCTGCATAGCACCTGGAGATTCTGTGAGAGACACTCGTCAGGAATGAAGCTTCCAAATCAGTTCCAGTTCAATTACGCCAAGTCTGGTGTGCAAAGTGTATTATGTCGTCAGCAATAGGATCTTACCTTCTAATTCTCAGAGACAACCAAAGATAATAGTAATACTGCCATTGTTGCTTGACCAACAACTCAAGAGGAACTTTCTCCTGTATGATGTTGGAAATTTTGTCTGATAGTCATTGATTTGGGGAGGGGAGCATTATCACCCCAAGTGGTGTTACATATTTATGCTTTGTAAATATGCATTTTGTATAATTTTGGGTAAATATAAAATAATGACTCCATATGCCTTATTCAAGCATTCTTGGCATTGTGTATTTTTGTCCTTTCTCCCCACCCCCCATTAAAGCTCCTCATTTTTCCTATTTCTATCCTCAAAGCACCCATGTCCTGTCATTACCCACTTTAGATCCCCCAGTAGGTCTCTTTATTTTCCTGGCTTCTGTAGTTACTCCAGGTTATGTACTCATGACTATAAATTTGGAGTTATGGATTGCAAATGAGGGAAAATATGAAAAATTCGTCCTTCTGGGTCTGGGTTACACCACTCAGCATCCTACGTTCTAATTCCATCCATTCCCTGCAAATTTCTTGATTTCACTTTTCTTGGTAGCTAAATAGCATTCTGCCCTATATATGGACCACACTTTTCTTAACTATTCCTCGGCTGTAGGCCATTTAGCTTCTTTCCTTTACAAGCTGTTTGAGAATGGAGTGACTGTGAGCATGGCTGATCAAGTAGCTGTAGAGTAGGATGTTGAGTCCTTTGGGCAATTCTATCTCTTTGGTCCTAACTTCTGTGCATACTGCTCCCTGAATAAATTTTATGAAGCTGTAAGTCCCCTTCCCTCATCACTCTGTCCAAGAGTGAAAGAAAGGGTGGGAGAAGAAATGTGTTAATAAATAGGATAGACTTCATTAGACTTTGGAAACAATACGCTGTGAAAATAATTTTAATTCCAAATTCAGCCCTAGGTATTGCATATCACATTTGCACCCACAAATCAGAAGCTTTACTGCCTTGAAGCTATGTTATAATTACACGATACAGTGTGTGTAAAACTGAAATGAATGATACACAAAATCAGTATTTCATAGAGATACTGAAATATCAGCTCATTCTCTGGAATTAGAAATGGGTACTATGATTTCTTGGTCCCAAAGAACAGATGACATTTTTAGACCTTTTCATCCTTCAGGTTCTCTGATTATATGGGTAGTTATTGCTGTTTGCCCAGAACTTTTCTCTAAGGCTCCCTAAAATAACGTATTTACATATGATATGAGCTCAGCTCAAAACTTGCAGTACTAAGCAATTCATTTAAAATTTTGGGACCCAGGAGACTGAGCGGGAAGCCAGAGGAGCCGTATGCTATGGAACTGCTAAATCAACAAAGGATAATTTCAGAAGCGTGTCAGAGAACTCTGTACATACAATGCCCATTCCAGACTAATTTACAGCGCCCATGACAGAGCGAGAAAGATCTCCAGGTGCCTCTCGGCAGTATAGACACTACCTCACCCTGATCCAAGAAGTAATATAAAGTTACGCCATACATAAAAATATATACACACCAGCTACATAATCCAATTCAGTTACACATGAGCGATCTGTGTGATGTGCTAAGGTGTTCTTAGTCTTAAAGTGGTTACAGAGATGCAAAGAAAGGGAATCCTTAGGAAGAGCTGCAGAGGGGAAGGAAGATTGGAATCAGGGAGAGAATAGCCATGTGTTTGGAGAGCAAAGTGGAGGCTAAGAGTGGAAGCTGATGAAACATTGGTGAAAAAAATGGCAGGGATATTAACCTCATTGGAGCTGTATGCCCATCTGCGTGCCCCTGGCAATGAAGACAGGAAAGACTCAAGTGGCTCATGAGAAATGTTAAGTGCGATTGCAAGCACATGATTAGCAGATAGATGGTTATTGTCTGGGAGCTTGGGGAAGATCTACCTCAAAATAAAAAATAGGATAACAACTTTTTTAAAAAGTTGAGTTGTATTATGAATGGAGAAAACCAACTATGCACCCACCTGTGTGAGTATGATGAAGGATGAATGATACATGATTGCATCTAATAAAGATGAAGCCCGTTATGCACCTGGAAGTTATGAGTAGCTTTGCATGCGTTCATTTACTTCTTTCCCTTTTCAACCTGTCTATGCAAGTATCGATATTACACACATTTTATAGATGAGCAAGTTAAGGTACAGGGAACTTAAATCATATGTTCAAGCTACAGCGGAATTGTGATTTGAACTCTAACACTTGTGTGTGAGAGAACATATGTTGTGTGTATACAAATTGTGCATATGTACACGTGTGGTGCATTTTGGGGTAAATGTGGTATGTGAAAGTATATGTGAGGCCAGAACCTGACATCAGAAATGCTGCTCTTAAATCTCTACCTTATACCTTTGAGATGGGCTCTCTCACTGAACCTGGAGCTAAACTGGTAGGCAAGTTCCACAGTCTCTGACTGTACTTAGGTTTCAGGCATGCACATACATGGCTTTGTACATGGGTGATCAATTTTAAACTCAGGCCCTCAAGCTTGAATGGCACTCTTACCTGTAAAGCCCTCTGCCTGAGACCCCCAGCCCTACTATGATTTTTAGTTTTTGGTTTTTTTTTTCTTTTTTGACACAGTCTCAGTCTGTAACCCCAGGATAGCCTGGTCTGCATCCCACACCAGCTACCACTATGACTCCCATCCTAACTCTTAGCTATTATAACTTTCCAGAGTTCTTAGGAATATAAAGAGAAAGAAAAGAGAGCAAATAAGTATTTCGAGCAAGAAGGGTAAGGGGTAGGATCAAACGAATTTTAAAAAAATAAATAAAGAAAACCCACTGAAGATGACTGCAAAGTTCCCAAAGTAAAAGACATAAAGACTTGATAGATATTGACATTCAATAACTATTTAAGTATTAAAATGAATTAGTGACACAATAATAGCCAGAAGTGCTAAAGTGTTTGGCAATCAATACATGAACATAATTTCTTTTAATGATAGAAAATTTTCCCATTGAAGAAAAATAAGTAAGAGTTGGTTGTGTTCCTTAGTAGCTAAATTTAAACTACGGTGGCTATTTTTTCACAGGAGATAATACTCTTTATTTATGTAACACCTTTCTCCTAAGGAGCTCGAAGCATTTTACCACAATACATTACCTTATTCATCCTCATAGCATCCCATTTAGGAAAGGAAGTGTCAAGTGTAATGACCACAGTTTTACAGATGGGAACACGAAGACAAATGGAGCTAGTGACTTACCAGGATCACAGAAAAGCCCTATAGCGGAATTCAGCCTGGATGTGGTTTCTGTTGAAATTCAACATCCATTCCACTCCATTCTCAATGAGAGGTCACACATTTATCTCCACTTCCAGCACTACTATGCATATAAATTCCGGGGCTTAGGGTCGAGCTATCACCTCGTATAACCTAAGAAGTGCATAGTATGAATTTGGTAATTTTTAGTTGAGTAAAGTTATCAAGTGCAAAAAAAGAAACAGTGATGTCTTCTTTTAAAATAATGTCAAGACTCTATCCTTAATTAGGTACTCATTAGGTTTTAACCATAAAGAAATTTGGATATGGATTTTCTTGATAAAATACTGCCTTTTATTTAGAGAAAATTTGCCACTTATAAGTTGCAAACTATCAGTAAATGATGAAAAAGAGGTAAAATGAAGTCTGTATGACAGTCACACATAACAGCATGGAAACAAGTGATCTCAGAGAAAGTATGTGTTTTCTGTCATTAATAAGAGGGCCAACAATAATCCTTCAGTCTTTTAAATTTAAATTTTTTAAATATAAAATTATGATACTGCTTATTCTTGTATTAACTCAGATGTCTGTGTCATTTTTAGTTAATCTCATTACAAATGAAGAGTAAATTCAGGTCTTAAAAAGAGAGAATAGAAAAGGAAGGTATAAAGTTGATTAAGGAATGAACTAATAGAATGTTGATGGAGTGATTCAATCAGTAAAGGGCTTGCCTTTATGAGGAACTTAACTGGATTCCTGCCATTCATGTAAAAATTGGACATGGTCATAAATTTCTGGAATTTCAGTCCTTGGAGACATGGAAAGAGGAAGATCCTTGAAGCTCGCTGGCCAGCTAGTATAAAGAATCATCAGAGAGAGATGTGGGATTCCCCTCTGTAGGCTGTGAATACCATTGATTAATAAAGAAACTGGTTTAATCTGATAGGGTAGAACAGAGCTAGGCAGGGAAAACTAAACTGAATGCTGGGAGAAAGAAGGTGGAGTCAGGGAGAAGCATGGAGCTGCCACCAGAGAAAGACACACTGAAACTTTGCTAGTAGGTCACAACCTCATGGTGATATACAGATTAATAGAAATGTGTTAAATTAATATATAAGAGTTAGCCAATAAGAACTAGAGTTAATTGGCCAAGTAGTGATTTAATTAATATAGTTTCTGTGTGATTATTCTGGGACTGAGCAGAGCTGGGAACCAACAAGCAACCTCTTACTACAAATTGAAGCTCCAATGTGGGTGAAAGCTTAGAAGGGAATGCTAGACATTAAAAAAAAAACAAAAAACAAAAAACAAAAAAAACAAAGGTTAGCAGCATTTTTTTTTCAGCTGGCAGCTTGCTGAAGCTCCCTTGAGAGAGGTCTTCCTGATTCTGGAGTAGCAGGAAAAAAAAGTGCACTTTCAAAATGACAGCTTCCTGGTTCACCACCAGCATGAATGACTCTGGCTCTTTCAGGAGGTCTGGCTATGAATCATTTAAATCGGGTTTGTGAACAGAGTGCTACAATTTTCTTAATGACAATATAGACTGGCTGTGTGCCTGTAAATGGCATTGCAAGCATGACTCACTATAAACAGACCTCCACCCCACCATGTTGGACTGGGCAGAACCAAAAGGCAAAGCAGCCTTAGAAGTACTTAGCATTTTAAGAAACACTCCCGGACAGAAAAGATTACAGATACACAATAGGACATGTTCAGACATTAAAAATTCTAAACGAGCCACAGTGTTGAATAAATGTACGTAGACTTGGGAGAGAGAAGAAAAAGAGTATACGGAGAGCAGACATTCATAGATTAATGGAGTAAAGATAAATATTAAAAGGTAATAAAATAAAAACAAATAAGCCACATAAAGATGAAATATACACAGAGTGTTTGGATTATGTATATTAGTGTGTTTTCTTTAAATTTTTTGACTATGAAGGAGCTAAGTACAGAGAGACAATTCATTGTATGGGCTGCTAAACTAAACCAGCATATATGTTCTAAAGATATCATGACTTCAAATTTGGGTCTAAGGATTTGTTGCTTTGGAAAAGAAGTTCTTTTGTTTCCACAGAGGATGAGAACCTGTAGAATTCTTCCATACTAATACGATTTGATGGACCAAGACCTGCTGAAAAGTTGTCCTGAATGCCCTTCAAAAAAATTACTTTGCCCAATAAACAGCAGGAAGTAGTTTGGAGAGAACTATGCCCAAATTCCCAAATATTGTTTGCAAATGTTCGTTTACATAGAAAGGAGGATATGCTATAGGAATGGATACTTTGCATTGGTATGGGTCTTTCTCTATTGATACAAACTTAAGGTCAATTTTGTTATAGTGTGTATATGAATTTCTGATCCCGATTAAGGTTCTGTGTTTGTCCAGCTCATTTTAAATTGTAATGTATAATTAAGAAATATAGGTTAATAGAGAGTCTATAACAGTCAAGCTTGTAGTCATGTTATTTAGATTTTCTAGATATATAGAGATATATTTCAGTTAGATAGGTATTCTTCAAATCTTTCAGAGAACTTCAGAATATGGCATTTAAAATGTTTTAAGAATTTAGGACTTATCATGACAATGAGACACATCTGCTCCTGGCAGCACCAATCTACATTAAGAGAACGATGGGTATCAAAGAGTCTCTTCATGGAGTTTGCTAGCCGTTTGGCTAAGAAACTGTTCTTGCCTGGACTGCTTGATGGTATGTTGTGTGAACTGAACATGCAGGACCCACAGACAAATGGCTGCTGACTTGTCTAAAGGTGAGACTGTCCTTTCTGGTTCCTACTTCATAAAAGAGTCTGCAGACATTCTGCAGGACATAAAAGAAAGTGACTGACAAACTGCCAATATAGGCGGAACTGCCTTTGAAATTTCCTACTTTGTTGAAAAGTCTGCTGGATACTATGGGCCTATAGGCTGAAGGCTCCAACGATACAGAAGAATTTTGGGTGACTATCCAGGCATCAAGATATCTCTGTCAATTCTAGAGTTTTGGAAGTTGCTTACAATGCATGTCATGTTTACTTAGGTAATATTCAGGGCTGAGAAGCCAGAAGCCAACAAGCAGCCTCCTACTACAAGAGAGTTCCAGGTTCAGTGAGAAACTGCCATGGAAAAATAAGGTGAAGAGCAATTGAGAAAATACCTATTGTCAATCTCTGACCTCACAGGCAAACAAACGTATGTGTATCTATGCCCCCAACACACACACAGTACTAATAGAATATACTCACATTCATAGTCCTTTAACAGAATCTGTATGTGCACCATGGGCAGTGAACACAATGTATAAGACAAGGTGAACACCCAGCAAGGTGGCTAATATCAAGGGCACAAACAATCTAAGACACCTATGCATTTTATTTTCCTCCTTAAATTGCACAAGCTCTGCCCTTAAAATATGTTTAGGAATTCTGCCATAGGTTGGCAGAATATTGCAGTGCTAACATGAACTAGAATTGGTTTTGCAATGACAATCTGTGGAAAGAGGAAAGATGAAAAACAAATAATGTACAGCCGAAAGCTGTATCAAATCAGGTTCATCACTGTCCCCAAAGTCCAAGGATTATTTGAGGAGCTCAGCTGTATTTCATGTTTATAGCATTCTCTATAATAAGCATGAACTCTGCATAAAATCTTTGTCTTTTCTTTGCCGTAAGACTGCCCTAAAGTTAGCGTCCGTGGGCAATATCATCTTCCGTTTAAGATAAAGATTTAAGGAACTGATGGAGGCTTTCTGAGTGGTTCAAATTATTATTAAGTGCTTTGAGTTTACCAAAAAATGCCTAACTTTATTATTTCAAATTTGATATTTGTTATGCCCACCTCACCAGCAAGGAAGACGCAACACCGGACTCTTCTCTCTGCGGTTTTATTCAGGACCTTAGAACACTCTTCTCATCCTCTCGCACCTCTCGCCCCGGGCAGAGTCAGCCCACAGCTTAAATAACCTCTGGGTAGCCAACCCCAGCAAGCCACATGGGAAACGCAGATAGGTTCAGAAACGCAGAAGCAAGCCAGATAGCGTTAGCTATATATGGAGTTGTTCACACCTGAGAGCACTCACCGACGGGAAGGTGGAAGGAGGAAACCAGCGCTACCTTTAAGGCGTGGCATCATGCAGCTCTCTACAGATATTAACCAAAAAAGTAGTTCTTTTAAAGTAACACAAATGATATGATGTAAATTCACATACTTGTCCAATACATACATTCTTAGTGCTTGCTACATGTTATATATTATTATAATTACATATTGAGAACTATAGAGATAATACACTAAGTTAAAAGAAGTTCCTTCTTTCTTGCAGCCCATGCTACAGACAAAGAAATTAGAAAAGAAATAATAATTAAGTAAGTTAATGAACTATAGTATATGATGTACCCAGTGGTGAGAATGACTAGGGATTAAAAACACAACAGTTTCTAGGTTCTTGGAGTGCCACAGATGATACATAAAGAGAGAAGATTATGTCTTTGCACTGTCTGAATTTAAGCAAGTCAGGATGAACCTGAAAAAAAGGTTTACATCCTTTCTTGAACTTATAACTTTGACCTCCGAGAATCTCTAATGTGAAGAAGCTGGGCCAAGTACGCTGTGCTCATTCAATAAGCAGGCACAGAGAACCCACTATGTACAAAGCAATACATCCAGGAATGTGGGTGCTAAGAGCCACGGTTTTCCCTCAGGGGAATTATAGCCTTCATGAGGATGGCTGAAAATTAACTTGAACAGTTTGAGTGACATCTCTGCTACAAGAGAAGTTGGAGAACTGAGTGAGCCATCTCATCTAAGGGACTCCAAAGAAGTTCTGTAGATGAAGTGACGCCCAAGTCAGACCATGGAGAATGACAAGGATTTGGAATAAAAGAATGTGAACAGAAGTACATAGAGAGGGGACTGGGGCCTCAGTGCAGCTGTTAGCACAGAAGCAGGTAGAGATGCTGCTGAACAAATAGTCTAGGACACATCCAGAAAGGACTTGAAGGAAAAGATTTAAATTTGATCCATAAGCAATTATCATCCATTAAATGGTTTAGAGGAAAATTCCACAGTTTTCCTTGTCAGTGCTGTAAAGTTGAACCACTGAGATTTCTTCACTGAAATATTGATCTTTATTAATACTTTACAACTTCCTACTTCCTGATGAAAACAGAAATACATGCAAAAAGACAGGTCACCAATGCTACTAGATGCTTTTGAAATAAGGAAAGATGTTAAGGAACAAGAATGAATAGCTGGTCTCTGGCATCAGTGGAGGAGGAATACTGTGTCAAATGGAGTGAAAGCTCTTGTATTAGTCTCACAGGAGATGAAAAGGGTCTAACCTGAAACCATGGACAGAAATGGAAGCAGAGAATGACTGAGATGAATACTGTCTTTAATCTGACAACCAGCTATTCTTCATTTTTAAAGAAGTCTTTGAAACTAGCCGATGTACATGTAAACACTTCCAGTATTTCCTGTAATCAATTCAAATGCAAATATGCTCCTTGTAAACCAAATATAACGTTCTACTTAATGGATGTCACATACTGGTAGACTCTGTTTGGAAAGCCTCTGGCCAATTATCTGTACCTCCCAAAAATATTAGAGAAAAAACTGCTGAAATCAGTCAACTGCACAGAGCTTAATTATATAGTTCACATATTACTGGGTATTAAGAATTAGAAGGAGCCATTGAATAAATAAACATTAAGTTAACCAATCTTAGCATCTTTGACTTTCTAGTCACAGGGGGAAAAATCATATTCAAAGATTTTATCAGACTTTCCACTTGACCACATACAACTTTTTCACAATCAGAAATCATTTTTCCCATCTGGTTTTTAATTCCTGAAACGAGAGTTTTCCAAAAGCTAAGTGCTTTCAATGCCACAAAGTTCTGCTTAAATGACTCCTGTGACTTCTCTCACTTTATCTTTTAAAATAGCTTCCAAATACTGGTAGAATCTCTTGTGGTAGGCAGTAGCTATTATGTGCCTAGCTGAGTTTGTCTTCTTGCATCTCATAAGTGAGTCCTTATCTTCCTTCATCACTGTAATCTGTTTCTTCTGGAAGAGCTCCAGGTTCTGCTTCTAGTTATTGGTTCCAAGATATCCAAAGTCTAACCCTGATGTGGGATTTCCCTCTGTATGCTATGAATATGTTTTATTACCATTGGCTAATGAATAAAACTTTTTTGGGGTCAATTAGCAGAGCAAAGCTAAGCAGGAAATCCAAACAGAGATATAGACAGGAAGTAGGTAGAGTCAAAGAGATGCCATGTAGCTGCCGAAGGAAAAGGACATGCCAGAACCTTAGGAAACTTACCAGTAGGACACTGTCTCGTGGCAATACACAGATTAGTAGAAATGGGTTAATTTAAGATGTCAGAGCTAGCTAAGAATGCACTAGTGTCATTGGCCAAACAGTGTTGTAATTAATATGGTTTCTGTGTGATTATTGGATCTGGGAAGCCAGGAAATAAATGAGCAGTCTCCCTTTACATAGCGCAAACTTCAGGTGTGAGTTTGGATCTGGCTTTTTCATTTCATTTATTTAACAATCTGCACATGCCTATGGTTTGCTGTCACTGATGCAAAGCAGAGCTCTGACTACAAAGAGGAAAGGCTGATTACTTTGTGTCTGTTTGAGAGTGCTCAAGGCCCAGGAACATGGGTTCAAGTTGCCCTGGATGGCCTGTTCCAATGTAGAAGCAGATAGATGAACATTTTATAATCACAGAACAAAAGAAAGTCGTGCATCTAGGTATTTGACAGATGCATTGTAAGGGACATCGGACAGGCAAGTTCCAGCAAAGTGGAGTAATCGTTGGTTTTGGGTGCTTTCTGATGCCTTTCTTGACCTTGGGTGCAAGCTGATGTGTAAATGAGTCTCAGAGATGTGTTAAGTCTTGAGTACTTTCCCAGTGCCAGAATTCACTATTAGTTGAGCAGATACCTGAGTGAGATCATTCTACAGTGCCATTTGGATGAGTTCAAGGCCCAGAAGAAACCAGAAGAGCTCCAAGCCATTAACACAATGCTTTTGTTTGCATAATAGGAGACTATGCATGAATAGACATACTGATTTCAATCTGCTCTGCATATGAACAATTTCAATAATCATTTTCTTCTCTTTGAGTCAAAAATGTTCTTAAACAACCACTGCTGCCTAATCCTTCCAATTTTTTTTCCCTTTTACTTAATGTACACTGATCTGAATAGTCAGCTCTCCTGACATTTCACACTATTTGAGGGCACAACAAATAAGCCTGTCCCCAAGGAAGGCAGAACACATTTTACTACAAAGGAAACCATTTGATCTCTGTTTAGGAAGCACACACTAGTTCAATAGTAGCGTTCTTTCCTTTCCCAGGAAAGATTGACCCTGAACTGACAAGGAAGCCCTAGGTGGGATATTTAAATCTTAAGTAAGTGGTCAGTTAAGCATCTGTAGAGGTAAAAGGACAGAGAACAGATTTGGTTTGCTAATGGAATCTATTTACTTCAAGGAAAGTGACAAAAACATCAATCAAAGGAGAAGAGGCTGTTGAGGGCTGTTAACGCCCTTTTGGATGAACACTGATTTCCATGGGGATTTAAATACATATTCATGAAAAGGACAAAGAACAGAAATTTCACCAAAACTACACCATGGTTAGGTTCCCACCTGGTCCATAGCGACTCAGTTCTCAGCTTCTTAGGAGTTGTAGAGACCCAGGGCTGTGTTCCTCCTTTGCAGAATATGCAGATTTCGCTTTGATTGGTTGGTTGGTTGGTTCTTGTTATTTCTTCTATTTTCAATGCAAGCACACTTGTTTCCAAGTCTGCCCTTGTGTATCTCTGATCCTGTGCTATCTCCCAAATTTCTGTAACATCTATCCAATCATTAAATCATAAAAAATGCCCAATTGTGAATGCTGGGATATTGTTTGAAATGTATGTCTATTTAAAAAAAAAATGGAAGAAGTTTAAAATTCAGAAAAGGCAATGTAAAGCCATAGTTTAGAATTGTATGCACACTGCACAGAGCAAGGTTTCTATGGAGTTAGTCAAGCATTAGCTGCCGGTCTCATGGGCGCCACCGCTGCAGCCACTTAAGCCCAAATTTGCTGCTTACTCCAAATAAAGGCCGGCAGTAAAGCCCAGTTTGAAAATCCAATAAAGGAATGGGAAGATGGCTCAGGTTAAGGGGACCTACTGCTCTTGCCCAAGACTCCAGCTCAGTTTCCAGCACCAATGTCCAACAGTTCACATCCACCCATAACTCCAGCTCCGGGGCATCTGAAGCACTCTTCTGATCTCTGCAGTTATCTACAGCCACATACAGACACACAAATAACCACAGGACTAAAATTCTTTAACCTAAAAGTCCAATAAACAATTATTGACCTATAATTATATTTTTAGGATAGGTTTAGATGCTGTCCAGAACATAGAAACAGAGTCCCTCTTTCATGGTTTTTATTTTTCATGTATGGGTGTTTTGCCATCGTGTGTATCTGTGCATGCAGTGCCTGCAGAGGTCATAGAGGGTGCCGGCTCCTCTGGGACTGGAGTTAGGGAAGGTTGTAAGCTGTCATGTGGGAGCTAGGAACTGACCCGGGTCCTCTGAGAGAGCAACAAGTGCTGCTAACCACTGAGACAACTCTTCAGCCTCCAGAGTCCCTGTCTTAAGCATGCCTACAGTTGAGATAGTAAGACAAAAGAGGTAAATTTTTAAGTGTGTGTGTGTGTGTGTGTGTGTGTGTGTGTGCGCGCGCGCGCGCGCGCACAAGCACACCCACATGCGAACACACTTGAGATAGGCAGAAGAGGATGTCAGATTCTCCGGAACTAGAATTACAGAAGACTGTGGCCCACCCAATGGGTGTGTTCTGGAAATTAAATATGCGTGTGTTAGAACAAGATTGGGAGCTCTTACCCACTGAATCTCCAGCCTTGAAGAAAAGCAATTTGTAAACAATACAGAACAGCTCTGAGTAAACATTGTAAAACCTAAAAAAGAAACCCAATGTAAGCCATTTCATGTTTCACATCTAGATGAAGTGAGACTTTCATTGGGTTTAGAAGTATTGAGAGAGGCCAGACTGTAAAGAAAATTGAAAATCAAGAATTAGATAATGAGGTATTAAAAAGCTTGAGTGACCACCACATGAGTGACAAGATAGAGGAAGAATTTTAAGATTAGTCAAAGTAAAATCCCTAGTGTGAACACAACTGATGATATAAGAAACACAGTTCTCACCTCAAAGGGATTGTTTATTCCGCAACCAAATAAGGGACCCCAGCCTAAGAACATAGATTTGGGTTTCCCTAGGTTCCACGTTCCAGCTTGGGAACAGTTTCGTGAAGCTTTTATATTAACAGAACATAGAGTTCAATGCACTTTACAAATACATTGGAGGCAAGATCATGTAGAAGGGTTGCAGTATGGCAGGGAAACCTTTGTTATAGACCTCAGATGCTGTCTGACAATAGCTTGAATGTTACTTTTAGTTGTTAGAAGCTAGTGAACTGTTAGTACTCCCAAAGGTCTCAAGGGACAGTTCCAGGATGTTAGGTTAGACAGAAGTGGGAAATGAAGGACTAAGAGAGGAACTAAAAATAGCAGAAGTCATTACACTCTGGACATCCGAAATTCTAACCTCTCAGCAGTCACCGATGTCCTTATCAGTCAATAAGTCTTTCCTGTGGATTAGCTGTGTCTTCTCTTCGAAAACAAGTTCACAGGGGGAAAGAGACAGAGGTTATTTCAGCAGTATCGTGTCAATACAAACCTAATGGATCAGAGATCGTAATACAGAGGAAGCAGAAGTAACCAAAACAGGACATTGCATAAGAAAAATCGATTTTTTTTTCCAAATCAAAAATGGTATGTGAAAGGACAGGAAACTATGGCAAGCTTGGATTGTGGTGACATACAGGCCTCGTTCACACAAGGAAGAGAGGAGGCAAAGATGAAACGATAGGAACTGAAATTATGTCTTGGAGCTGCCGGTTAAGATTCCAGTGAGGTATAAAAGGAGAGATCCAGGACGGAGATGCTGAATGATTCTTCTCAGGGCTTGGAAATTGACTGATGAGGAAATCAAATTATATGATGCTTCTTCATTTTAGTTCTCTACTAAACAGTAAAGCTTCACCTCAAAAAAAAACTTCATAAAAATTAGTCTTGATAAGATTCATAGTCAACTAATTGAGTCCCTTCTAACTGCCAGTCACCATGGTAGATACTTTCACATACATTATCACATTTAATTCTCACAGCAACTGCGTGGAGTTGTTTATCTAGAAATTCTAATTAATTATATTGTAATGAAAATGCAACTGCCAAATATTAATCAAGTATTCATTGAATTAATTAGACATATATTGTTTGATTTCTAATCCTATACTGCTCCACTGCCCAGATTCCAATTTTCCTTTTAATAGACATTAATAGCACGAAATACCAAAAAGAGGAGTTCAATGTCAAATAACATACATGAATAAAATGTCGTAGTGAAAACTTAAGTATACTGGGTAATGGAAGAACCAACTTATTACTCTTTACTCGGTCATTGTTCTAATTCTTGACTTTGACTCATTGAAACTTACCGATTGTTAACACTAATCAATGAGTTGTGAAATCTTTTAAAGAGAAAAGTATAGATAGAGTACATGCCAAGATATTAACTATAAATGTGAGTTTGTGGAATCCACTCTTTTTTCAAAGAGAAAAACTATGAAGCAATTTACAACAAAACCCACAAAGGGTTTAGCCTAGCAGTTAGTTTCAAATATCTGTTTACCAATTAACCGAAGCATTACTGAAGTGTGGGTTAAAAGTCCACAGTCAGCCTTTATTCTCAAAGAACTAAAGAAAAAAACAGCCAGCAAAGGGTTAGTTATATCTCTGTCCTTGGATCTAGTCTATTTCCCAGTCCTTATCTTGCTTCTTGATCTGATACAGTTTCTTTTTTTTATCTAAGCCTGGTCAGTTAACCTCCATCTTGATGTTGGCCCGATAACCTTAGAGCGGTCCCAGTCTTTCTAGCTACAATTGCTCAACATTAAAGTACTTTTCCCCCCTCTCTGGACAATATAGTTACTAATTATATTTCATTGCTATTTCTATTCTACTTCAATCTAATGAGTCTGTGCAGGACAAGAACTATAAAAGCTTCACTTCACCCTGTGACTGCTTCAGTACGAATGCATATAAATGGCCCCTAAAATACCTCTCACCTTGATGCCGCTGAGGTGAGAAAGTTTAGAGCACTCTATGGGTGTGAGCAGATAAGGAATTGCAGCAGAGGCTCTCCTCCAAGGGTCACGGTTTCCCTGCAGTTCTACCTGCATCCTCTTTCATTGCAAGCATCTCCCTGCCCCTCCAACTTTCTAAGAGCCGGCCACTTCTGACGGTTGCCTCAACCGTGCCTAAAACTGGAGTGAACCCTGCTGTTTAAAATGGATTGGAATATATAGAAATTTTATGTGGTGGGGTTTTGAAGTAGACCTCTGGTTGTCTTCACTCTTACGTGACCCTCATCCACCATTTAGGGAACCGCCACCTACGGCACCAGGCATAGATCTTACAAGTCATAAAGAGGTCATGGCGTCCTTGAGTTTATATGTCAGTTATAAGCCATTTCTTATGATTAATCTAATATTTTTCATTCGGTATTCTCATTCATCTTAAAAGTTGATATAATCAGCCGCACTTAGAACTGAGGAAAACAGAAATTGCAATTGATAATTAAAGACTCTAAAGCCAAATACCTGCAGCAGTGGTGGTATCAGAATAACTACCAAAATGCCGTAAACTCACAGAGATAAATTTTGGGGGTGGATGATTGTGGAAGAATCCAGGAGTAAAAGCATAGAACATAGATAAAAATTCAACACAAGACTACAAATAATAGCTAAATAAATTTTAAGAACTAAATCTCTATAAATGTGACTCTCCCTCTCTATCAAAGACAAGACAGAAGAGAAGACACACAAATGCATCACAAAATTAGCTTAAATATAAAGAAAAATTTCCTAGCAACTTAATTTTTAAATGTAGGAATGATTTCCCTACAATACTGATTTCTTTATCCTCTTGGTTTTGATATTGCTGTTATTTTCTTTTGTTTTCGCATTTTTTTTCCAAGACTAAGTTTGACCAGAGACCCCAATGATGTCGAGCAAATCAATAACATGATTGGCGCTCGGTCTCAGATCCTTGGGCTCCTCCATGTTTCTCCTCCCTCAGACACACCTTGCTCTTTGACTTCCGTACTCATAGCACTTAAGAGCATCTAGCACATCCTAGAAAAACTATATTTTGATGATCAGAAAGAGAAAGAGAATGTCAAGCCGGGGCCAACTGGAAGGAAATTGATAAAGGTTAGTGGGTCAATCATTTTGGAGCCTGGTGAACAACAGGTGACAGGTTATGTGACTAGTGTCGCAATGGACACAGTAAAGGAGACAATGGGCTTACAGCCTTATGTTTATTGTTTTATTCAATATCATTCTTTTCCAGGCATATAGGGGAAGAACAAAACCTTGATGGGAAAATACCTGGGGGAGGGAGGGGGATTTAGAATTTGGTTAGAAGTTAAAGTCGTAAATTAAAATTGTAATATCATAATCAATGACAAGAATTCATCTTCTCCTGTTTACTAGATAATATGTAGGGTCGGTGCTGTGAGGTACAGATTCTGAAAATAAACAACAGAAAAGTGGCTAATACATTCATGTAATTAAGGACCGTTAGGCTGAAATCAGTGAAGCCCTTGCTTGAAGTGTTGGTTTTGGTCAGCAGCTGGAGTCATTCTGCATGGTCCCCTACTAATCTCAAACAAAAGGAAAGCACCAAGACAAAGCAACGGCCAAGTTCTCATGACTCTTGATGTATCACAGGGATCAAATCCAAGCACAAATTTCCCTTAAAGAGCTTGGGTGGGCAACATGGGCTGTCATGTAAAAGTGACTTGAGGAAGCCCGAGGTGATTCATCTAATTGACTAATTGTCACCTGGTAGGAGGTAGGTGATTTCAGGCAGGAGAACTGGGCCCACCTTCTGCATGAACGAAGCCAGCGCATGGAAGTCATATTCATATTTACATTAGTAATGTACAGACTTTCTATATCATTGACCCCAAGCTGATAAACAAAACTACAAAGTTCATTTTAACTCCTCAGTCTCAGCCAATACCATCAGTCTTTCCATTGGATTTTCATATTAAAGAGAAAAAAATGCAAAAGCAAGTGTTTATAGCCAAGAATAAATACAACAATAATAAAGGAACCAGAAAAAAAGGGGAAAGTAACCTTGGCGCAGTTCCTTGCATTTTTCCACCTTTCTCACATGGCTGGTTTCCAGGTTCTTCCATTTCAAAGAAAACACCTCATCGAAGAACACGTAATTGCACGCTGTTTCCATTCTTTAAATGTGGGAAATGAAGCTTTTTCACGTTCACATCATCAGCTGTGCCCCAGGAAACCTTCCATTCTTCCCAAATTAGTTTTTGTATCATTAAACCAATCAGCATTAGGTGCTTAGGATTATTTTCTGGAATAAGCCCTGAATCATTACCTACATCATGTGAGTAATAAAGTCAAATAATGACATCATTAGATAGCATCTAGGCACTGACCCCAAATGACCAGGACCTAAAGGAAATCGCCGCATTCCTAATAAGAATCAGGCAGAACGCCTAATGAAAATCAAACAGCAAGCCTAATAAGAAACAATGCACTTCGCCTCTCCTTCACATTCACATTTGATTTGTTTTTCATGTGAATCCTTGTTTGAAGCAGAGGCCCCGCTGGCTCAAATTCTCAGAGCTAACTCTACGATGAGTAACTCCCAGGTGGTTCTCTGGACCATTTGATCTGGGACAAGAACCACTCACTCATGCAGTACGTATTTGTTGGACATTTACCGTAACCATGTGTTCCGACTTGACTGGCTTTTTATTCAACATTTATTGAGTACCTAAGACAAACAAGTGACAGTGCTAGGCTGGTCAACCAAACAAATATGTAAAAAACATCATATATTCATTATATTCCGGCATGATGTACATGCACAAATTATCAACAATAAAGTATTCCATGCAGCTCTATGAAAAAGTATACTTTTACTGCATTTTATAAGTATGGAAAATAAGGCCCATACATATTAAGAAACTTACCCAAGGTCATACCACTAGGGAGAGGAAGAGATGAAAATAATTCAACTTATCTCCATTTCAAATAAAGCACCACATTCAATTTAGTCCATTTGCAACTGCTGATAATCAATAGTTTTTTAACCTACAAGATGACAATGACATTCCTGTCCCCCATCTCCAGAGGAGCTCAAGGTCTGCTAGGGAAGATAAAACACAAAGCAAGAAGGGCCACATTCAAAGAGAATGCTTTGCAGGGAGGTGGTGCTTCCCATCACTTTGTCGGTGTCCCCAGGTCAGCTCGGAACTCCTAACTCACCTGACCTTCTACCTCAACTGGAAGTCTATCCACAGGAAAAATGAATGAGCATGCAATGTTCTTGTTGGTATGGAACTGTGACTCCAATCATCTCCATTAAGACTCTCACAGGCAAGTAAAAAAGGAATATATAAGTATAGAAGAGCAACAGAGATTTATCAGTACTGGCCTTGCCACAAATAGAGATGCAAAGAGCCTGCATAGAGAGACAAGGTTATAAGTCAAAGAAGGTCAAAGCCAAGTGCATACAGGATGTTAGATCCTCTGCGCTTGCTTGCTTGGTTTTTTTGTTTGGAGGCAGAGGGTTGCTTTGATATCATTATTGTCGCTTTGTTCTAGTAGTTTTGAGACAGTCTCACTACATATCTCTAGTTGGTCTAGAACTCTCTACATAAACCAGGATAGTTTTGACCTTGCAGTGATGCCTCCACTTCCCAAATGCCAGGATTGGAGGTATGTGCTGCTATACTCAGCTTCAGATTGACCTTTTGCAAGGCTCCTTCATACAAATCATTTCAAAACTGCATCATATGATGTATGCTCGACAAAGTTCTTTGCAGATCTAAAAAATATGCATACGCTTTGAAAATGCATGCATTGTTTTTAAAGACAGGATCTTTTGTTCCTTCTGTTACACACTGCAGGAGCTCTAGGCTCTTGACACTTTTCCCATCTAATCGGCTCCTTCCATAACCTGCTAGTAACTCAACACATGTGAGCCTTGAGGAAGGTCAGACGCTGATTTACCTCTGAGGATGATTTCTTGCATATGGTAAATATGTAAAAGTTGATAGAACTGGTTGATTAACACCATTTGCACAGAGAGTTAATCTTCTGCCTCCAAGACTATCCGGCCCTTGAAAGCAAGGACCATGGCTTTGAATTCCATTTTTTTTTCACAACTTAATGACACACAATAAAAATGAGGTTTGGCTGCTTTATTTAGATCCCCAATAGCATTTGTAACTACTAAAGATAAACCCGGTGAGAAATTGTGTCTATGGCCTTGATGTTTGTGATCACAAAGGGGCTGAGCAGCAGGACACAGCATTTTGTCAGTCACCCATTACAAATATTCTACATGGTATGAAGCTTTGGCGGGGCCCAAACTGACCATCGTGAAATACTTCATCTCCTTGGACAACACATCCCGTAAATTATGGAAAGAAAATGGTGTTTTATGAGAGTCAGGCAACCTCATTTTCTAGGCAGCACACTTCATTCATATCGCTGTTATTAATAAGTCACTTACAGGATTCATAACTGATGCCCCTGTGTGAAGGTACCCGTACATGGACAACCACCACAGTGAAAAGTAGTATTTCTTTGCTCTTTCCGGAGTGGTAGCTTTATCAAAACTGTGAGAGGCGTCCTTTGAACTCCACCCCAACGTCGTGTAACTGGATTCTATGCTATGTTCACCTGAGTTCCCAAAAGACATTTGAACTTCAAAACTTCGGAAGTCCTCTTCGCACTAACGACTTTTACCTTCTAAAGTCAGTGACCCTTCCACGACTCCTGCGTGCAAAAGTGCCGAGCTGTACCTTCACAGCTCTCTGGCCAGCTCGTCTCTTGCATGAGCTAACATATTTGATCTTTTTAAAATTAGAAGTGGAAGAATACACAGGATGATACGTCACTCTAAAGTGAACTAGGACAGATAACTAAGGATTAAAATCTAAATTATCACCTCTCTTGCAAGGTACAGCCCGAGGCATGGGTGCCTTCTCATCTCCTTAGAGAAATACAGATGCAGTGTACCAGATAAGACATTCTGTAGCTTTCATTATAAAGTTAATATTTATCTTACAGCATTGAGTTTATCTTACCAACATATCTCATTCAGAAAAAGAATTTCTTGATTTACCACATTAAAGTAAATATTGCTACGAGATACGTGTTAAATTTTTAATAAAATCCACCCTATCTTGTTTGGATCAAAGAGAGCTGGCTCAGCTGAGATACAAGCAACACCAAATAAAAATAGCTAATTCCAAATAATACAGAGCATCAGCACATATGTGGACCAGTCTATCCGTGATGGCTGTAGCTTTACATACCTGGCCTCTGAAGTATGTCACAGCTTCAACTACACTTTTTGTAGGTCATGATCTTAGAGGAAACCTGCTGAATCACCTAGTCTTGTAATTCTCACCCACAGGATATCGGTTCAGAGCTCCCTAGTCCTCATCTCTGAACTGCATTTGCCAAAAGGCACCAACGTTAAACTTAATCCAGTGAGATTTACAAACACTGTCCCTTGCCTTGTGCAGATGCATTTTTAGTATGAAAGATTTATTGGCACGGGGAGGGGGTTTCTCTATTCAAGATAGAGTTAGACATAAAAACCTAGTTTGTTCTCACTCATTCCCTATTTCTTAAGTTAGCAATAAAAAACCCTATTACTAGAGAGCAAAGGAAAGCTGAGAGAGTGAGCCTGATTCTCCTCCTCGCATTAAGGAGAGAGGGGAGTCAGGAAGCCAGAGGATGAATGGCTGCATCTTTACAAAGAGATGCTCCAGCACTCTGTAGTCAAGTCCCCCGGGGTCTGTTTTCCACTTGGGAATAAGTCAGGGAGAGGCAAAGACAAGACACAAAGGACAGAAGACAGTCCCAAACCTTCAGGTTCAGAAGGAAAGAGCAGAGGTAAATCCTTAAAAATCAGATCATACGAATCATATGGCTAATTGAAGGTATCATGGCCTCATGACCTGGCCTTCATCTTGATCTCTGTAGCTGAAGGTCAAAGGTTGCAGACTCCTAGCAGTTGAATCCCAGGTCCGACCCAGCAGGCTGACCTTCAGGATGCTGCATGACCTTGCTTGTGCCTGGGTTTTCCTGTCTATAAAATCAAGACAATCATCAAGAACTATCTTCTAGAGTTGATATCCAGATTCAATTAGTTAGCAATTGTTGAGTTCTATGGCAGAGTCTAGAACAGAATACATGGTACTGTGTATATGATAAGATATTAGTTTTACCAGAATTTTTCATTTGTATAACCAGATAGATTCAAGCCTTACTTCCCCCCCCCCAAGTTCATAGTTTTTCCTTCCTCCTATTCCCAACATATTCCTTTCCATTACAACCAGGTAGCTTTTTCCCCTTAATAAACAGAAAATCTAACATTTAGTAAACAGTCTGTATGTGCCAGGCAATTATCTGTTAATTATCTAATTCCATTCTCATAAAAACCAGTGAACTGGGTGCTATTTTTATCCCCTCTTGATAGGTGAAGAAATAAACACATTGAAAGATTAAGTAAATTGTCCAAGTTAACACAGTTATTATGAAGCAGAACCAGTATTGAGAGCCAGAGAGGGTTGAGATTTGTTTCTTTGGGGGAAAATATGTCATACTCCAAAAATACTCTAATGAACTTATATCTTAAAAATCTCATTCAACTCTCCCTTCTCCAGCAGCTGAGCACAAGTTAACAAACCAATGACTGAACTACAACCTATGTATCCATGAGAATGGTTGATTGTCCTCTAAGCCAGAGTTTGGAGAGGGCTTCTCACCGAACAAGCATGTAGGTAAAGCTGATTGACATAGCCTTTGTGTGTGCTACCTATGAAATCAAAATCAAATTTGAAAGTACTGTAAGTTATGAAATAAAAATTGTTGAAAGCCCATTCATTGCTTTGAATATACCCTCCTGTGAACATTTGCATGTGTGGATCTTAGGTTGCTTCTTAAAATAAAGCAATGTAAGAGAGAGAAAGAAGGCATGGAGTTGTATGGCTGGAGAGGCAGGGTGGATCTGGGAGGACAGAAGGAAGAGAAAACCATGATAAGAATGTACTATATTAAAAAAGGAAATCTGACCCAGACAGAGAGAAAGCCAAACATGGAGCAAGCAAGATGTGACCGCCTCACCGAAAAAGTCAAAAGACATGTTACTTTGGAGAAGTGGTTTTGCTTTTGTTTCCACAGGAAATGAGGGACTGTGGATTCATTCTGCATTAAGAAAAATCAGGTTTGACCAAGGAAGACCCCCTGAGAAATCTCCGATAGGAAGAATGGCCCAGATGTTTGAGTTCTACATCTGGAACAGTCCAAAGACTGCTGCCTGAGATGATCAAGCCTCACAGGATACTCCGGTCAGGACTTGATCATAATTCTAAATTTTCTTTAGGTCCCCATAAGATTATCAGTGCCCCCAATCAGCAGGAAGTAGCCTGGAAAACTACACCCACATTCCAAAAAAAATGGATTATGGATGTTTGCCTCTGTTTAGAATAGTTGTTACAAGTTGTTATGGATAATGGCCAGGAGAAAAGCTAAACAAAGGCGATTCAATTCAGAGTTCTTGCTAAAAAAAAAAAAAAAAAAAAGAGAGAGAGGGGGAATTGCTGTGGGACAATGGTCTGTACTCTGTTACTTTATTTTAAATAAACACTGATTGGCCAGTAGCCAGGCAGGAGGCATAGGCAGGCGACCAGGCAGGAAGTAGAGGTGGGGAAAAGAGAATTCTGGGAAGAGGGAAGTTTCAGTCTGCAGTCATCACACAGAGAGAGAGGGGGGAAACCAGACACAGAGCAAGCACAGTATGACTGCCTCACTGAAAAAGGTACCAAACCACATGGCTAATATAGACAAGAATAATGGGTTAATGTAAGATGTAAGAAGTAATTAATAAGAAGTCTGAGCCACTAGGCCAACCAGTTTGTAAATAAAAAAAATAAAAGAAATCTACTACCAGTAAAATAGAAAACAAATAAAACGTAACATAAAGCTTTGCAAAGGAAATCCTTTCCCCCTTACTAGTTAAGTTAATATTTAATTTAATGCCTACTCTCGTATTTTAAGTCTAAATGGTCTTATAATAAATAATAAAAATGAAATTGCAAATCTGACGAAAGGTTGGGAATTCCATGAAGTCGACAAAAGTATTGCTCAACTCCCTGCCACAAAATCAGTGGCTGAAGCAGAGTTGAGCCAGTCAGCAACGGAAGAGACAAATCAGCAAGAACAACAGCAGAGTTTCCAGAGGTAGCGCCACAAGCCAAAGACCTGTCCCAGCACAAGCTGTAACATCTGTGAATAACTTCACAACAGTTGTGTCTTTCTGGCCATGGCATCTCAGATAAGCCTAAGCAACAACCCCTTCACAGGGGACCCGGGCTGAGCTACCAGAACCCAGGCTGTTTCCACCGAAAGCTGGTTGGAGGCAGATGAGCTCCTTACTGGGTACATATTTGAAAATAAAATCTGTGTTTTACTAGATATAAGAGCAATCAAAAATATTTGTGTGACTATTTTTTAAGACAAGGCCCCTCACTCAAACCTTCTCATAGGAGGAAGAGAACCAATCACACTTTGCTCAGCGTTTTTAAGTGGGGTCGTTTAAAAGTCCTTTTTCTCTCCAGAACTAGTTCTGCTCAGACACGGAGGTGGGACAGACTTCCTCTCCCACATTTCTCGAAGAGCTTCCAATGAACCCATCTAAGGTATATGAATATTATAACCAGAGTAATTCTGCTATCTGGTGGCAAAACACAAAAACAACAGGAGCAAGGGATGGAACTGAGTACCAAAGACTGAGGCTAAACTCTTAGTGCATTTCTTAAAAATGGTTCCTTTTCTAACTTGAACAGAGAACAAATGTTGCAAAGGAATTGTTGCTAACAGGGGGAGTACAGAAAGTGAAAGGCTGGGATAATACTTGGGACAGTGTGTTCAGTGCCGCTGGAATATTCCTGATCAGAGTGTGCTCAGTGCTGCTGGGATATTCCTGAGCATAGCGCGTTCAGGGATGTTTGGATATTCCTGATCAGAGTGCTGTTGGGAACGCTACATTCTACTTAGAGAAATATTTAGGCCACTGAGACTTCCTACCACCAATAAAGTAGAACTTCCACGCACAATCCTGTTGTCACAAGGATAAACTGAGGATTTGGCACTGTAATATAAATTCTTCCTCTGAGACAGGATCACGCACAATGAGCTTCAGAGCCAAAAGGAATCATAAGGATCATCTAAACTGCTTCCTCATTTTACAAGCAAAAAAAGAGGAATTTGGGAATAGGTAACTGGTCTGAGACTATTCCACTTGTTAGGGTTAAACAAAACCTCTAAACTCTCAGACTCCAACCGAAGACCAACTGTATCCCTTCCGTTCTCTTCACTGAAGAAAATAACAGCAGCGTTAGCAAAGAGAAACTGCATCAGAGTTCGCGCCCCTTAGAAGTTCTGCTCTCTGAAAACCACCAAGTGGCTGTACCAACAGTAAGCTTGTCATGGTGCACTGTTGGGAGCAGTGAACCCCCAGATCCTGAATTTCTTGTAAATAACTTGTTTTCCTCTGCTTTGAGGTAGCCTGCACCTGCTCTGAGCACCAGACCCTCAGGAGTTCCTGGTGTCAGGGGAGTGGTTTCTGGATCGTTTGGCTGGGGCGTGGCTATCAGTTAAGGATCCCTATATCAGCTGCCCCTGGACACAATAAAGGGGGCATTCTTGGGGCATTCCT
Source organism: Myodes glareolus (assembly GCF_982192425.1). Classification (NCBI taxonomy): domain Eukaryota; kingdom Metazoa; phylum Chordata; class Mammalia; order Rodentia; family Cricetidae; genus Myodes; species Myodes glareolus. The sequence continues at coordinate 61,907,529 of NC_142037.1, forward strand.
GTTTCAAGGATGACCCGTATCTCTGTCTGTGTGTCTTTGTGTGTTTCGATCTCCAGCCCCTTGCCTGGTTCACGAACTGTATGGTGGCGCATAGAGCACAGACGGGCGTAGTGCCCTACAGTGCTCCAAACTCAGAAGTAATTTGAACCTTAACCCCAAAAGAGCACCTGGATGGGCTCTCAGGAAGTCAGCTTGGGTTTGTCATTCCTCCTTTCCTCCTACGGCCAGGGAGCCATGGTATAGAATAGCCTACACAATGGGTCTCAAAGGATGGATGCAAGGCCAGCACCAGCTTCAACTGGGAACTTGTTAGAAATACACATTCTTGGGTTGGAGCCCACACCTTCCGAACAAAAAGCTCTGAAAATGGAGCCCCAAACTGGTTTAACAATCTGTTCGGGGGATTTGAATGAACACTATGGTATAAGAACCATTAGTCTATCCAATCAATGTGCCTTAGTAGATAATGAGAGGTTTCTGCCATTTTTAGAAATGCCAGTTTGCTTGACTTTTATAGTCTGTGCATGAAGCTCTAAAGGACCTGAACAAACCCTTCCTCACAATAATTGTTTCTACTCGTTAATGGCAGCGCATTCAAAGTTAAAGTCATTTTTATCTTACTTTGATTTGTTTTACTTGATTGTCCAAAATAATAAATTTTTCGACCAATGCAGAAATAAATGATCATGAAAGAGGATTTAACCCGGAACACAGAGCCCAGCAGAAGAGTCATCCACATTTCCTTCTCTTTGTCGCTCTTTCTTTCTTCTTCACCTGTGATCCAATCTCTGCCAAGCCACAGACCTCTTGCCAACCCACTGATTCTCTTGCCCTTAGGAAGCATTGTTTGCATGGCCCCTCAGCCTTATGTCCCCACAACTGCCACATCACCCCTCTTCCCTCCAGCTTTAAACTGTCATCATTGACAAGTTTTTGGTAGCAAATTTAGCTCTGATGTCACCATCAAAAGATCGAGTGGTTATATTATCTGCAAGAAACTTTAACTTGGAACAGTTCAGTACAGAGGAGACTGGGGAGTCAGGTGAATTACTTGCTGCTGTCTAGTTCTCTCAATGAAGTTAAGGTGGATATATTTCCTAGTATGCACATTTCTCCTTGAATCCAGCATTTTTAGCCTTCAAAGGCATGTCAAACTTCATTTTTAACAGTTGTATAGCTATTCTGCTCAGATTAGGTTCACTAAAAATACTTCCTGAGCCTGTTTTTTTTTTTTTTGCATTTTCATCCCAACTTTGTTGAGAATAACCAGAATCCTAAATTACATCTGAAACCTTCTTTGAGGTTATCTTCAAGATCCTGGCCCTATACTACCAACAAAACATCATTTATAACCATTTTTTTTCTGCATTTCAACACTTTTACAAAGTTATAGCTTCCTTTATTACCTAGAACAAGTCATGTACTCAGGGCCAGGGAGGAATTTTGTCCTTCTGGTCCTTACCCTACAGAGGAAGGGAGAGTCAGTACACAAAATAAGTAATGACATAGCATGCATGTAACAGCAAAAGTTGAAGAGAAAACCAAGCATAAGTGGAAGAGATGGTGTAGAGGGAACGGTCATGGAGGGTCACTCAAAAAGAGACATTTTAATATCCCTTGAAGCTCATTCATCTCACCTGAATGTCACACATTTGCCTCACAACATTAACTCCTTTGTCTCAGCTGATCTCTAAGGGTCCCTAAAAGCCAGTTGCTATTAGATGACTCAGAAAACATATGCTTTTCTGTATATCCCAGAATGTTCTAGACGTTAACACTTGGCTTAAAAGTTTGTCTTTTCATGAATTTGCCTTCACTTCCTAAAAATTAATAATATCTTAGATATTGACAAAACAACAGCAGTACCTAGTGTGCGTTCAAAACCAGGAAAAAATGGGATTGTCACCCCTGAGAACTGTTTGTTTCCTCACACAAGAAAATACCATGAAAGTTACTATTAGAAAATTTGTTTTGCCCTTCGGTGCCCTTACCTGCTGGAAGAAAAATATTGGTGTTTATTATTATTATTATTACAGTCAGCTTCACAATCTAGTAAGAACTCAGCAATAAAATATAAAATGGCCACATGGGTAGGGAAGAAAAATTATGGGAGAAAAGCAGGATGACCCTTGAAAGCAGCTTTACAAAGAATAGTCTTCACCTTTCTGTTCCAGCCTGAACCAGGAAAGACACAATTTATTTACCCAGAGCACCTCACGTCAGATATAATGTCTGCATTTTTCAGGGGACATCTTTTTAATGCCATTTTATGGCTTGGTTCACACAAGAACAGTGAGTTCAAGTAATTTGGCCAAGGTCACATGCCAAGAAAATCTAGGTTTGCCTGTTTTAAAACTATAGAATTGATTGTTTTCTTTTCTTGTGATACCAAAATCCATTGTTTCTGTCTTTATTTCTCTCTCAATTTATGGCTGGAAAAAAAAAGCCTTCTTAACATTTATGGACTGCTTTTACATTTTGGTCACTGTACAAATTGCTTGACAGATAATATAATTTGTCATTGTAAAACGCCCAGCGAAATGAGCCATTTTTATCTGGAAGGGCAAACAATGAAATGTTGCACAAACAGGAGGCAAAACAAACAGCAGCGGCAACGTGCTACAGATCCAAATGGCACTTTTCAGTAAACTTAGCATCCTCACAAGCAAAGCCTGAGGAGTTACTCAGCTTCGTTCAGAGAAAACATCCAGTAATGAATCCAAAAGTTGAGCGGTCACCTTGAACTAGTTATTTTTCAACACTGTGGCCAAAATACCTTAACAGTCCAAAGGAGGAAAGACTTACTTACTTGGGCTCATGGTCTCCCAAGGTTCCTCTCCATCATGGCTGAGAAGGCAAAGCATGCAAGTTCATTGGTGGCAGTGAGAGTCTGTGGTGAAGACCGCTTGTACTGTGGCCGGTCAAGGAGCAGAGACTGAAAACCCTGGAAGCCGGTCAGGATCACTCTTCAAAGTGCTAATGACCTGATTCCACCAGGTGGGGCCACCTCTGAAGTCTCCATGGCACTACCAGGTGTACAACAAGCACGGAAAGTGTGCCCGCGCATTTCAAGTTCACTATAACACATTCTAGAACCCATGGGGTGATTAACTTTGGTATACATTGGTTTGGGGATGATGAAAAACTTGGGTTTTTTTCTATCAACTTAGCATTTTTTTTAAATTATGACTTCTGATTGTTTTATTATGCTAAATTGGAGTGTCTGTCCATTTCTGAATTCTCTCCCTTAGCTTTTCTTCAACAACAACAACAAAAAATTTCTTTTGTCCCCCCTAAGATAAACCAATACTCCTTAGTATAAAAATTTAACAGGATATTTGTCAAAACATAGAAAATAACATTAAATAAGGTGCTTGGAACATCTCAGTCAGTGAAGTGCCTGCCATACAAATATGATACCTGAGTTCAGATCCCCAAGTCCCCTGTAAGGTTGGATGTGGTGGCATGCACCTATAATCCCAGCTCTATGAGGGCAGAAGCAGGGACATCCCCAGGGTCCCAGAGTTGACTGGTGAGATCCAGGTTCAGGGAAAGCCTTGTCTTCTTGATAGAAGAAGAGAGCCAACCTCTGGTCTCACATGTATGTGCCCAAACAAATGTGTGCACATCCACATGAACACATGCACATACCCAAAATGCACATGCACACAAGCACACAAACAATTTTTTAAAATAAAACACAGATAATGAAAATGAAAATTTTCATTTTAGAATGAAAAATTAAATGGCACCCATTCATGAGATCTGAAGAGAGTAAGATTAGCAGTTCTCGTATATGTTTCTCATCTTTTCGGACAAAGGGCAGAAAGCATTTTCTTTTTTAAATTGACTCTTTAGGTCAGTGTAACGGATGAAAAAAAGGTACACATACCAGAGAAGTCTTCAGAAAGCAAACACACCTAATACTATGACTTCCCTATGGGCTTTGGATTTAATGATTCATCAGGACCTTCCCAGTGAGGTAGTGTTGGAACTGGACCCTGCAGCCAGGCTGAGGCCAAATCAACCAACACTGAGCTCCGTCCTCCAACTTCCCGCTGCTGGGAGTTAGGAGACATTATTTAACCTTTCTGGTCTCAGATACCTCATCTGATGAGCAGAACAATTGAATGAATATAAACGAATTACTTAGAATAATCTGAGACAGGTAAACTATAATCCTCCTTCTGGTTCTGGAGAACTTTTTCCTAACAATCCTTAAGCTTTCTTTCCATGATGGTCTACATTCCTTCTCCTGTAAGAATGTGTTTTGCTTTCTTAAAATCTTCTGTGAGATTCTCATATGCAGTTAGCTAAGAGGAAGGCGATCACCACTCTCCCCGCGTTCTTTGCACTTGAGGTCAGGCTCTTGCAGAAGGTACCGAGACTTCCAGGCAGCCCTCTCCATCAATCTGTAAGCTTCTCAAGGCTTCAGTACTTTTTTCCCCATCAGTACGCCCTTCTGTGTTCAGCTATTCACAGTGCTTTGCATGTAGCCAGATTGGTTTTGTTTTCAGGCTGTTGTCTTGTTACATTGTCAGCTTTTTGCTTTGTTTTTCCGTTGGCTCTGGCTTTGGGCTTACGCCTTTCTACGTCTCTTCCATCATGCTGAGGATTTCCCACATTCCTCTAGGAGTGGCTTCTCCCTCACTTCTGAACTCATCGTTGCTCTCCGGCCAGTCCACTGCCTTAAGAATGAAACCTTTCCCAGCTGCCTGGGCAACAGTCTGATGAGACACAGCTGTGAGTGCTTGCCCATTTTACAACTGAGACAGAAAATGAGCTCTCTGTCATAAAAACCATCCCACCTCTGCCCAGAATGGAAGCTTCTCCAGAGTAAACACTAAGCCTTTTTGGTTTTTGGTTTTTTTGGTTTTTTTTTCTTGATCAGACACATAGTTATTCTAATTAATCTACTATGCAAATTGTTGTCGTCAAAAATAGAAGGCTTGGAAATGCTTTCTACATATCTCTCGGCTAAACACACATGTCCTAATCACTTTTTTTTAAACAAGCTATTGGATGTTTTCTCCGTGCCACGCACTGTGCTCCATCCATGTGAGCCCTGAATTCGTGGTACTAAGGAATGTAAAAGGGTACTGAGTTGCATGGTAGAATCCCCATGGATGGACTCGGCTTACATATGTGTAGTTACCTCCTGCTTCCCAAACCCACCGTCCTTCTCATCTGCTCCAGAGAATGTCGGATCAAACCATCTGACGAGACTAATATAAAAGCCAGATAATGGATGCAAGTGTTTCACATGCTTTATGAGAACATTACAGTTATGAAATTGATAAGACATGCATCCTACTCCCGTGATCCTACAATCTCACTGAGAAGGAAATACAGTAAGAAGACAAACCACAGTACAAGATGGCATGGGCTAAGCCAGAAGGGGCAAATAGGTACCAACCTAGAGAGATTGCAAGGAGAAAACCCTGTGCTTTGAAATACAAAAGATTAAGACTTTATTCTAAATCCCTGTTTGCTGTCTACTTATAAAGATTTAAGTTGTGAAGATACTAGTTTTTCTTCTGGGAATGAATTTTCAACCAGGAGTTGGAGCAACTAATTTAGGATCAGGTACTCTATCCTGGTTCATTTTATCCTTCCACACCTCTTCCAGCGGCGGCATAGCAAGAGTTATTTCCCCCCAGTTCTGACGTAGAAAGAATAGGAGAAAATGCAAGAAAGGTGCTCTTTGATCGCCGTGCACATCAATTACAGGTAATAAATCCCCCTGGGGTGGCACTCAGACAGAATCTCAAAAACACATGGACTTTTCCTATTAGAAAATATAAACCAAGTAGTGACTATTTGTTGTTTAGATTATTCTGTGAGTAATGCAACCTAAAAAACAAGCTAGCATTGAAGGATGTATCATTTTTAATCTCAGCGCTTTTAGCTGCTTGCCAACACCAGATAGAGTATCTTATTGCAATAATTCAAGGATTTCTCTATTAGTTTCTCTAAGCCCTTAAAGCAAACGAAGCTCTTATGATATAAAACACCTTCTTTCTCTATTTTTTTTACCTCTGCTCTCAAGCCTAAATGCATTTCAGGGTAGAATTTTAAATGAACTAGATAAATGAAATTCTCTCTAACTGTATTAATTTTTGACACTCTTTTTATGATTCTTTTTAAAAAGGACATAGAAATGGATTGTAACTCTGGCCTCTGTACAGTCATGATGAATAGCAGGCTACAAATAATGCTTTCTTCAAACTTTTGAAAGAGCAATTTAGATTTTTAATCTCTTCAGTGGGTTTACAAATACCCTACGCTGATAGCTGACCAAGGAGCTGGAAGTGAGAGATTCCTTAAACAAAGAAAATGAGTCTGATACTGACGGAAGCATTTTCATATATTCTTCTCCTCACTGTGTAACCTTTTGTTCCCATCACAAATATCCACGCATAGTCTTATCTCTGACCTTGAAGGACGGTACAGCCGTCTCGAGTCGTCTTTTAAGATCGCAGATGACCTTCAGCTGCTATCACCGAGCTCCACTGACCTGCCTCGGTGATTTGCTCCCACAAAATACATATGCGGAACAGTGCCGGTGTGTGCAGTAGGGGTAAGTGAATTATTTACAAAAATTTGAGTTGACACCTTTTATCAAATGTGGAAAGATGAAGACAAAACAGCTGCTATTGCTGTCGTAAGCAATCTGCTGGTGATTGAATAAAAGTGTCAAGAAAATGGCTGCTTGATGGCCTTTTGTTCTCCCTCATCCAGCTTGATGTTAGTTTGAGCTGTCAGTTAGGAATCACGGCAGTGTGATTTATCAATAGACGGAGTGACCTTCTATTTTCGCTAGCACTAGAAGACAGCTCCCTCTACTGCGAAAACACAACACTTCTCACCTTGCCATTTACGGCATGTGATTGGCTTGGGTTTGCCAAAAGCAACTCACTCGGAGGATAATTACGGCTTTTCCCATTTTGTCTTGTGTCGACGGCCTCCACCCACTTCCTAAAAATTAGCACATATCCAAAAAGGACATTTTAAGCATATTTCTATACCTTCCAGCAAAAATAATTTAGAAAATCAGCATTTGAGATGAAATGCTTCCTCCTTGCTAATTAAACTGCAGAATACAGAAACATTATCTGTGATAGCAAACTGAATCTTTAAACTGTGTTTGACTTGTATTGACATGAATAGCCCATCTGCATTAACTCAAATTATTTTATAATCACTATAGAAAGATTTGAAGTTACTTCTGTCATAATACTGGAACCACCTCAGGGAAAGATAGTATTATCAATCAAGGTTGGGGAGTCTTGAGAGATAGGAAGCTGTAGGGACCACGATTTTGCAAATGAATTATTATCCTATAGGATGTCGTACATGCACTTATTAAAAGCTGGGCTTTCAATTTAACAGGTATTTGTTCGATTGGAAACACAAATGATGTAAGTATGTATTATGAGAAAACAATATTCCAGTTTTCACTGAAAAAGAAACATTAAAATTAATTAAGAGAACTCAGGTGTCATAATGTGATTTCCAGTAGCTCCTAATGTTAGTGCTCAGATCGAATTTGCTGTAACGTGATTTAAATTCTCATTCTTTTGAAAAACTGTTACCTGGGCATGGTTTCAAATATATCTAGATAGAGATATATGTTTTTAACCTGAGGTTTTTGTTTCATAACACACTTTCATTTTTGACTTCCTATCTCAAATGCGTAAATCAGGTATAGAAAATCATTATCTATTGTTTTGTTGACTGTAGCAGCTTCAATTCCTTTAAAGCTGTTCTGTGGAAATACACAGTTACTCATTCTCTCTTCGTGTGCTTTTCATTGACCTGTAATGAAGGAAGACTGGATGGGAATCTCTGAAAAGCTGTGCCTCATGAGTCCCCGACATTTCCACTGTACCAAGTTCCCCGTACACCTTTCTTTACTTAAACAGCCACACGGTCCCTCTGCCCTGAGTTACAGAATCCCCCACACGTGCAAACTCGGGGTCCTCAGCTCTTGCTTGAGCCTAGCTTTTTACTTCTCAGCCCTGACACACACACACACCATGACTTGTTCATAGGAGCTCTGCAGCAAAGTTGAATAATATGTAAATTTTATGTTGTAATGAATTAGGTCCTAAGATCTTTAAAGGTCAGACACCTGGTATAATACATCACATTTTTTAATATCAACTACAAAATAACTGTAATAAATTTTTCCAACACCACATCCTCACACGCTGTTACCCACAAGGAAGCACCAAAGGAAATGTGTCATTTGTCAAAACATGCAGGAAACGTGGCATCTGCACGGGGCACTTTAAAAGTAAGTTGGGTTAGAAATAGCTTCCTGTGTGCTGTTCCTGTGTTTAAACAAAGAAAGGCCGGCAGGTGCTTACTAGACTCCTCTTGTTCTTGTCAACAAGATAAAAATAATTAGTATTCTAGGACATGTGATAAAAAAGACTTTAGTCAAAGGATATTGTGGAATTTATAAGGCAAAGAGCTTTAATTCTCTTTAGGGGAAACTTCAACAGGAATGATTCATCTCAGCTTGGAGGAGCAAGTAGGATACTGGAAAAAAAAAATAGTTATCTGGGTGGCAGAAATTTGATAGTTGCTATTAAAAAAAGATATGTATTTCTCTTACAGAGCTATTTGCAAGCTTCAATTACACATCTCTATTAACAGAAATGCCTATTACCAACAGAAGGGAAAGAGATTTACCTACAAACAAAACAGACTATGGGGATTTTTTTTAAAGTGGAAACTCACATTAATATTAGCTCTCATTACTGTCTACCGGCACATCCCTAGTCTCTGACAGTGTGTCGTGTTAACTTCAGACACGAGCGAAATGAATGTGTTAAGCTTTCTAGACTTTCTAGTGTGGCGGGGGCGGGGGTCTTTGTTGCTATCTTTAATGTTACTGGGGATCTGCCTTTAAAATATCATTGTACATGGAAGTTATATTATATATGTAATTTCTGTTCGTCAATGCATTTTTCTGACGCAATTTAAGTTGTATTTGAGGAAACGGTCTCATAATTATTCATTTAAATAATATTCGTGCTTAAAATCTGAGTGTATTTAGGAAAGGCTGTGATCATTTAAACACCAATTTCATTCTTCCAACCTCGTCGAAGATGGTTTTATGAGCACATCCATGTGGCATCAGCCAGGAGTCACGAAGTGAAGCAGGAACATTGTCCAGGTCATTAGGAGGCACCCTGAGAGTAAAACCAGTGAAGTCAGCAGAGCTTCAGTGTTTGATGGCTCTGGAAATTTTCCAAAATCCCATGTTCCCAGAATATTCATAACCTTTATAGCCAGACCCGAAATAGACTTCCTAAGCTGGGGGCAATGTGTTAGCATAAATGTCTCCTCCGCCAAGCAAGCTGAACACCTCTGTTCTTGATCCCAACAAATCCAACACAGAACTCCTCAGACACACCTAAGGAAGTCAAGAGTCAGACAGTGAACATTTTGGTGTTTTAATTAACCTAGTCATCATGGTCAAAGGACAAAGAAACAATGCAAAGAAAGACAATGTATAGCACTCAAAGGAAGAAATGTCAATAATCCTAAATACACGTTTCAAATTATAGCACACCTGGCCAAGCATGTAATAAGGACAAAGCTAGCTCCTCCAGTGTAGATTTCTTGACTTTTTGAAAATCACTGTGGTGGTATGACTCATTCATTCTCTCGTTTAACAAAGACTTATTTAGTGCTGAATTTGCTCCTCCCTCTAGGCAGTTGGCTCTTGGCCCACGGTGACACCCCATGAGTGTGGCCTGCCTATCTCCAACCTGGCCCAGCTCCAACCATTCTCTGAGAGAACTCACAGCGGCATTCCTCCTCTTTCCGAGATGTCGAGGCTTCATATGAAATGTCCCTTGTAGTCTCATATATTTGAACACTTGGTCCCAAGGTAGTGTTCCTGTTTGGGGACATCTCGAACCCTTTAGGAGGTGGTTGCTTATTGGAGAAGATATATCATTAATGGTGGGCTTAGAGGTTTTATAGATTGGCCCATTTGCTGTTCTGTCTTTCATCCTGCTTGTGGGTCCAGTGGCCTGATTCTGCTTCCACTCCCTTTCATGATGGACTGTATCCCCTTTGGGGATAAACCTATATAAGGCCTTCATTTCTGAAGCAGCTTTTGTGTGAGTATCTATTGCAGCAACAGAAAACAAACGAATACACTATGGGATCTAATAGAAATAAAAATAATTTATCAGGAAGAAGTGTGCTCAATTTGGCAGTGTGTACGCTAAGATAGAATGACACAGATAAGATTAGCATGGCGCCTGTGCAAGGATGACACGCACACTCAGAAAGCAGTCCATATTTGGAAGCTGGGCAGGGGTGGCACACACCTTTAATTGCAGCACTCGAAAGACAGAAGCAGGCGGATCTCTGAGTTCAAGACAAGCCTGGTCTACAGAATGCGTTCCAGGGTAATCAGGACTACAGAAAGAAACACTGTCTTGACAGAAAAACAAAGAAAAAAAGTAAAATATATATTCTTAATAGTTATCACCCTGATGTATATACAGGGAAAATGGTCAACATCACATGGGCATCACTAATTAGAGAAATGGAGTCTAAAACCACTTTATTCACCTTTTCACTCCAGGTAAAATGCCTATTAGACAAAAGAACAATGATACCAGGCACCACTGAGGGTTGGACAATAAAGAACCTTACACACTGTGGATAGACATGCAAGTTGCCACAGACATTATGAACAAGTTTTGAAAATCCCTCCCCCAAAGGAGTAGAAGTACCATATGATACTGCAACTATATCCAAAAGAAATGAAATCGGTGGGGGCTGGGGAGATGGGTCAGTGGTTAAGAACACTGGCTGCTCTTCCAGAGGACCCGGATTCGATTCCCAGAATCCACTAGACAGTGCACAACTGCCTGTAACTCCAGTTCCAGGGGATCCAACACCCTCATACAGTCATGCATGCAGGCAAAAATATAAGTACACATGGAATAGAAATAAATGATAAAAAAGAAACCTGTTTTTTTAAAAAAAGAAATCAGCATGTCTAAAAGATAAATGCATTTTCCGGTCACTCCATCAGTATTCACAATAGCCAGGACATGGGGTAGACTTAAATGTCTACCAACTGATGAACCGATAGAGAAATATGGCATGCACCCATGGGTGAGTAGTACTAGCTATGAAAAGACTGAAATCTGGCTGGGAGATGGCTCAATGGTTAAAGTACTTGCACTATAAGGTTGAGAACTTTAGTTCAGATCCTCAGAACACGCATAGATGTTGGATGGGCCTGGAGACTCCCTTATGATTCTAGCTTTAAAAGATAGAATTGGGGGATCTTCAAAATATACTGGCTAGAGGGTATAGTCATAAACACTGGCTCTGGGTTTGATAGAGAGAACCTGCCTCAATGAATGGATGATTCCTGACATTAATCTCAGCCAACACACACATACACACACACACACACACACACACACTTCACCCGCACACATGCAAAAGCATATATACATACATCCATAAAATGCACTAAAAATGGGAGAAAAAGAAAAGAGATGAAATTATGTGATGCCCATAATGTAAGGGGGAGGGGGAAGGAAGCCCCCAAACAGAAAGACAAATGATACTTGACTGGATTCATCTGTTGGCTCCAAAAGAGCTGATAACATAAAAGTCAGAAATCAACTAGTAGTTACCAGAGTCTATGAAGGATAGTGGTAGGTGGGGATGGATAAAGATGGTTCAAACACAAAATTAGAAACACACACAGGTGCTCTACTGAATGTAGCTGATAATATTATGCTGTATATATGGACAAGAACTGGGAAAGAGACTTTCTATTCTTCTCACAACAAAGACGTAATAAATACTCAAGATGATGGATATGTTTTGTATTCTAATTTAACCATTCTCTAACTTGCCCATGTATCAAACGTCTCACTGCACCACGTGAATTGGAACATGTACTATGTGTCAACTAAAAACTTCCATACACTTTTCTGGGGATCCAGTCTTATCCATTCATATAGCTGCTCTGACGTTACCATAGGCTTGATTACAGCAGAGACTTAATGGCTTACAAAGTCAAAATATTAACTTCTAGCCCATCACAAAAAATTTTTACAGATTGTTGATTTGAATTATAGACTCTTTCTTTCTTTCTTTCTTTCTTTCTTTCTTTCTTTCTTTCTTTCTTTCTTTTATTTCCTGCCTTGTGCCTATGTATTTTTCATCAAATCTAGGTTGGTCTTCAACTATGTATGGATAAATAGCTTAGAATGAGAGCCATAAAATTATTACGTCGGTCACAAACATTTACTTTCAGCACTTACTAAGTTTTAGTTAGTGTTCTCCAGGTCTTTAAACTGTAAGTCCACCCAGTCCTCACCACAGTTCTGAATCATAAAGACGTCTTCACTCTGAATCCTATGGTCACCGCTCACCCAGGAGTGTGACTGAAGCTACAGAGGGACACAGAATCCTTACGAAGATACTTTTAAAAACCGGGTTTTTTTTTTAAATTTTTTTTAAAAACACTCTTCCCCAATGCACTCAGTTCAACTTTGCCGTCTCTGTGCCACAGACTCCTGAAAACCTGGAATTACTATCTGAGCCAGCACAACAAGATAAGAAATCAAGTTCTGGGGGCTAAGGAGATGGCTCAGTGGTTAAGAGCACTGGCTGCTCTTCCAGAGGTCTTGAGTTCAATTCCCAGCAACCACATGGTGGCTCACAACCATCTACAATAAGATCTGGTGCCCTCCTGGCGTGCGGGCATACATGGAGGCAGAATGTTGTATACATAATAATTAAATAAATCTTTAAAAAAAAATCAAGTTCTTCCGCTTCATCTGGTAGTACAGGGTCGCAGCTCACATATCCAGCTCTGGCCATGTCATGCTTCTCTACCGCCATCTCACTTGATCAAGCTTCAAGTCCACTGTGCTGGGCTGCTGCAGGAAAGCATGGCTGCATTCTGTGCTCTTAGTCTGGATTTCCCACTAGAGTGTTCACTCACTCTCCTGGACCCCACACCTCCCATATCTGTCTTCCTTAGTCCATTCCTCATCTATTTATCCCCTTGTGAAAGTAAAATTCAATATTTGGAAATTTTGGTTAAAACCAGTCTAGGAGTTGCTCTAAACATTTTAGATGAGACGAACATTTAAAACAGTAGACTTTGGTTTAAATGCAACATCATGAGGTTGGCCTTGTTTAATCAGTTGTAAGCCTTAAGTAAAACACATTGCCTCCCTGAGCATGAGAGACCTCTGCTCCCCAAACTACTCTTTCCTGGGTTTATACCCTGAAGGTCTTCATTGCAGGGTTCAGAGCTGATAGTCCCCATAATTGAGGAGTCAGCTATTTAAACTAAATTTCTCTGAATAAAAGCGCACACACACAGACACACACACTCATATAGACACACAAATTCATACAGATATACAGGCACACACACAGACACACACACACACAGACACACACAGACACACACAGACACTCACACACACAAACACACACAGAGATACTCATACATAGACTAGACATACACAGAGACACTCACACACACAAGCACACACAGAGACACCCACAGACACACGCACACAGATGCCCACAGACACACATATAAATACACACACGCAAACACACAAACACACACATAGATATACACACACAGACACACATATACAGACAAACACCTGCAGATACACAGACACACACAGAGACATACAAACAAATGCAGACACACAGACATACCTGTAGACACATACAGAAACACATGCAGACACACAGACACCCACAGACATACCTGTAAACACACACACAAACACATGCGGACACACAGATACACACACAGGCACACAGACACTCACAAACACACAGAGACACAAGGACACCCAGAGACACAGAGACACACACATAAACACATGCAGACACACAGACACACAGGCACACACAGAGACACACACACAGATTTTGTTGTTTCCCTCCTCCGTTGGAGAACCCAATGCATACCTCAGACTCTTCCTCTGCCCATCTTTCTAATCCATTTGAATGCCACCTCTGCACGCATTCCATGTGCAAGCTGCATAAGATAGCATGGAGTTGCCCAAATGCCAGGGTTCTCCCTGGGCACTGACTCTGCCTTTGCTCCACACTGTGCTTCTGTTCACTGAAACAGGCGCTGCAGAGTACACAGCCTCTGGCTTCCTCAGCATATGAAGCCAACCCTAAATCCTTATTAAATCGTACACAAACTATTGTGAGGATTCTCTGTCTAAGTCTGTTAGGTTTCTTATGTTCAGTGACCTCCCACCCGACGCCAAAGGCCATTACTTACACACTTTTCCGGCATTCATTTAGGGCCCCATTGCCACCCAGCATGGATGCAGTGTGTATTCTTCTCTGGATGTACCCAAACAGGAAACCCTAAGGCCGAAAAGTGGGCCAGAAGTTCTCAAACTGTGGACTGACTGAGAAGTCAAGGACAGTGGCACTGGGTTTTGATTCTACTGCATGGACTGGCTTTGTGGGAGCCTCGTTTGTTTGGATGCTCACCTTTATAGACCCGGATGCGGGGGGGGGGGGGGGGGGGGGGGGGGGGGGGGGGGCGGGGGAGGGAGAACCTTGAACTTCCCACGGGGCAGGGAGCCCTGACTGCTCTTAGGACTGGAGAGGGAGGGGGAGGGGGGAGGGAAATGGGAGGTGGTGGAAATTTTTAATAAATAAATAAAAGAAAAAAATGACCTCTGCAGATCCTTTCCTCCATGTCTCTACAGCCCCTCTATAGAATCGCTGAATCACGAGGGCACTTTCAGTTTTCATTTTGTTTTGTTTTTTCTTGTTTTTTTTTCTTCTTATGTATTCTTCCACAGAAAGAATCCATGCAGACCAGTAACTACCAGTTCAGTGTGGGAACAACAGTAAAATGCAAGCTCCATCACTGTAGGGAGTTTTTGTTTTTGTTTTGTTGGATGCTTTCTTCCTGGTGCTTGCTTTGGCGGGGTGGGGAGGCATCAATACACATAAGGAAGCCAGAAAACTGTAAAATTCCTTAGCATAATGTCTGCCACATGGAAGCATAGGGTAGTTATTATTATTATTCGTATAAAGAAAAAAATAAGAGTAATAAAAGTGAATTTTACAGAAAACATAGATACACGGTTGCCAGATTATGAGGAGGTCTCTGTCATGCAGAGATATCTAAGCTTTTTCTTAAGACGAGAAGAAACTTTTGGAAAATCTTAAACAATGGCTAAAACAGTGTGGGTTACATTTTAAGATCTTTCCATGGTGTGAAAATCGACTAGGAGTGGAATTATGAAAACTCAGAGCAATAAAGAGTAGGAGGCTGGGGGCTGGAGAGATGGCTCAGTGGTTGAGAGCACTGACCACTCTGCCAGAGGTTCCAAGCTCAGTTCCCAGCACATAGATGGCCGCTCACAACCTTGTAACGCCAGTCCCGGGAAGTCTGATACCTTCCAGTCTCCTTAGGCTGTTTCTACATGGTGCACAGAAATACATGCATGCAGAACACACAAACACATAAAATAAAAAAAAAATGAAGCAAACTTTCAAAGTAGGTGGCAGTTTGGAAAGGGTCTTTAAACAGTGAAAGCTGGCAGAAGTAACTGAGCAACTAAAGAAGAAATGAAAACCACAAGAAGAGAAAATGCAGAGTGGGTAGAAAAATCTTACTGATACTTTGCAAATGGTTTACCAAGAAAACCCATGTGATCTTCTATTCTACTGGTGATTTAAAATGAGAAGAGGTCACCTTTGTTTGCTAGCTCAAGGCCTGGCCTTGAATTCATGATCTCAAGAGGAAAAAGGAAAAAGAAAATGTAGTATGTATAAACTTTTAATTGTGTATAATTTTAGCTTATATGTTTATACATTGTTCTACAGACTACCTTCTGATCCCCTTTAAATAAACTGCGATTCTCCACCCAGGATTTTTCCAATCATGCCCTCATTATGTCCCATTAGTTAGTGACAATGACATTGCTGCATAGTGACTTCATGAAACAATATGAGTTTACAGCAGAAGAAAAGTATAATTACAAGCATAAACTATGGCTGCTGTCAAGACAACAGACATTACCACAGAAGCTTTGCATATATTGCAGAAATAGGTTAGGTCTATGCTACCTGAAATCATTGTGAACTTTGAGTGTTTTCTCCACAAATAATTCACCTAAAACTTATTTCATCTTTTTAAACAAATAAACTAGATGAATCACCCTGCATTCTTCTTTTCTAGCTCTCTTCTTCCCTGACTCATGCCCCCATACTACTAAAAGGTGCTGGGAAAGTGTACTAAAAGCTATTGGAAGAACACTATTAGTACAAACTAGGTTGCATTTAATAAAACAAAAGTGTGACAATGTATCATGAATAGAAACCTATAAGCTTATACAGAGTCCGAGAATAATCATCCAGCATCTACAGAGTGTGATGATTCATCTACCATCTGCTAAAGTCTCAGCCATATCAATTTTTTAATTGGTAGAGGTTTAGTCATAGAAATTCTAACTAGAATATTCTGCCTAGAATGATAGATCCCAGACACAGAGATCCCTAGCAGAGAAATGTGTTCAGAGGTGCTCAGCCACTGTAATGGAAGGAGATGCAGTAGAGATCCATGGCTATTTGCTGAACTAGTACAGACGAAATCTAAGGTTACCTACCACGTAGAGGCTTTCAGATCTACAGAACACTCATGCACACACCTTAAAAACATTGTCACTGCAAAAATAATAAATAATAAATAATCTTCAAATTTTTTCTTGTGTGTGTGTATACTAATATCTATATATTTAAAATTAAGTCAATGTAAGGGGTATGTTTAAACATATGTATGTACATGATGTGTAGATTCTTGTGTGTTTTCTATATTTACATCAGTATTAGAAAGGGTATGCACATATATAAAATAAATTTATGATTTATAAATGTTCCAGAGCCTTTAGTTATACATTACCCTACAAAAATAGTATGAAGAAAATATATTTAGGAGCCTGAATTTTTAATTGTGTTAGAAAAATCTTTCCCTGTTTTCCAGACCCTAAGAAAACACTACGAAAGTTGCTCTCATGGGTCCTAATACGAGGAGATACTCAATTTACATACTATATACTTTCAAAAATATTTTCTATTTGTATAATCATTTATATAAACTCTAGCATGTGTTTTTGTAATTATTGAAGATTCTTGCAAACCAGAAACTAAGCGGTTTAGTCCCACCAAAGACAGGAACATACTCTCCCCGTGTTGAGTAGCAGAATTATTCCTATATTCCTCCCCTTCACCAGTACAGGATCTGCATCTGTGATAAACAGTACCCTCTTTGAAGAGTGAGTTTGTCGTGTTTACCAAAACGTGAGGTCTAATTTCTGTTAAAATATTTTTCAATATTTTTAATGAATTTTAATAAAGGTTTATCAGGCACTTGTTATGGTGCAGAACTTTTATTAAATTCTGTGATCCATAAAACGTTTTTTTTTTTTTTGAATGACACATAGTTTAGTTTTTCATTTAGAGGCTATAAAAGTGTTCACAAAAGTTATGTTGGGAAAAAAAAGTGATTGAAAGCGCTAAAACACTGTACAGAATATAAAATCCTTTCATAGACTTTTTATGACACATGAAACATGAGTCTTAAAGGTTTAATGTTACTGACTTTTATACAAGGCTTTTTAATTCTTGATTCCAGTTATGGTTCTGCAAATGAACTGTGACATTAAAAGGAATCCGGCTGGAACTGCCTGGGCTTGCTTTCTAGACTGGCCATCAGAGGCTTGCGTGGAGACCCACCCCCTCTCTCTTGCTAGATGAGCTCCTACTGGCCATCAGAGGCTTGCCCTGAGACCTACTCCGCCCACAGCTGATTAACACTCCCTTGCTTTTGCAGAACAGAGGAGTGCGCCTGCCAGACAGAGTCCCTCCTACCTAAACTCGGTATTAATGTTGGGGAGGTCGGGGGATTGCTCTGAGCAAATATGAAGTGTGAAGGGTGACTATGCCTTCATCCTTGTTTCCCTAATGCGCTACACCATTTACGGCTGTAATTGCAGTGCTGCCTTGGTGAACTACAGAACCAGCGTTGCTGTCTGTCCCATTAAAATAATGGATAGAAATTCACTTGGACTCTACCTTTGGGGATTTTGAGTTAGCCTGCTGACCTGAATCCTGCGCAGAAGACAAATTAATGACTTTTGTTAATGTATTAGATTAGGTCAAATGAAGCAACCATTTTTTTTTTTTTTGGTACGTTAAAACAATAGGAACTTCCAATTAATTCCAAGATGATCTAAGCAGGGACATATTTCAAAAGTGGTGGATTATTTTAAGGGGAAAAAGAGGACCGTAGATGGTGAATATGATCAATACAATGATCCAATATGAGTTTAGACTAGACGTCAGAATAACTTGCTGCATTTAAAATATGTTGTGTAGTACCTGAACATTCCACCACTCTTGCCGTGTGTAAGCTGCATTCTCACTGCTTACTTTCCTAGAGGAATCACACTGTGATCAATTTCTACCTGCTGATATCGTGCTACGACGTTTACTCAGGAAAACAAATGCCTGTAGAAGAAGTCGTCATAGAAAGGAATAAAAATTGCATGGTTTTTTTAAAAAGCATATACATGCCTTACAGTCTAGACAGCACTATTTTTTTCTGGAGCCCACCAAGAGAGCATTCACAGTCGTGGCCGTAAATGATGTGGTACACTGTTAAAGAAATAGTACTTATTCAAACTTCAAATGCACAGTTAGTAATCTGTGTACCTTTCCAATATTAATCACCAGTAGTATACTCCAAAATGGTGAAACCAGATGCCTATGCCATAGCAGGTAGTCATAGCTCATCTACCTATTTTAATAAAGATTCCTCTTCTTATTTCAAAATCATTTTAAAGCGAAAAGGACTAGCCTGGGATTTTTCAGAACGAATCACAGCTTAATAGCCTTTGTGTAACCAAAACAATGGTCCAATACACTAAATCCTATTTCCTTGTAGTCTTTGACCTTCTAATGTGAATCATATAATTCTAATTTACCGAAATAATGAAATAGTTTCTTTGTGCATGTTAGCAGTAAATATTTTAAACTAAAAGTGCATAAATTTTATGGTTTTTTAAAATGTACTTCAGAAGTTATTGAAAGATATATTTTGGTACATTACTGTATAGTACATTATAAGCATATTTTCATTAACTTCCATGACTTTATGTATCATCTATTTGTAACTTGGTTTATTGTAAGCACTGTCTGTGAGACATTAAGACTGCATTTCAGCCAGAAGCTTCTGTGGCAAGACTATACATGAAGACAGATTTGCTGTTCTCTTATGTATTCTAAATTAATAAACTTTTACTCAATTGCTAAATGATTTCTATGCTATATGGTCTTTGAATATTACTTCTCTATCTATTACCCAAGAGATGCGAAATACAAAATTCACAGTACTAAGTCGTCCTCTAAAGCGAAGAGCTAACAAGCAAAAATCCTCCCTGACACTCAGGAAACCATGAGAAATCTGCCTGCCCAAAGGGAGAAGGCTCGGGAATTTATAGATAGAAATCTCAGCAAGGCAGTGGGTAAAGAAGAGACGTTGCTATTATAGAAATGTTAAAGACATTTTTACAACTATCAAGCATCACTAATTTACAAAGGACAAAAAATAAGCTAAGTTGTCAATGGGGATTGCTCATTTGCTCCTGGCTCCCTAGACCAGAAATAATCACACAGAAACTTTATTAATCACAACACTGCTTGGCCAGTGACTCTAGCATAGCCCTAGCTAGCTCTTACATCTTGAATTAACTATTAGTTATTAGTTTTATGTTTTACCACGAGGCTTGTGGTTTACCTGTAAGGTTCTCTGGCTTCTGTCTCCTTTGGTGACTGCAAGGCATTTCTCTGACTCTGTCTTCTTTCTCTATCTCTTCTTGGAATTCCCGCCGTGCTCTATTCTGCACTGCAATAGACCCAAATCAGACTCTTTATTAACCAATAAAAGCAACACATGTACAGAGGGACTTCCCACACCGCCAAAGAATTTTCAAACCTCTCTTTGAAAGCTGTTTCTGAACAGCTGGTATTTTCTAAAAATCATGCTTTAATCGTTTAATTTTGACAGTCATTGCATATTTTTCTTCTTTGGGATCATTTTTGTGTGTCTAGAGCTTACTCCGTCTTTATCTGTACATTGTGAGGAGTATAAAGGTTCTAAGACACATGTGCTGCTCACACTACAGGTAGTGTAGGGAATCAGGTGATCTCTATATTCTAGCCCCATCAGCAAGTACAACAGAAATGGTGGCTCCACAGGCCAGAAGAGATCGGGTTCCTTGGGACACTGCTTGAAAAAAGCTGTGCAGAGAGACCCCTAAACTGCTTTGGAACCTGTACGAAGTGCCTCACATAACCTAGTGACGTTAACTCACTGGTGTTTCTCTAGTTCTTTGTGACTGCAGCACAGTCTGACTTGTCTTGGTGACAATCTGCAGACAAGCCTTGATAACTTCGCACCATCTCAATTTCTCCCTCTTACACTCTCACCACCTAAAGTCAATCAATCCATTGGCCTCTCTTGCATGACTGGTCTACATTCAACCCTTCAGCTGCTATAGATAGGGTACTACTATAGCTTAGTACTATCATGGTACTAAGATAATAACGTAGATTCTGGACGGGGTCCCTTTCTAATTTCTCAGTATAAGCCTCCCCACATGTCTAGATTGTCCGCCTGTGTCTTGAGTCTAACTGCGCCATTCACCTGCTTGTGTGTCACGGTCATCTCCTCTAATACCTTTCTGAGTATCTACCATAGAAGAAGCCTCATATTCCTTGAATACCTCAGATTGCTCACACCTCTCCCTTTGTGTCTGACATTGACTCTGACTCGACAGTCTGCTCCTCTTTCTCAGCTTGGCAACCCCTTGTGATAATGGACTTCCTGGATGTGTCCAAACAGGATGGAGTGAACCACAGCCACCACTCCCCCTCTGCTATAACACCACCAACGACGGGTGTTTGCTGAGTGCTTATTTTCTTCTCAGGCACTTAGACACTTTCTACATAGATTATTCATTTAATTATTACACACACACACACACACACAGTTAAATGGCCACCAAGTCTGTATCCATTTTATTAATGAAGAAGTAAAACCTTCGGGTGAACAGGCTGCATGCAACTAAGAAGTGATAAAATAAGAACTGTAAACTTTTGGACGGTTTGATTCACGATTTGTGCTTCCAATCACTGTCCTTCCCAATTCCCATTCAGGTGAAAAATTCCTTGGCCCAGCGCACTATCTTCCTCTGCAGCTCCCTTTCCAACGTTTCCTCTTATACAGTCAATAACTAGCTACATTAGGCACACTTACCATGCTTCTCCCACTCTGGGAAGACCCTTTCTTATTTGTCCAGTTCCCTGACTTTGTCAGGCCCAGCACATCCTTTTCTCAATCCCCGAATTGAATGACCGCCTCGCTCACAGCTTCCCACACATGTTTACTTGTCGCATGGGTTACCCTGTGCAGTAACCACCAGTGAACTGGCTTTCTTAACAATGAAGAGCTATTTCATTTCAGAAACTGGCATTTCTGTTTGTCTCTACCTAAAGTTTTGGCATCCAGGAAATGCTCAACAAATGTTTTTAATGAGTGGATAAGTGAATAACATAGATTTTATTAATCACAGTTTATCATTATTAAAAAGTTTGTATTCTAAATTGTTAAATAAAGATCATTTTGTCCCTTTTTAACAACTTTCTGATAAAAGATTCAATTTGTAAGTTATATGATCCTATTCAATATTATACTTCTCTATTCATTATTTGTTTCATTCATATGAATGAGTAATGATATATATATATATATATATATATATATATATATATATATTTTACTTTTATGCAGGCTGCTTGGGTTAGTCAAGAACGAGATGCACTTGCTTGGGGTAGTTGACTGCTAGGGGTGGACAGGGGACATTGTGACTTTCCCAGTGAACAGAGACTCATTTCACAAGATTCCTGAGGAATGCTGAGCTAGCTTTCTGCCCACCCAATAACAATCCTCCTGTTTACCAGAACACAGTCCTGCCTGGGGTGGGCCCAGGCTATCTTTTAGCACATAGTCAGCAGCACTGCCATTTTGGGAGCCCATTTGGAACTAACATATGTGACACAAAATGAGATTTTAAAAAAAAAGTTTAGGGTTTCTGTGGGCAGACAGTACAGGAGTCACCCTGGTCACTAATGGGTGAGTTATAAGATTTTCAATCAGCAAAATAAAGGTAAGCATAATATATCTTGTCAGGACCCATTGTCCAAATTCCCTTCACTCCATGTTTCTAAAAGAAAGTAAAGATACTGATGGACTAAATTACCTAAATACCAAGAGATTGATATGAACTATTTAAAAAAAAAAACAAGAATTTTCTATTGATGAAGAATTTTTTTTGAGAAACTATTGTATGTAATACTGTTAATAACACAAATTAAAATAATAAGTGATCTCTGCCTTTGGAGAGTTTAATATTCCATTAAATAAATTATGTTTATAAGGTTGGGGCAGATATTGGTGATAGAAGATATGACCAATATACTTAAGGCTCTGGTTCAATATCTTGTGCCAAAGAGAGAGAGGAGAGATAACACGAGAAGAGAAGGGAGAGGAGAGGAGAGGGAAGAAGGAAGAGAAAGAAGGGAAGGAAGGAAAGATGGGGGAAGGAGAGGTAGAGAAAGGGAAGGAGGAAGGGGAATGTTAATCGTGAGACATTTGATCGGATCTTAGATAAGGTCCAGAAACATTATACTGGTAAAGAAACGAATCCAAAAAAAAAAAAATTCTCAGCTAAGTTCAAGTGACATCACACGTGAGAAGATGACATACAACTCTTTGAGAGAGTAAAGGGAAGCTGGAGCCAGACGGATAAGGCACAAAGGGACTTTAAAGGGTGTGTATGCTACATTAGCTTAAATTAACACATTCGCTCATTTCCGTCATTAACAGCAAAACAGTAGCATGTGCACCGACCGCCATGAGAGCACTTGACGTCTGTGACATAGGAACAAATTAATTAATTGGACATTAGGTTGAATAGAACCATTAAACCCAAAGTATGACTTGGGAGTTTCCAGGTCTTTCTGCTTAATGTACAATCCTCTGCAAATGAGTTAAATAGCCTATAAGCTGGCAGTGACTGCCCATATCCCACAAGCGACTGGGTTTTAGATTGTAACCTTGGTTACATAGGGAGCTCACAGATCTACTGGAGGTAAAAAGTCATAACCTAACAACTCCCTAATTCATAGAGACCAAAGGGAAAGCAAATGATAATGGTGAAACAGATCAAGTCAGCAAAAATACTTGAAATTTTTCAGACTTCCTTCGGCAAAAAGTGAACAAGTGAATTAAATGGTTGGTAAATATGTCTGGGTTGCAGCGCAGCAAGGAGAATAGCAGCTCATTGTTTGCAATTAAAGCTCAGCTAAATGATCTTTGGACACAGGGATAATTTTTTGCACAACAATAAACACCAACAAGGGATTTGTAGAGAAAAATTGCCTAACAGCATTTTTTAAAGAATTAATGCATATTCAATATTGATCTTGATTTGTGCATGTTAAACTGTGCCTCCTCAAGTAAAATATT
The DNA here is from genome assembly GCF_982192425.1 of Myodes glareolus. Taxonomy (NCBI): domain Eukaryota; kingdom Metazoa; phylum Chordata; class Mammalia; order Rodentia; family Cricetidae; genus Myodes; species Myodes glareolus. The sequence goes on from NC_142037.1 coordinate 61,931,191, forward strand.
CTTGAAGAAGTCAATAACGCACCATAATTTCATATGACACTAATAAAATAAGGCAAATGACAATTCATTTTTGTTCACTTGTCTATGACTCTAATGGATGGATAAATTTTGTTAAAAGAGGAAGCAGCCACTTGGTGCATAGTAGGCACATTTGTAAAAAGATTGTGATTGATTTTTTTTCCGAGTCACTTTCTTACTAGAGAAAGTGAAACAATCAATCTCTTGGAATTCTTTCCAGAAAAGTGTTTTTATAGTTGTTGAATTATGTTATGAATTCCAGAGGACCGAAGCCACATGTATTAGTGCTTTGTCTTGTTCCCGAGATGTAATAACAAATGGGACTGCAAATAAAGACCAAAGAGACTAAAAATCTCCTAAGCATTCCCATTATAATACTTCATATGTAACACAGCTCATTCTAGGACTTGAAATTACTGAAATGAGTAACACCATCCCTACGTCCCTGTACTCAAGGGATGTTAGTATGAAGGACGAAATGGCCAAACAGTAACAAAGGTATGAGAAATCTTAGCTTCCAGGAAAAACACACAACGAATAAGAACGATGTTCAATTTAGCCAAATTTCCCACTGTTTATTCTTTATGAGAAGACAATGAATTATAAGAATTTAAGATGTACAGCAGCTGCTTTGTAGAAAGAAAGACAACGATGAATCTAAAGACAGCTGAACTCAATCTTCTTACAGGCCTTTTTCCTACTTCGGATTCAGATTCTACACTTACTCTTAAGTTAACTTTTTGACAATGCTAGCAACCCATGTCGGCTAAACTCCAGCCCTCCAATCCAGGAGTTCCTTGGGCAGTGAGAATTCTTCTCTCTGAGGCCCATGTTCTGGGAAAATGCTATGTGGCAATGACCTGGACGGGGCTGATAGAATAGTAGGTCAGTTGTCAAGAGCTGTTTTCAGAATTGTTTCAGAATTGTGTCACAATAGAAGTTAAAACCAAAAAGAAAAAAGAAAAAAAAGAAGGGCCAGCCACTTCTCACTTTACTGCAGGTTTCTAGAAGAGTATCTAAGCCATTTAGCTATTCAAATTAGTAAATCCTTTTATCACCAAATGAAAACATCTAATTTTAAATTGACAAGAGACCTAAGCATGAAAACCAGATGTTTTGGAGCATTTTTGAGAAAATTTAGATGAAAAAAGTCTTTGCGACATTAGCCGGGCACAGTGATGCCCAACTTTAACCCCAACACTTGGGAGGCAAAGGCAAAGGCAGGTCTCTGTGGGTTGAAGGCCAGTCTGGTCTACAAAGTGAATTCCAGGACAGTCCGAGATGCACAGTGAGACCTGCAGCCCGCTGGAACGTCCGCAGAAGCAGGTCATGGTTGAATGGGGCTCTAGGCCCACCAGCCAGCTCCCGGCATGCAGCTGCGGCCTGTGCTGTTTGCTCTGCTGGGAAATCGAGAGCACGGGACAGCAGTGCTGCCCACAGGCTACAAGCACAGAGGTTGAACTGGGCAAGACACGAGGTGGCAGATGCAGAGGGCAGGGAGGAGCAGAGCACCCAGAAACTCGCATTGAACCTGTCCCTGAATGTCCTGCCTAGCTGCGACATCACCCTGACTCTGGGCAACAGCAGGATGTCTGAGACTAGTCTCAGCAATGGTCCGGTATTTATGAGACTTCAGAAACCAATGACTTGTTGTAATTTTGTATGCAAAGCTATCTGGGAGGAGAGAGAGAGAGAGAGAGAGAGAGAGAGAGAGAGAGAGAGAGAGAGAGAGAGAGAGAGAGAGAGAGAGAGAGAGAGAGAGAGAGAGAGAGAGAGAGAGAGAGAGAAACACAGTGCAGTTTCCAAGCCACTATGAGGAACGAATATTCGATGAAGAGAAAGATACAGGAACAGAGCGTGCAGGGGTGGGGGAAGTGGGGGTGTGAGGGAGTGGGAAACACGACATGGAAGGACGGACATGTCGTTGTCAAGCAGGCCTCCAGGGTGCTGTACGGCAGTCTGTAACTTGCTCTCCGACTCAGCTCTGAACACACCGATTGCCCTGGTTCTGAGCAATGACCGCATGTTTAAGAGGAAGAATGGTTCATTTTCTGGATTGGACCTCCAAAAGACCACGATGGTCCATGCTGCCCCTGGAGGCTACTTTGGTACCCATTGTCCTCTGCCGCAGGCTGGGTTAAAACCGGAGGTTCTATGATCCTACAGCAGCCAGGAGTCATGTTGATAATCTCTAACTCAAATTACCACCAAAGACATACAGCTGTCCTTGGTCTGGACCATTGCCTCAGGCCATGCTGAGGTCTGTGAGGAGTACTTCACTGCTGTGCTTGGTACTGGACAGGCACTTCCTCATGTCTAGATCTTTGCTATGGTTGTTCTCTCTGCTGAAATGTTTTCTCAAATAATCTACATGACATTGTGGAATATTACTTGAACTAGGCAAAGATATGTTGCATTTGTTTATGTTGTGGAATACTACTTTAACTATCTAAAGGTGTGTTCCATTTGTTTATGCTGCATTTGTTTAATTCTTAAAGATGTGTTGCTGTTTCACCTTGTCTGCCTAAGGTACCTGACTGGGCTAATAAAAAACTTACCTATCAATAGCCGGGCAGTAGAGGGGTAGGTGGAGCTGGGGGGCTGAGAGAATAAGTAGGAGGAGAGGAGAGAAGAGAGAAGAAAAAAGGGGGTGAGAGAATGAGGGCGATAAAAAGAGAGTTGCCCAAAGCCAGCCAGCCAGGCAGCTGACAGCCAACAGACACAGAGTAGGAGATTCAGAAAGAAAGAAAAAAGCCCTGGAGCAAAGTATAAATAAAGAGAAGCAAATTAAAACAAGAGCTAAGATTTTTTTAAAAAGGCCAAGCATTCATAACTAAGAACAAAACTCCATGTCACTGTTTGTAAGCTTTGGCTCACATGGTCAGAAAAGGCTGGAATTGTACAATAAAGACAGGAAAAAAAAAACCTCTAAACAGGTTACAGTGTGTTGAAAAATGTGTGTAGGCTTAAGAAAGTAAAGAAAATCGGTACAGACATTCATAGGAAAAAATGGTTTTAAAACAATAAAGTCTTTAAGAAGGGAGTAAAATAGTATAAATTTTAAAAAAGGCAAGTAAAGGTGGAAAATACACAGGGAGTCTAAATCCTATATGGTGTTGTGTTAACTTTGAATTTTTAGAATGTTAATAAGCAGAGGATACGTGCTAAGAGACATGGGATTATAAGAGGGACTGCTGCATTTAACCAGCCTAGATACTTTAGGGATACTTCAACTTTAAAATGGAATCCAGGAAATGTATTGTATTTAGGGGAAAAGGTTATGCTTTTGTTTCCTCAGGAAACAAAAGGCTCTGGATTCATTTACGGTTAATAGAGATCAAGTTTGATCAGGGGAAAACTCCTGAAATTCTTGACTATGGACATGAAGAAATAAACCAAGAAAAACAACAAGATGGGTGATATATATGCTGAGCCCTTGACATGGGAGCAATTCTGAGACTGGACAACACATGTTACTAGTTTTCCCAGGTTTTTTTTCCCATTATCTCAAGTTTCTCAGGATTCCCTAAACCTTCCATTGTTCCCAGACAACAGGAAACATTCTAGAGAACAGGATGCCCATATTCCCAAGAGGTGGGTAGATGGTTTTTAGTCATTTGATGGGTTACGGATGTTTGCAATCATTTAGGGGGGATTTAGGAATATAGAAAAAAAGACGACTATTAACCTCAAATATTTTACATTGGTATGTATTTTGGTATATTGATACAGATTTAAAGTTTCTTGTACTGTGTGTTTCTGCTCTTGTTTGGGGTATGTGCTTATGCAGCTCATTTAAAGCATAATGTGTAATTAAGAAATGCAGGTTAATAGTCATCTATAATGATCTAGCTTGTAGTTCAGTATATTTTCAAAGTTAAACAGAAATATTTTAAATAGATAGAAGCTCTTCAAACACTTCAGAGACCTATAGAATATTGCATTTAAGATATTTAAAAGCCTAAGACTTTTTATGACAGTGAGACATGTTTTGTCCTGGCAGCACCAATCTACTTCATAGAAGGATGATTGGCCTCAAAGAACCTCCAAATAGAGTTTTCTATTAATGTGGTAAAGCTAATCATTTTAGGAAAAAAAACAAAAACAAAAACAAACAAGCAAACAAACAAAAAACCTGATCTTGCCTTGACTGCTAACAGTATGCTGTACAAACTGGACAATCAGCATGCAAAGGAAAAAGACTTTTGAGTTTTGCAAAAACAAGGTGGGACAATTTTTCAAAATTCCTGCTTCATTGAAAAATCTGCCAGATGTTCTAGCCAAAGACAGATATGCCAATATTGCAGCAGAACTTTGGGTGATTTTCCAGGCAGACAGATGTCTCTGTCATTTCTGTAGTTTTGTAAGTTGCTTGCTCTGCACTTTTTGTTTACTCAGGAAATATTATATCCTTCTGGGGTCTTTGATAGAGTTGAAGACTAGATAGTTATAGTTACAGTTTCCCTTAGTTATGATAGAAGATAATTTAAGTATAAAACTTTGGACTCACCAAGATGGATAAATAATGGAGTATTTTCTCTGAATTTTTCAAATACAAATGGATTGAATATTGTAACTGTAATTCTTACTTGATAACTGTTCTTATTGACTATATAGTCTTACTGAGTTTAAGCTAAACCTTTTCTTTATGGTTAGACAAAAATGGGGAAATATTGTGGGATATTACTTTAGACAAAGTTGTGGTACATTTGTTTATGTTATGGAATATTACTTTAACTATGTAAATATGTCTTATGTTTGCCTATGCTGCATTTGTTTCTTTCTGTAAAGATGTGTTGCTGTTTCACTTTGCCTGCCTCAGATCTCAAAAAGCTGAACAGCCAATAGCTAGGTAAGAGAGAGAAAGCGGGACTGACAAGCAGAGAGACTAAGTAGGTGAGAAGAGAGAAGAAAATGAGAGAAGAGAGAATGGGGGGCAGAGGGAGAGGTCAGCCATGCAGCCACCAGGCAGACATGGAGGAAACAAGAAAGAAAAGGATACAGAATGAAAGAAAGGTAAAAAGCCTCAAGGGAAAATGTAGATAAAGAGAAACAGATTAAAATAAGAACCAAGCATTTGAAGACCAAGCATTCAAAACTAATAACAAGTCTCCCAGTCATGATTTGGGAGCTGGTTGGTGCCCTAAAAGAAAGACTATTACAACGTGGTGAATTCCTTCGTTGTCTTTAGGTCACACTCAGGCATCACCTATTCCCCAGACACTCCAGATGAAACTTCATCTTTCCTAGTCCCAAACACAGTCACTTTGCTTCCTGAGTTCTCCTTGCCCCACCCTTTCCTCGTACCATTTATCACCTTCAAATTAACTCTGAATTATTTACCAGTTAATGTTCACTGCTAGCCACCTTTTGCCACCAACATGCACGTTTGAAGAGGGTAGAAATTTTCTTCCTTCCATTGATATATCCCAACATGAAATGTCTGTTACATCATAAAAATTTACCTTTCTTTAGTGAAGGAAAATCTCATTGAAGTGAGAAGAAAAGGAACTATGTCAATTTGCACACACCAAATATTGGTTATCATGGGAACACCCAACACATGAAAGATAAGTGCTAAAAGTAAGGTCAATCTTGAAGAGCCCCTTCCATGCTCTGTGAATGAATACTGTTAGCAAACCACGAACCACCAATCAGACTTACATATCAAGTAGATGTCACGGGGTCCTCATCAGACCTTTCTCACATGTCTACACCAGCTATCCCCAGCTTTCAGTGTTTACAAAATAAAATTTTTAAAAATTGTTTATTCCGCCACAAACCCAATCCTTCCTGAGGGCAATAGAAAAATGTAATTGCTTAGAACAAAAGCCCAAATTGTCTGAATCTAAATCTTTTTCTTCTTGCTACCAACAGTTAAAGGACCTTGAGAAAACCACTTAGTCTTGGAAGGGTGGTGTCCTCAGTAATTAAATTAATTATTTTCAAGTCTAAAGAATCCAAATAAGCAAAATCCCCAAAGTAAGTACTGTATAAATATTTTATAGTGTTATATGTTAGGTAGTGATCATCAGCAAAGGTTTTGTTTCCTCAATATTTTCTTCAATGAGTAACATTTAAGTTAATCATGTCTATAGCTCTCTCATAAACCAGAAGAACTTTAATGTTGAGGAATCTAAATACTTCACGGATATTAAATTACGAAAGTACAATTTCATCTTTCCCCAAGTAGTTTTAAACTTCATGTATTGAGCAAACATATATTTGTGGGAATTTTCATTTCCTTCAAACCAGAAAAGCTTAAGGACGTCATTGTCAGAATGGACACTTCAAATAAGTGTTCGAGTGTGTTCTGCTTTCAAACTCCTGTCTCAGGTTTCCACAAATTCCAATCCAGATGAGTAATATTCGTTAAAGGCCTCGCTGCTTGTTTTATTATTTATAGTTTAGATGTCTTTTCATTCAAACAAAGAGGCAGATTGTCTTCAAGCTGAGGCACCTGGAGAGTGCGTGAAGTACAAAGACCATGATTCAAAAGTCTGCAATGCAGTCAACAAGCAATTACTTTCACCTGTGATAGGAGACTGTCAGCTTCAAACACAGGACATTCTTTGAGAAGATTAGTCCAAATTACATTTTATTACCTTGGCCCACTTGAAGGCCCTAAACTTCGTCTACTTCTTATTCTAATGGAATTCCAACTGGGACATTAATATATTGTTTATGACATGTTCGGAGTTCTTGTGATATCGGCATGCATTCATGAGAGAAGCTTCAAACGGTCTCAGATAACAGTGAGCTGGATGTTGGATGTTGGACAGCACAAGGGATTTTATCATCGTGTTGAACCAGTGGCAGTGATTAAATTAAACTGTCTGAACAAAGCTTTTGAATGTCGGGCTGTTGAATGGCAAAATGAAAGACTGACACACTTCAAAGATCAGAGGAAGGGAGAAAGTCTGGATGGAAACACAGAGGGCTCCCTAACTTGCTACTTATGGCATTCACAAAGAAAAACAGTAGTTACAAACAGTTTCCACTTTGCTTCATCTTGAAACCTTTTGGTATTATTTCTTCTCCCTACCCAATACAGTTTCTCACATTCTCTCCAAAGGATATTTTTACTCTGACTTGGAGCTCTGGCAGGATGCAGAGGGAGCTGGAAGGCTTTCACTCTTGTGCGTCTTCATGTGACACGGCTTTTTAAAAAGTTTGCTTAACTTTAACTTTCCCTGGTTATTTCCAAATGGCATATTTAAAATAATATCCCAAAGAAATTAAGATGTTTCCGTAACTGACAAGTGTAATTTTTCCTTAGGGATAAAACACCAAGGCTTGCTGGTTTTTGTTTGTTTGATTTTTGTTTTGTACTTCAAGAAGAAAACAAAAACTTATTGAGGTTGATAGAGCTAAGAATATTTTTATAAATTGAAATATTGTTAATATCTGAATTCACCCAAGTTTACTGAAAGTCGAAGAGTTCCTGAAAATGCACTCAAATGCACTTGGGGACACAAAGTGATCTTTATTAGGGTCCATATGTTTCCCATCCATAAGATCTTTAAAGCAATAAACCGCTCCAACATGTATTTATTATTATCTTTGCTAGTGAAAAACCAAATGGCTTTGTTAGTATTAGGAAAAATGTTACTTCCTCTCAAACAAAATAAAACTGGGAAAATATCCAGAAAAAGCAAATTGAGTTGTAGTGTTATTTCCATTACAAAGTCCACATAGCTCAGTTCCACACTCTCAGTCCGCCTTCTTCTTCCAACCCCAAGCCAACTGTTCAGAAAGGCCTTAAAAACTTCCATCTCTCATGGCAGTTGCAAAAGGTAAACCTTCAGCTACCACTGTCGCTTGAAAATCAGTTTCCATTTTAACTTTGATTTAGATTGGTAGGAATTTTGAGACTTTAAAATAAAGACTAACTTTTAATCATGCAGCTTCATAATTTAGTTTTGCATTTTAGTTTATCATGAAAAAATGAGGGCCTTCCATAAAGATTCAGTGCTCAGTGACAACTGCTATGATTTTTACCACAAAATGCTTTTGCCAGCTATGGTGGTCGTAGTATCTAATGCCGAAACATAGGAAGTAGAAACAGAAGGATCAAGAATTCAAGGCCAGGCATTTCAGATAACATACAAGTTCAGGACCATCCTATGCCTAGACCTTTTTTCAAATAAACTGAATAAATAAATTGGAAGGAATGGGTTAAGCTTGAAATGCATGTCCATCACCCCAAGTTTAGGATGCAGAGACAGGAGAAACAAGGCCAGTTCAAGAACAAACCTGTTCCACATAGTGAGTTTCAGTTAGTCAGGGCTAGAGAATAAGACCCCATTTTAAAGAAAATTAAAATGTCAGCCCATTTTCTTAGAACACTCCTCCTCTGTGAGGGTTGGGGAGGTATTGGGAGTGTAGCAGTTTCCTCTAATACAAAATTTCCCTTCCTGTGGGGAAGCACATTAAAACCCAGAAGGTCCTAAATGGAGGCTAAACATTCCGTCTGTTAAAAAAGAAAAAAAAAAAAAAAAAACACCTTGAAACTCAGGAAGAAAATATTTCAAAAGCTTCAGGAAGTCCTTGAAACTGACCAAATGTACCGGGTTCCTGACTCTACAAATGTATATAGACAGTAAGGACTACCGAGAGACGCTCTCAGAGCAGCCAAGTTGCCTAAAAGAGTCTCAAACCAACTGTGCTAAGTGAAAGAGATTCAGTCGAGCGTCTTGCAAGCTGTGTAGAAAGCTAAGTTTTCAGTTAGAGAGTGGGGTGGGGGGAGAAAAAGAAACATATAAACAGAGAATAAAATACTTTTCAACCTACATTATTACATTTTTTTTTCAGTTTTTTTATGACCTGCATCTTCACAGTATGTATTTTTGGTTACACAATTAAGTTATTGTTGGTATTATCAATTATACAGAATGTCAATGAGTATGCTCATCCAAGTTATTATTTGAATTTTTATGCTTTTCATAATAAAAAATCCAACCAAGAAATATATTTAGAATTTAAATAACACAAGAAATAAGAGTTACATAAAAGTAAATGTTCATATTTCTAGACACAAAAAATTTCATTCTTTTCTGAACTTTATAAAAATTATTCTTGAAATAGATAATGAATCAAATTTCAATGAAGCCATGAAAGCAGAAAAATTTAATATTTACTACCTGTCTGGAAAAAAGCAAATAAAATTTTAAATAAATGCCTAAAATCTATATAAATATTCATTAATCAGGAAATTTCAAGATTAGCCCACAATAAATCCTGTTCCAAATAATAAATTAAAAGTATGATGTGATTTAACAAAGAGGATTTTTTAAAACCTAAGAAAAATAATAACAATGAAATTGAAGTCATAATAAAAAATTCTTCCAACAAAGAAAAGCCCAACAAATGTATTAACTATTGAATATCACCAAACTTCAAAAAAAAAAATCATACTCCTCAAACTATCCCACAAAGATATCAAGGGAATAAATGCTTCAAAACTTACCCTAGGACCTAAATATTAACCCAAATATCAGAGACTTATAAAATACAATATATTGTATATGATGAGCACAGACATAAAAATCTTCAGTGAAACTTTTGCCAGCTGAATTCAATAACACATTCAAAATACCACACAGAAAGGGCAAAGATCTTCACTAACCCCATCAGCAACATTTCATTACTAATGAACTTGTTGAAAAAGAATTCAAGACATCAACTCATCCATATTAGCCTCAAAAATAAGATAAAGTACATAGAGGAATAAGCTAATCAAGGAAATAAAAGATCTCTACGATGAAAATTTTAAAACATTAACAAAAGAAGTAAAAGATGTCACTAAAAAGTTGGAATACATCACCTTCGCGAATTAACAAAATCAAATATTGTGAACTGGTTGCATTTCTAAAGTTACTATTAATTCAATACAATTCCCATCAAAATACCAACGCTCCTATTCACAGGAAAAATGACTGGTAAATATGGAAGCATAAAAGACCCTGAATATCCAAAGCAATGCTGAACAAGAATGGTGCTAGAGGCATCACAATATCTAATCTCAACTTGTACTACAGCGCCATGGTGAGAAAAACACCAGGTAATAACAGACTCAAAGACCAATGGACTAGGGTATAAGGTCATGTAAAATCTCACAGAGATACAACCAACTCTAGCCAGACAGTCCAAACCATATGTTTACTTACAATAGTCCCTTTAACAAACAGTGCCGGGGAACTAGATCTTCACCTGCAGCTGTACCCCATCCAAAAACTGCCCACAGTGGGATAAAGACCTTAAAGCAGAACCTCAACTTTGAAACCATGAGAGAAAAGTATAAGGAAAATTCTTCTTTCTATAGACCCAGGCAATGACTCCTTAAATAAGACATCAGTAGTTCAAGAAACAGGAACAAAAGTGAGCAAACGTACTGCATCAAAGCAAAATGCTCCTGCCTGGCAAAGGAAACAACAGAGTGCAGAGGCAGCCTATAGAGTGGGAGAAAAGCCTTTCTTAGTCATCGTCCCAACAAAGCCTTAATAAGCAGAGTATATAAAATAAAACACACATACGCACACACAAATTATCCAGCTAAGTGGTAAGTTAGCTAAGCAGGCAGTCACTTCTCAAAGGAAGCCCAAGCAGCCAGTAGCTGCAGAAAGAAAAGCGTTTGACATCTTTAGCTGCCAGGCAAATGAAAATCAAATCTGTATCGACGTTTTATCTCACGGCAGTCAGAAGGGCAGTCAAGAATGCAAAGGCTGCACAAGGATGAAGCCTTGAGTTTAGATCCCCAACACCTACATAAAAGCTGGGCACAGCAGCTCACATCTGTAAACCCTAGTCCTGGGGGCTAGGGCAGGGACAGACAAATTCCAGAGACCCACTGACCAGGCAGTCTAGCCCCATTGGTAGACTTCAGGTACAACAGGAGAGCTATCTAAAAATATATATTATATTATATTATATTATATTATATTATATTATATTACATATGGAGAAGTGGTTGAGAAAGACCACTGGCCTTTATACATACATCATGTATGAATAATAGTCCTGAGCTCTCACGCGTAAGTTCACACACAGGCACACGTTCCCTCCACCCTACCCCTCATGAAAACAACTGCAGGTGATGATGTGAGCAGAAAGAAACCCTTGCACGTTGTGATGGGAGTTTAATTTAGCACACTCATTATGGAACCAGTATGAACGTCTCTCAAAAGACTAAGTTAGAACTTCCATAGGTCCCAACTATGCTATCCCTCAGGGTCTAGCCAAAGGAACCAAAGTCAGCACGTAACGGGCGCCCCCACATACCTGTGCTTGTTGTATCACTGGGTGCCTGCCCAGAAATGAATACATAAAGAAATGTAGTGTATGTACACAGTGAAATATTGCTCAGCCATAAGAAACAAAATCATGCCATTTTCAGAAAATGAATGGAACTGGAGATCTCAATGTTAACAGAAATAAGCCAGATTCAAAAACAAACAAACAAATAAAAAACAAAAAATCAAACGCCATGTTTTCTCTCATGCACAGAGTCCAGGGGGAATAAAAAAAGGGATGACACAGAGGTAGAAGGGACTGAGAAGGGGAGGGGGCCAGGAAGGTGATAAGAGATCAGTGATGTTCCAAGCATGTCATATGTATGTGTGAAAATGTCGCCACAAGGCCCATTATTCTGTGAAATTAAGATTCACTAACAAAAATAATGAAGAGAAGTTTCATGTATCAGAACTCATAAGACACTTTAAGGCGGGACTTTGTAAACAAACCATAGGAGGTGTTTGTGACATTCAAGAAAGGAAAATAAAAGGGAACAACGTAATGAGTGTTCAGATGAAGAACTCATGAAAGATATCAAGAAATATCTATGAAAGCGCAAAGGAATTATGAGCATAAGTTCAAAAGTTTAACAAAATAAAGCCAGAAACTCTGGGCAAAGACCAGCAAACTAGGCAATTTCTTACCAAGCTTTTTTGTTTAAGAGTGGGGAGGGAAAATGCTGAAATGTTAAACATCAGAAAGGACCTATAGTGATTAAAATTTCAGCTTATAGAGAAATACCATCAAGAGAAAAATCTAGAAGCCACAGATGAGAAGAAATGGGAGAGAAGGAAGGAAGAAAGAGGAAGAGGAAGGAAAGAAAAGAGAAAAGGTGGTAGGAAGGAAGGACAGAGAAGAAAGGGAGGGAGGGAGGAGAAAGAGAGAGAGAGAGAGAGAGAGAGAGAGAGAGAGAGAGAGAGAATGATTGCATGCATGTGTCCTTACAGCTTTTGCTAAGGAATCTCTGACAAATATAGAAAATAACCTATAATCTGAGGACATAGTTATAACATATATGAAGAAAATAAGTTAAACAAATCTGAGAAGAAATAAATATAGTTACATGGCTTTAAATATATTATCTCTCACTGGTTTAGCAGTTCTAATTTTAGTAATTCATCCAATGAATTTTTATAAATATAGTCAAATGGATATTGCAGTTAATTTATACTATAGAGAAAGAAGAATCAAATTGTGTTCCTTGGTGAAACAAAACCCATAATTTAAATTTAATGAGGAAAAAGTGTATAATAATCAAGAGTTTAAAACACAAGTAAGATAACCACATTGGCCAATGGGGGTTGCTGGAGAAACATCACAGGATAGTGTGGCGTGTGGCAAGCAAGGTCAGAATGATGGCTTCGGGGCACATCATTTGTCTACGGAAGGGCCAGTGAGAGACTTCCACTCCTGCAACAATGGCTGTCTCTGAGGACTCAGGGTATGATCAGGCAACTTCAGTTTCCTTCTACCTGGAGCAGATTTCTGTATTTCCTATGACCGCCACTACTTCATGAGACGTCGCACATCTGGGTCATTTAGTTGTTGGAGGTGAATAACTAATTCCCCCATCCCTCAGTTTTCCTATAACTGAATGTTAAGTCTTGATTAGACATTCAGATGAGACATTTTTGGTAAAATATTACCAGTTTTCTCCAGAGGACAGGAGTGTGGTTAGGGAGAATATATTGAAATTTACATTCTGTGGTCCAGGTTTCAACATTATTTGGGTTTTTCCTATAAACACCTACATACACAATCTTTTCTTTAAAAAAGAAATAAACATTTACATTGTTATGGAAGCAGTTTAGTTGTAGACAATCATATAACTGGAGAAACAGGTGAGTGCAAAGTATTTGTATTTTTATTCAAAAGAGACTATTTATGTATGTCTGTGCACACATGTGCACATGTGTACCTATGTAGACATTTGTTAAGGAAGATGACAAATGTTAGCCAGAGGTACCCTGGAGGGTGGGACTATTGATCCTGCATGCTATCTTAGTTTTTGTTTTGTTTAATTTTCGGGCTTTCCCCATGAGTACCTGAAGCTTTGGCAAGAAGTGAAATTCATGACTGCATCATGAAACTAATTATTAGATGCTGGAGTGGTGGATAGAATCTCTTCTTACCCTCAAGAAAAATAATAGGAAAAAAACCTACAAAATCAGCAGCAGGACAGTAAGATTCTCCAAGAAGATAGCAAGCTCTCTTTGGTGTACTCAGAACTTGTTTTCAAAGCTAGGCATTCCTAAAGAGTGTATCTCCAAATGTTTTCTTATTAAGCAGACAATTCTCTGCCAAGTTTCTCCGCAGCGGTGCTTAAAAACAGCAGGCAGGGAAGTTAGCCTCAGAGAACGTCACTGAACAAAGAAATCATAACTGTGACTGCATTTCCTTAAAATCAAAGCCACAACCATTACCTGCTACGACAACTTAATACAGAAAATTGTATTCTTAGAAGCCAGGTGTGGGCGGCACGCTTGAGGCAGAAGCAGAAGTTTCTCTGTGAGTTCAAGACCAGCCTAGTCTACATAGCAAGCTTCAGGCCAACCAGGGTTATATAGAAAGACCCTGCCTTAGAGGGAAAAGAAAGTGTTAGAATATTTTTATATTGTATACTTTTAGTACAGAAGGGTCACAAAAAATGTAAATGAAGGCATGCAAATATGTAAATAAATTTTACACTTTTAACCTTTATTTTACTTTTTAACCTTTTCTAAATTAAAAGAATTTTTTAATAAACATTTATCTCTCAGGCAGAGATAACCAAGTCATTCCTAACTGGAAACAGTTTTTGCTTTGAGAAAGTTAAAGCAGCGGTCAATACAACTCCTGAATATTTTCCTTTTAAAGCTGAAGGGTCTTAGAAAGAATGAATACAGGAATCTTTTTGTCTCCGTTTCTTCTTCTCTTTGATTTCTTTTAACAACAGTTCAAGCTTGACAGTGTAAGCTTCCCATACAAGTCAAAATGTGGGGAAAATCAGAGAATCTTGCTTATTATTAAGGATCGGTCTTAAGATACCGCCCAAGTGGGACCCTGGCATGCCCTGCTGAGGGGTGGGGACCAATGTGGCTGACAGAATACCGCTATGCAGAGAGCTTGTGTGTGGAGTTTTATTGAGAAGAGGGTATTGGAAAGAGAGGGAGAGAGAGAGAGAGAGAGAGAGAGAGAGAGAGAGAGAGAGAGAGAGAGAGAGAGAGAGAGAGAGAGAGAACACCTGAGACCCACTAGCCTGGGAAAAGCTCGAGAGTGGGCGGAGCTTGTCTCTTAAAGTGACCTTTGTACCTAGGACAGTCAGTGAACAACTTGACAGATGCTGAGGGGTGCCAGATTTCCAAGGGGCAGGGCCAAGGTGTGCCTAGATACTAACAGTCCTCACTTCTTTTTTATTAAAATAGGAGGGGTGTTAAGTATGGCAGGCTAAGGGGATGAGGGCGCCAAGTTCTCAAGATTGCTTCCTGATGGTTTGGGGCATGGGAGGAGGGATCTGAGACAGTTGGTGTGTTGTTGCGTTCTGGGGTAACTGGTTGTAGAAGAAATGCCTGGCTAGCTTTACCCGAAATAATTACACAGAAACTGTATTCTTTTAAACACTGCTTGGCCCATTAGTTTCAGTCTCTTATTGGCTAACTCTCACATCTTGATTAACCCCTTTCTAATAATCTGTGTAGCACCACGAGGTGGTGGTTTACTGGGAAGGATCTTAACCTGCATCCATCTTGGAGAGGAGAGCTATAGTGTCTGCCTCATTGCCTTCTTCCCAGCATTCTGTTCTGTCTACTCCACCTACCTAATTTTCTGTCCTATCAAAGGGCCAAGGCAGTTTCTTTATCAACCAATGAAAGTAACAAATAGACAGATGACCCTTCTCCATGAGCAGGTTGCTTCATTGCTGTCTAGGCTCTGTGGAATTGCCCAGAGTCTCTTGGACCTGGCGAGGTGCTGGCAGAGAAGAGGACAAGGTTAAGTTGTGTGTAGAATTTCAGGGATCCTGAGTTGCAAAAGTAACTGGATAGAAGCGTTCCAGGATCCCCAGCAGTCCTCAGCTGCAAGGGAGAGACTGCCAGTTCTTGGCACCATTGTTAAGATACAGCTTTGTCAGAACACAAACAAAATACCACACGACAAATATTTGTAAAGCCATCATCTAAGAAATCTGTTTTTGTCGTCATTTCTATTGCCATTACTAGAGATGGAAACCAGAACCTTGCTCATATCCACCAGGAGCTGCACCCAGCGCAGAAAAGAAACCCTTCACTGTCAGATTCAGATTTAAGAATACACTCAAAGAAAAAAATTTCATATTAATGATTTAAATTCATTTCATTAAATCCTAGGAGATGGAGCACATCCACCCCTTTCAAGGATTTGTTTCCTCTCCCATAGTGAAGCTGATAAACACACAGAAAGCGCTGTGCGCTGCCTTCCTTGCCTCGCCATCTTCTGCGGGTCTACAGAACAGTACTTATCACAGTCTGTCAGCTCATTGGCTGGCTGGTAACCAACTCTAGGGTGCAAACGCCAAAGCAGATTGTCATTTAGCATAAAAAGAAATGAGCAAGGGAATTTTGAAAAATCTTATGCTAAGGAAACAGGCCAGACACAACATAACAAATGTCAGGTCACTCCACTTACATGAAATATGTACAGTAGGCAAATTCAGAGATGCAAAAGACAGATTGGAAGTTACCGGAAATTGGGAGTAGGAAGAACTAGTAACTTCCTATTTCTGGCTATGGAAATTACATTGGAATGATAATTTGGAAATTATAGTAAAAATGTACACCATTGTGACCATAATTAGTATCAACAAGCTATACAGCAAATGGTTAAATGGGGTAGAGTTCAGCTGGTAAGGTGCTTTGCTAACATGCATTCAGCCATCAGCACTACGTACACCGGGTATAAGGGTACCCACTCGTAAACTCAGTAATGAGGAGAAGGCAGGAAAATCAAAAGTTCAAAGGGATCATTGACAACATAGTAAGTTTGAGATCAGTCTGGATTCCCTAAGATTCTGCCTCAAAAACATTTTTAAAGGTTAAATAGAGTAGTTATTATTTAATACCTAAATTTTAATTTAAAATATAAAAAATTGAGACACAAGTCATTATCTACAATCCCCAAATCTAAAAACCTGAAATTTATTTTATAGCGAATTTGATGACCTAATCTGACTTGATCTGAACACATTTATTAGAAGAATGTTATCAGTCTACTTTGAGTAGGTTCAAAGGAGTGAAATGACTGGATTATGTTGTGTGTTGACTTTGGAAAGAAACCACCATATTGTTTTTCTAAGTACTTGCAACACTTCACATTTATCTATCCATCTCATAAACTCACACAGGATTTTAAAACTTGGAAAAGACTTGATGCAAATATTTTGCACAATTCCCAAACCTGATGATAATGCATTTAGTAAGCAGTTTATTTAACTTTAGGGCAAATTAAGATGAATGAACATCTAGGAAATAATGAAGATGAATATGCATAAATCAATTCAGAAGAAACTTTTCAATCATTTTGACTTCAATGAGAAAGTTATAGTATTATTAGTATTTATTCTGTAAGATGTAACAACACAAAGATAAATATTTTATCCAAGAAATTAGGAATATTTAATATCTAATTTTACCTGTGTCTACTAGAGCTTATTGTTTTTACTTTACTTTTAATGACTATATTCTTATATTCAGGTAGTATTCTTTCATATAAGTACTACCTTCTAGCTGATTGTGCCACCAAAGCACAATTTCAAATAGCCTGTAATGGTCTTGATAAAGAGACTTTCTAGTATGGTACTTTTGCGGGCAAACTCCTCAAGTTGGATTGCCTGGGTTTTGATTCCAGTTCAGTATTTACCAGAGGCAAGTTTCTTAAACTTGCACACATTAGTGGTGTCTTTCGTAATATGTGTGTTGTTATAATAAACTATGCTACTCTAAGATTTATCAAGGCTACCTGACCTAACACTCATAAAGCTCTTAGCACAATATCTTGCACATAATTAATCCCTCAGTCATTATATTTTCTTTATTCTTTCTAACCTGTGTGAAAGTTTAGCATAAGCAGACTTACTTTGATAGTACTTTATTTACAAATTATCATACCTTGTCCCAAAAGAAACAGTACTTTCAATAGCAGATAGGAAGCCAGAGAAGCCTACAAATTGTCCTTTTTACTCGTGAGACGGTTGACGAGATGCTGATTAGTCGTATAACCCCTGCATTCTCTGAGTTTTTCTCATTTTTTGGAAACAAGACATAAAGTGAATGGAGGAGTTACATGTGTCACAGGTAGCATCAGGGAACAACACCAAGGAGTCATGGGGGAAATCTGTGTGGGAATTATGAGAAGCCATACAGCTCTAGTGGAAGGAGGAAAAAATAGCCTTCCCTCTGACGCTTGAGAACATTTAAGACCTAAGTCTTCAAGAATATCAGCTGCAAAGGAAGAGTCTATGTTGTAACAATTGCATTATACCTACCAACTACTTTATTGGCTCTGTCTCCATTGGAATTTTCTAGAAAAGTGGGATATATAGCCCATTGGGAATTACTTTCCTTTGTGGCTAAAAGATGAATCTGCATGAATAATTGTGAAGAAGATTGCTTTTTTTCTGGTCTCCACTAAACCTTGAACTATTGTTATGAACTGGAAGAAAATAAGAAAGAGGGCAAGTCCAATATGTTTTTATGTCTTACACTCTAAGATGACAGAGATTCTGAATCTTCACACATGCTTTTTCCCTCTGCCTGTTTCCTCTGCACTATTTATTCTTTATTTTTGTAAGGGTCATACATAATGTATTATGATTATATTTACCCCCAACTACCCTCAAGTATCTCCCTTTCTTGTTTCTGAACCTCATTATCCTTCCCACCTAGTAGCTACACCATTAGAGAAAATGGCAACCTTCCCCCCAGGATCCATTGGCAATCACTAGTTCCTCAAGTAGAGTGGAGGTCTCACAAACTCTTCCATGAAGGGAAGTTGGAGAGCCCAGTCTAGTACAGGCATCCATGGTGGCTGTGTGTTCATGGCTACATCATCAGTGTCATATGTGAATGACAGCATTTCATGACACATTTCCCTATCATCTGGCTCTTGAATTCTTTCTGTCCTCTGGGTCTTCTGCAGTAGATATTAGTGGTATGGGTTAAGGTTGATAATCCAACAGTCACCTATTCTCAGCACTTTGACCAGATAAGGAGTCTCTTGTAAATGGTATCCCTCTTCATTGGCCCAGTTGACAGCTTATGGTATAAACACACATATTTAGAAGGCAGTTTGACAATATGTTCACTTAGAAAAGCAGTGGGAATGTGTTCCTTTTTTGGGCCTATGCATTCCCCAGCTATAGGCTTTTGACGCGGGTAGTACCAGGTACGTATTCTCTGCCTTGGGGTGAGCCTTAAAATCAATCACAAAGCTACTAATTCTCACCAACACAGCCGTGCTATTGCACTATTCTTAAAACCCCTATGAATATTGTCAAGTTTATCTACAGGTCTAATTTGAAAGGCATTGGCTCCAAAGAACTTTCTAGATCCACACAGACCGAGAATTCACTACCTCCATTGTGGCAGCTCTACACCGACTTGAAATGGCCTGTTAGTTCTTATTGTTTTCTGAACTCATCAAGAACAAATAAAGCATCCTCTCATCTTTGTATCCGCAGTGCAATGCACAATTAATAAATATTGGTTAAGTCAACAAGTGCAAGAAAGCAGGAGAAACAATGGTTCTCCAGTCCTTTCTGCTCCCCTTCCTTGTTTTGCTTTCAGTCCTGATCCCTTATACTTTTGGAATAAAGGAGCTAATGTGAGGTCCAGAGGAAAAACAATCAGGACAAAAAAAAAAGTCTTTTAACAACCAGTTCTGGTCCAGTCTGTAAAGAGAACCTTGAGTTTCTACTTACTTGGATAAGTTGACAGAGACAAGAAATTAGAGTGTCCCATGAAAAATCTCTATCAGGGAAAAGAGCTAAAGTGGTGTCAATCTGTAAGTGTTCTGTCTTGAATTCAGACAAGCAGAGAGCTAAGTAGATGTCATTGGCTGGCTGCTTGTGGCCCTTGGTTTTATATGTTGAATCCCTAACTCAATGTAATGGCACTGAGAGCTGGGGTTTGGGGGATGTGATTAAAATTTGAAGTGATCCCTCTTAAACAGAATGAGTGCCCTTGAAAATGACCCTGTGAGCTTCCTCACCCCTGCTATGTGAGGAAGTAAAGACTAAGTCAGCACGCGAAACCAGGAAGGAACTTTGCCAGAACTCAACGGGGCCGCCAATCACCCTGATCCCAGGCGCTCAGCCTCCAGAACTGGGAGAAATAAAAACCTAAGAGAAATAAATATCCCGGTGAAATAAATACAAGCAAAGTTCCAGCATTCTGTTATAGCAGAGCACGTACAGAAATGAAAGCTGGAGCCACAGACGTTCAATTAAATCTCACTTTCACGGAGGGCAGAGCTGTCCTTGCCTGCCACACTGCGCAGGTGTGAACGGGGAATAAGGGGAGGAAAGAGCTTTTGAGTAGAGAGGAAGCTGGGAGCTCTGGGTTAAGTCCTCCCCTCGCCTGCTAAGCAAGCCATCTGTGAGACCCGTCTGTGGAAGTGTGTGCGTGAAATGGCAGGGAAGCTATCCCCCCTCGTTATCATTGGTACTGTTGTTAAAAATAGCTGTAGGTCTTCTAGCATATTTATGGAAGGAGCTGGTCTCAGATTAGAGATAAGCAAATACCACTATATTCCACTTATGGAAATCAGAGCGCAGCAGTTAAATGCCACTAAAAGAGACGATTTTCTAGGGTGATAGAAGGAAGGAATTCTGAGCTTTTAAACTTGCTTTTTATCAGATGGAAGGAAGTAATATTAGAGAGTGGAGAGATTGAGTGTCAAGACTAAGGCAGTATCTACACAGAGCAATCAAATCTGCCTAAGTGGAGTGGGTCCGCACTATTGTGCAGCCATCCTAACGGGGCTGAGTGGTGATCAGTGATTTCAAAGGGGCTGCGATCTGACTCAGTCTCCCAGAAATAAGAGAGCCAACCCTTGAGTGATACAGTAGCTTCTGTTTCAATCTCAAATTTTCCTTAGCATTTTCTTCCCGAAGACACGCAGTTCTGTTAAAAGAGACAAATCTCTGGGAAATTAAAAGTTTAGTTGAAATGCAGTATTTGTACATGTTACAGATGCTGTCAATCACTACTTAAACATATTCATTATGGTGCACATTTTTGCTTTAATTACTGCCTTTTCCTATGTTGTGCATTTTTCTTCGAGTATATAGTTTTAGCATGTTTGCCAAATTGCCTAATAAACAAGATGTTGGCTTTGGCTGAATTTGTTCATCGTTTTATAGCGTGATGTGCACATAATTCACAACATAGCGTAGCAGTAGGAGCAAATGTCTGACAACCAATAATGGCATGTGGGGCTATAATTATGAATTGACTGCTAATAGCATCAACTACCCCTCTTACATGGGCTCCACCCCATTTTCTGAGACAGAATCCAGTTATATAACCCAGGATGGCTTTTAACTTTCGATCTTCTTCCTCTTCTTCTTCCTCCTGAGTGTCGGCACTAAAGATGTACACCACAATGCCTGGCTTCTTCCTACACCCTTTCAATGAGCTTGGGATTGAAATTAATCTTACTATCTCTATGTTGATTGTTAATTTCTTCTCTTGTGCACGTCATCTCGTTTATCTTATCTTCTCAGTTTTCCTACATGCTTGCAATAGAAATTCGTCTTAAGAGCTGGCATTTTTCAAAGGCTTTGCCCTTGAGAAACTGTGCCATTTTCTTTATAGATCTTGTCCATCCACCTCCCTCCATCCCTTAAGGTAGCTGCTTGCACTTAGTGCCATTTCTCTGTAAGATGATAACATTGATGCTGGCTAAAATTTAGCTGTCTATCCAAGTTGATGTAGCCAAGGTATTTAGATGATTGTACAGCAGATACTCTCTTCCCTCTCCATGGTACAAAATAGACTTCTCTGACTTCTTGATACTGAACTTGGCCAAAGGATCTACTTGACTTAAGGATGTTAACATCTATCGTAAGCAGCTATTCTAAATATGCTGCATCAATTTGATTTGTTGCATTTTGGTGATCTATCATTGGAAGAACATATTTCAAATGGATTTCAGCCCTCCAACCCAAGCCACATAACAAAATCCATGGGGCTAAGCATAGTCACTGATCCCAGGAGTATCAAGACAGAGAATAAATGTAGTTTAAACCTATAACTTAGAATCTGGAGCGTGGGCTGGGCGGTGAGGGCACACACCTCTAATCCCAGCACTCGTGAGGCAGAGGCAGGCAGATCTCTGTGAGTTCAAGGCCAGCCTGGTCTACAAGAGCTAGTTCCAGGACAGACTCCAAAGCTACAGAGAAACCCTGTCTCGAATAACCAAAAAAAAAAAAAAAGAAAGAAAGAAAAGAAAAAAGGAATCTGGAGCCTAGCCAAGACAGACTGCTACTAACAGGTAAACCTGTGAACAAAAACCATGATTATTTTTGGCACAAATTTGAGGTTATTTTGTTGCTATGAATTGAATGTTTGTGCTCTCCTGGACCCCATGTTTATATGCCGATGTCTTAATCCTCAAATATGATGGTGATGATGCCTCTGAGAAGTAGTTAGACCATCACTGTTGAGCCTTTAATGAATAGTGTTAGTGCACTTACAAAGAGAGATACAAGAGATTCTTGTCCACACATCCTCTTTCCATATACAGTCAGAAAGCATCCACCTGCCAACCAAGAAGGCCCCCAAACAGGAGCATAATTGGCCTGCACATAATTGACCTGCACTTTGAAATCATACTTCCTAGCCTTCAGTATTGTGAGAAATAAATTTCTATGCTTTAAACTGCCCAGTCTCTGGTATCTTATTACAACATCCCAAGCTGACCAAAGGATAAAGTGCATCCTTATCATGAATTTTATTGCAGCACTTAAATAGAATACTATAGAGGTGGAATTCAAACTCATGTCTCTCGGTGTCAGAACAGGGGTATTTAGTATGGGTTTTGGTTTGGTTTTCGAGGCAGCTATAGTCCTGGCTCTCCTGAACTTACTCTCTAGACCAAAGGCTGCTGTCAAATTCAGAGACCCACCTGCCTCTGCCTCCTAGTGCTAGAATTAAAGGTATGCCGCCACATCCAGCTAGGAATGTCTAATTCTTAATGCTGCCTCTGACATGGCGGGATATGGAATGGCTCTAAAGTCTGAAAATGGTAGTCTAACTTAGTTCAAAGGCCAAGGGAAGCAAAACCAAATCAGTAGAGAGGGAAGCCCGGAAGCATGCAGGGAAGGGAGGTCACCCACATGGCCAGAGGCATGGCCTCCTCCTCTACCCTCACCCTCTCCTGTCTGCTGATCAGCCATAGCACACTTCTCCATCACCAAGGAGAAGGTAGAGAACCAATGCAGGGACTGGTCCTGGGAAAACAGTCTCCATAAGAAAATGCCAGAATAGCTATTTTGCGTGTGTTTTCATCATCTTTCCCTTGGAAACCTAGAACACAGCTCTGCACGCAGTCCCACTGCCTGCGAGGATCTAGAAAGCAGCCTGGCAGTCTATGGGTTGGTATTTAACATTCGCTCCAATACAAATGGATTCCTTTCGATGGCAGCATCACTTTCTGATGGAACAGGGAGTCAGAAACTCACAATAGCAGATTTCATTAAAGAACATTCTTGGCGCTTTTTATGGAAAAAGTTATTAACATCTGTCTTTTGGCAAAATTCCAAGGCAAGCAATTAACTCATACCTGTTTCTGCTCCTCCCATGATTTCAAATGTCATTCTTCCTGCTTTCTTCCTTGAAACAATATGAGGTTACTGTGAAAGCCTAATTCAATTCCAAAAGTCAGTGAGCCATGGGCTCCCTTTTCTTAACACCAGAGCTTTCAGAGTTTAATTAATCAATCATTATAAAGCAATTGTTTGAAAGGAAATACAGTATTTGTAACATCGGCATCAACTGATATGGTAATACTTAAAGTCCACAAGATCATTAAAGATGGTAAACCAGAGTTGTCCATCTTAATACAGACGGTATTCTGGAGCCTCTCTCTAATCAACTTTTATTGCTAAGTCTCAATTTCTGGCTCATTTGCTAAAGGAACTATTTTAGAGCAAGGATGAGTGTGGCCAGTTTTTATTTTGTTCAGATAGTTTTAGTGTATTAAATTATCTGCTGG
Source organism: Myodes glareolus (assembly GCF_982192425.1). Taxonomy (NCBI): domain Eukaryota; kingdom Metazoa; phylum Chordata; class Mammalia; order Rodentia; family Cricetidae; genus Myodes; species Myodes glareolus. The sequence continues at coordinate 61,954,729 of NC_142037.1, forward strand.
ACTTATTAGAATATCATAAATCATGGTTTCCTTCAGGTTGAAAGTGCTTATGGGACTTATTTTATTAGACAAGGTTCTTCAGAAAAATAGAGATGAGGCAGGGGTGGAAGAGACAGGAGTTGGTGCTGGAGTGTTCAGTCTGATGGCCACCCCAAAATTCTCCACTTCACTTTTGTGGGGCATGTGACCTTTTTGCTTGAGGCCGTTAGCTGGTTAGATGAGACCCACTAACAAGAAGGATAATCAGCTTTACCTAGAGGCTTCTCGTGGGAAGTCAAGCCCTATAAAGCAATGCCTAAACTTCTGTTTCGTAACATATCTGGAATCTGATCCAGTCTAGTCAGGTGATGCATCAACTTCAGGATCACCAGAACAAGATCACTGCCGTCAAGGAGAGGCTCTGGGCAATCAAAAGACAGATGGAAAGCAAAAGAATACACTTTTCAACAGCATTTATTTATAAATAAGACACAGCCAGAACAACATGTAAATCTGGGCCCCCAGCAACTCAAGCAAGCTGAGGCAGAAAATCCACCACCACACTCGGCAAGGGTAGTGCTTACATGTGAAGAAGGGAAGGAGCTTTGACGGCAGGGAAAGAGTAGCCTGTGTGCTGATTTTAACCCAAGGATTGCAAAAGCAATCCATTAACAATCTAAAAGTGAGAATACTTTATTAAATTTTAATAAAAATCTCTGCACAATTCTAATGGAATTTTAAAAAATCTAATCATGATTTTCCATGAGCATTGTATCTGCAATTCCGAGCTACTATCTTCATAAGTTGTTTCACCTATGGCAGCCCATTCAACTACACACTGAAAAAAAGCCTTAGAATCATATGTTTGGATTATTTAGCTGCAAAAGGAAGAAGAATCCATATTCCTAAATAACATCATATATATCCTGTATTATATTCAGTTACAGAGAAAAGTTGAGATATTACAAAATGACTACTGACCACACAGATTTTAGCCTACTACATATGTTCACTGGTTAGGGAAACACTGGAAAAGGCAGGGCCGCAGAGATTCATCAGCCACAAAAATAGGAAATGAGAATTGTTGTTTTTCTACTGGCATAGTGGCTGCACCTGAATCTGCTGCTGTTCCAATCAGTAACTGTATCTCAGGCAGCGGCCCAGAGGGACTTCTCCCTTCTGCTGGATCCACCTCCTGCCTCTGCCACCAAACGTGGTTTTTAACTAAATCTCTATTATTCTATTTACCAATATAGACTGGGGAGTCAGAGGCTGAGATGAAAACCTGCTAGCTCAGAGAGGTTGAGAAGCAATCAGCTGACCTCTTTTCGCTGGCATCTCAGAAAAGAGTGTCTCTTCCGTCACCCCAATTCAGAAAGGACTGCCACAATCTAAGTCCCTCCTTACTACTTCCTGGGTGACTATCTGTTTTCTGGACTCCTTATGACTATCAATGATTACTTTATGTCAACTAGTTGCTGGCTCTGCCTCTTGACCTAAGTTTGATTTTATTTAATTAATGCAAATGCAAAGTTGGAGCTCACCGTGTGATCATATATCCCGCAACAGGGAATAAGGAGGAATGCCCAAAGCCAGCTGGTCCATATGCACATTATTTCCATTCAGTCTCCAGATTATTGATCCTAGGCAAAATTACCCAGCCTTAAATATAAATATATAGGGAGAACAGTCAGATTAAGATCATGCCAAGGCAATCTGAAAAGAGAAAGCGAAGGGAGCAAATCAGTATCCCTAGTTTCCCTAAATACACACTGTCAGTTCCTCTCCTTGGGTTGAGGATTTCCTGAGCTGGTGGTGCAGCTCCACAGGTAGGATGTTTGTGCTCAAGGTTCTGGGTTCCAGCCTCAAAACAAAAGAGAAAGAGGACCGCGTGAGGGAGAAGGAAAAGCAGGGAAGAGCGGGGGGGGGGGGGGGGGGGGACGGAAAATGAAGCCTTTTGGGTATGGTGGTACCTGCCTGTGATCCCAACACTAGGGAAGCAGAGGCCTAGGGATTGTGAATTTGAGATCAGCCTAGACTACTAGAGAAAACTTTCAAAGCAAACATAGATTTCTTGGTGTATTTAATGTCCAGGACAGAATGTTTGTGTTCTCTCAAAAAAGCTTCTACGTGATTCTGACCCTGAACAAGGTGATAGCATTAAGGGATGGGGTCTTTGGGAATGGGGTAAGGCTAGGAGAGCTCCACCCTCACAGGTGGGATTAGAGCCCCAGGGGAGCTGCTCTGCCCCTTCCATTACCCTGTGAGGATCCAAACAACAGAATCAGCTGGCAGCTTGAATTAAAATAAAATAAAACAAAACAGCAACAACAACAAAAAAAAAATCAGTCTTCATTTTTATTTCAGGATTCCGATCCGGTAGGTATGAACGGAGCCTGTGTTTCCCGCAAGTCCTCTGCTGCCTTCAGAACTAGACTGCACTCAGGAAAGAGATTCCGTGGTTTGATCTGTGTTCCTTTCTCAGCTTCCTTTTAAGATGGAGATGGATTGGTCTGCTTTCCAAGAGAGCTCCAAACCCGCATTTCCCCCAGCTGTTAACTTCCTGTCTCCACTTTGCAACGTCATATGCACGTGAGCTCAGAAGCATTCCTTCCTACTTTGTTTCTATTCGTTTGTCTTGACTTGTTAATCGCACCCCCTTTTTTTCCAATTTACAAAAGCTCAGAAACTTCAGAAAACCTGTCATAACTGTGCTTTTATTAGCCCGAGAGAATGTTCATAATTGTCTCTCCCTTTGCATTCACCCGGAGGCTGGAAGTTAGCTTTGCCTTGACCTTGCCAGCATCCTACGTCTTTATTGGTCTTTATTCTTCCCTCCCAACACAGCTCTGGCCTATGAGCCTTTCTCAGAAGCAACTCTGGTTCTAGAAAACTTGAATGACATTTTCATCAAAGTTCATTCAAATACATTAATTCCTCTGAGATTCTAAAAGTCTTTCCTGGTTTTCACAGATGCACATCTCACCGAAGGCCCTAGAGGCAGGCTACCAACCTTCTGTCAACCCCATGAGTGGCAAATGTGTTTTCTCTTTTGGTGTCCACGAACTTGAAGTTTCTACATTGTTCAATATGCCATTATTTGTATATTTTGACTTAAGCTTTTTATTTGCTTTCTTATGGTTTTTGTGGGTCATGTTGGGGTATGCTGTCTTGTTTGATATTGTTCCTGTATGGTTTTTTTCTTATACCTCAGATGTAAATTCCTTTTGACAATGCTGTCTTCTTTGCAGATGCAATGAGGATTTTAACACAAACTTCCTACATACTCGTATTAAACCCCAACTTGTTCATCCCTGTGTGGTAGGTCCTACTGCCATTGAATCCCTTAAATTAATATAAAAGCTAATTTGCCTGAGGTCACCAAACAGGTCACCCAACAAGGGTACACAACTAATTAATTAGTCACCTTGCTGTAGCCAGGGTTAAAATTTGGGTAGTTTCACTCTGGAGAACCAGCTCAAAGGCACTACCATATTGTGTGTCTTCGGGATCCTAGTGCTGTGATGAAACACCCAAACCGAAAATAATTTGGGGGTGTATTTTATTTACACTTATACATAACAGTTCATCATCCAAAGCAACTGGAATAGAAATGCAGAAGGACAGGAACCTGGAGCCCGCGGTTGATGCAGAGACTGCTGGCTGGCTTGTTCTCAGAGTTTGCTCCGCTTGCTTTCTTATAGAGCCCAGAACGATCAGCGCAGAGGTGACCCTGCCCAGAGAGAGTTGGTCCCTCTCTTATCACTAATTAAGAGAAGGCTATACAGGCTTGCCGTCACCGTATCTTCTGGAGGCCCAGATAGCTACAGTTTGTGTCAAGCTGACTTCAAACTGGCCAGCACATTGTGTTACCTTATGTTCAGAGAATAATACACACCCAACCAGCGCTTGTTGAATAAATAGAATTTAGTATACAGGCTCACTGTGCTGGTATTTCTGCACCATGCGTACATTCTGGGAACGCCGTGAGAGAGTTTAAAAGGACACAAGAAATGGCTAGGTAAACACTACAGACTGTGCAAGCAGAACAATCCAAATTGAGAGCGCCATTTAACACCTAGAACGAGCAAGTCCTCATGTACCTGGCTAAAGAGGAAAACCTCCAATGATGAATGAGAGAGAGAGAGAGAAAAAAAGTGAAATCCAAACCAGTGGGCAGTTTTCCAGTCATTATAGCAGTATTTTGTAACAATTTCTTTGGCAACTGACAGCCGGCATTTAAATCAGCTATTTCCTCCTCAGAATTCCTCTCCAAAGAATAATAATGGCCTCTGCAAGGCTGAAGGAAATGTAGCCCTGATTCGGATACAATCTTATCTGGGAAATTGCAATGGTATTCGTCACAGCTGTCAGCGAGCTGAGCCCATTATAGGTGTGCTGAGGGGAGAGCCACAGGGTTGTGTGCGCTGACGCCCACGACACGTTCCTCCCGGGCTTAAGCAGGAGGACCCAAACCATTCATCCAGGTGGAAACATAGTATCAGCGCTAGATGAGTAGAAGAGAATCAGCCATTCACGCTGCCTAAAGAAGACACTCAGGGTGTAGATGTATAACCAGCTGCAGCGCCACCACCGGGAGGACAGAGCACGAGAAAATTTACGCGGAAAGTCCAGATACCTACGTCTATAATTAAAGTTCAGGTGGAGAGCAGATGCGAGTTGACAGTTCTAGAGGATGTGGCTCCGGGGTGGTGTGCCTGCCTGTGTTCCACTCCAGTCCTGAAAGAACAGAGAAGGAGAGAGAAGACAGAGCAAGTTGGATGTAATAGTGTGTATCAGCTGAATCATGATTTGCCATCCCTCTGTAGATGGTTGGAGAATACTAACTCTGGAAATCTAACCTCTTCGTGACAAGATCTCAAAAACTGGAGCCCAGACAGGCAAAACGACTAATCAGACTCCCACATTTTACGGGCAACAGGACTCGGAACTCTTTCTCAAGTGTGGCTCTACAAGGGAATGCTCCAGCAAATCCAATGTCGTGGTCCCCGAAGTCTTCACATGTAGTTTGCTTTCTTAAACCTACAGTTTCCTATGGGGAGACAGCAGACACAAATCCAGTCTTTTGCCAGTATGCAAGAGAGGGGCATTTACTCAGAAATTCCGTTGTCCTGGAAACTTATTTACTATACCGTGTGACTGGATTAGTCCCTGAAAATTGTTGACTCCCCTTGATTCCTAACAAGATAAAATAGCTTTGCCATACATACATAGCACAAAGCTTTCTAAGCTGGAAAACCTGGGAGTGGATATAGCGTCCTTACTTCACACAGGTAGCAGCCCTTAGAGAGCACTGTGGACCCTTCATCTCCTAGCACCGGAAGACACAGCCTCTGCTCTCCAAGCCTGAGAATGGCTAGCATGTTCTAGAGTTTGGTTTCGGTTTCGCTGGGCATGAAGTAGCCAGCCAAGACTGGGAGGGTGGCACTGGAGCAGCAGCATCACATGGCCAACATCATAGAGTTTTATCAGCGTTTTTGCCTTTGCGTTGTTGGTCATCCCAACCTCCCCCTCTCTCGCACACTCTCCGCTTGCAAGAGGGAACCACACCTCCACTCCCGCTACTATTGCCTGAATTGGAGCAAATACCCAAATTTTCATGGACTACACAAGTAATAGTCCACTTTATTTTATCACTTCCCACTCTTGCTTGTTTGCCTGTTTTCTTGTTTTCTTGCTTGCTGGTGGGCTGGCTGGCTTGCTTCTTTTCTCTCTTCTAAGCTGTTGGCAGCACACCTTTTAACTTTCAAAAGCCAGTTCTAAGACAGATCCAAGAGGTGAAGGCGGTGAGGAGCAGGGTGATGTGTAGCGCATCACACCCGTCTGTGCTCAATGTGCTACCATAAAGTTCGAGAGCCGGGCAAGGGGCTGGAGATTGAAACACACAATGACACACAGACAGAGATGCGGGTCATCCTTGAAACAGGAATGCCACCTTCATTGTGTCCAGGGGCAGCTTATATAGGGATCCTTAACTGGTAGCCATGCCCCAGCCAAACGCACCAGAAACCACTCTCCTGCCATCAGGAACTCCTGAGGGTCTTGTGCTCAGAGCAGCTGCAAGTATTATAAGTTGTTTACCAGAAATTCAGGATCTGGAGGGTTCACAGCTCCCAACAGTGATGTGGGCAGCCTGCTTGCCATCTGGGGCCATGGTGAAATCTGGACCTGGGCTGCGCCAAGGGTCATGTCTGGGTCCATGGCTGTGCCTCAGCTGCTATGTGAGTTGAAGTCCATGGCTCCTGTTCCCAAAGGCACAGAGAATAGGGCTGCACAGTGAGGTCCTGCCCCTCACTAACTGTAACACTAGGGATAACTAGTCCTGCCCATCACTGGCTGCAGCACTCGAGAGAGTGGTCCTACACCTCATCTGGGCAGCACATAGATCTGACCTTGTTGGCAGCAGCTGGGGTTGGGGGGTGAGCTGGCCCTGAGGGCATGGGAGTGGAGGAGCTAGTACTACCCCTGCCTTTGTCTGCCATGTGATTGTGTGGGTGTGGGAAACATGCTCACCCACCCCTTGCAACCTATGGCAGTTTGGAGAGCTGACCCAGCCCCTCATCAACTGCAGCACCAGGTCCAGGCCCTGCATCTCACCTGGACAACACGGCAGAACTGAGTGGCCCTGGAGGTATGGGCGTGAGTGAGCTGGCCCCAAAGAAGCCACAGGAGTCAGCCCTGCCCTGCTGCCGACTACATAGGGTGAGCTAGCTGGAGCATTGCTGGAGAGCTCACTCTGGCGGTGAGGATGAGGGAGAGCTGGCAGGCTGACAAACCCAGCCACCACCCAGACCCAGAACCAAGACCATGAGTGGACCTACCCAACATCCACCCCATCTATGATTTCCTGAAGTTTATGAAGGGACCTACAGACTCAAAGCTGCAATATCTGCAATAACAGGATATCCGAGGAGTCCCAGTGAGGGCCCAGGATTGATAGTAGAGCCAAAACCAGAGGCCTTGACCAGACCAATGACCCACTGCAATGAAGACTTACAAGTAAAGACACATGGAGCAAGGGGTACACTGTAATACTCACCCCATCACACTACAGTTTCCACAATGAGATATTTTTTTTTTACTTTTCTTTTAAGTTTTATTTTATTTTCTCTTGGGGGGAGGTTGCAAGGGCAGAGAGCAGATACAAAGGGATGGCAGGGGAGATGAATGGGATCGAGGTACACGATGTGAAATCCACAAAAAAATCAAAAGAAATTAAATTTGAAAATCCTTATTATAGTAAGATACAAATATGCAAACGTGCAGGATTTAAAAATGAGTATTATTAATACAGTGAGAGAAAAATTTTATGCTGCATTTAATTCTTGTATTGCCTTTGCCCAGCAGACATAGCTCTTATTCCACCTTTTAAAACAACAACAACAACAAAAACTCATTTTGAGGTTTTATCATGATCTTTTAAAATCATGTTATTGTTGCCTGTATATTATTAACGTACTTATCTATAAAATTATATATCACAGTTAAGATTGTTTCAATTGTGTATGTAATTCCATGCATGTACAAATATAAAAAACATCTCAAAATTCATTGAAAATCCCATTTAATTACTCCCTTTTATTTAAACATCTACACTAAAGAGAACATGATACTTCGTCTGAAGCCAATGCTTTTCCTCCACTTACATCTCAATTGAGATGTGTGGACATACAGATGCTTAAACAAACACAGACTAATTTAAAGTTTTTCTTTTTAATTTTAAGCTTAATGTGATTAAGTCGGTTATGGAATAATCAGTTGTCTTATAATCATATTCTACTGTTCAAACTGAGATGAAATATACCTTCCTTTATTAAGAAAAAAAAAAAGCCCGCCGAGTTGATCAGAGGGCAATGGAGTCTCGATTAGCAGAGCTTTTTCTGCCATCTAGTGGAAAAGTGAAACCTAAGAGGATGCCCAACCTACATTTTAAAATTCTATTGTGTTGAGGAAAGGCTTGTTTGAAATATAAAAAAAGCAAAACCATGCTCTGTCTCTCAGACTTGTTCTGTGAGTAGAACACATGTGGATAAACCTAAGCATCCCTGAATTGTAGAAGGGAGGACTTCAAGAGAAATAGGCAGAGAATTATCCTTAGCTGGTTTGTGCACACTATAATTCCATACTTGTATTAATGCACATATGTTTTCCGTCTTTCAAAGTTTGTGTGTTTTTGAAACAAAAGGAGCAGACATCAATGAAGACAAGAAAAATAGCCCAGGTGATGCAGAATCTCAGCATGCTTCTGTCGCAGTTTCCTCAAAAATCTGCATCTAGAAAAACTTCAAAGCAGCTAGTTTAAGATGGTCCAACTTCATAGACTACTCCGTCTAAGACTTCAGATAAGCCCTACATTTTCCCATCACACAGACAATGGAAAACAAATGATACAGCAATCTCTCCCAACACTTTACCAGTTTCCCAGGTTTTTTTCAGGGCTCCCAAAGGATGTCATTCCCCCCAGACAACAGGAAGTAATTTTCAGAACATGATACCCATACTTTCAAGCGGTAGGATTGGTGAGTTTTGGTTATTTGGTGAGTTCTGTATGTTTGTCATCATTTGGGAGGGGTGCGAGTTATTATTGATCAAGGCCAGGTAAAATACTAAGCAAAGGAGGTTAGATTCAGGGATCTCATTCTGCAAAGAAAAAATGAGGGATATAGGAATAATAGGATAAAAGGGCAGATTATTAAATCTACTTTTTAAAAAAATATTTATTTATTTATTATGTATACAATATTCTGTCTGCATGTATGCCTGAAGGCCAGAAGAGGGCACCAGACCTCATTACAGATGGTTGTGAGCCACCATGTGGTTGCTGGGAATTGAACTCAGGACCTTTGGAAGAGCAGGCCATGCTCTTAACCTCTGAGCCATCTCTCCAGGCCTATTAAATCTACTTTTAAAAAAGCAATTACTAGTCTCAAATATTTTGTTGGTATTTTTGTATATTGACACAAATTTAAGGTTATTTTTGTTATAACATACTACATATATGTTTCTACTCTTGTTTAAGGTACTGAACCCATGCAGTTCATTTAGAAATGTAAAGTTCTAGTCCTTGAAAGCTATTATTACAAACTCTTCAGGATAATTAAGAAATGCAGGTTAGTAGTTAGTCTTCTATAACAATCAAACTTGTAATCATGTTAAGTGTGTTTTCAAGGTTAAATGAATATATTTTAGATAGTTGGTTTTCAAACACTGAAGCTATCTATAGAATATGACATTTAAAACGCTTCAACACCATATATTCGTGACGGATATGTCTGCCTCTCACAACACCAGTCAACTTCAGAGAAGATGATGGCATTGAAGAACTTTCATATGGAGTTTGTTTTAAATGTAGCAAAGCCAGTCACTGGATAAGAAACTGTCTTTGCCTTGACTGTTGACAATATACTGTCCAAATTAGACAAACAGAACACAAAGGAAATCGACTGTTGAACTTTGCCAAGACAAAGTAGAACTGTCCTTCAAAATTCCTGCTTCACAGAAAAGTTTGCCAGATGTTCTAGACCTGTAGGACAAAGATGGATGTCCCAATGTTGCAGAGGAAACTTGGGTGATTGTCCAGGCAGCCAGCTGTATCTGTCATTTCTATAAATTTGGGAGTTTCTTGTTCTGTACTTCCTGTTTACTCAAGTAATATTTTATACTTTTTAGGTCTATGACAGTGTTAAAGAATAGCTATAGTTTTACATTTTTCCTTGTTACCAAATTAAAAAATAATCACAAAGAGATGTAAAATTTATAAAGTTGGGCAACATAAAAGACATAAGCTGTTTATCTAAGAAAATGTTTTAAGGTCTAAAAAGATATTTTTAGGCTGGTAATACAAGTTATGATAGAAAGTGAATTAGGTATAAAACTTTGGACTCATCAAGATAGGACAGATATAATAATGTACTTTCTCTAAATTTGTTAAATACATATGAATTGGACATTGTGAATGTAATTCTTACTTAATAATTGTTGTGTATGTAGTTTTATATGTTAGAATTAAAATTTTTCATTTTTATATAGATAAAAATGGGGAAATATTGCAGGGTATTTGATCATATTGTGTGAAGATGTGTCTCTGTTTTACCTCATCTGCCTACGGTACTTTCTGACTAATTTAATAGAGAGCTGAATGGTCAAAAGCTAGGCAGGAGAATGTAGGCAGACTTCCTGACAGAGATAGGAACTCTGGAAAGAATCAGAGAGGTAGGGGATTTGCCAGCAAGATACAGAGGAAGTCAGACATTTGGTACTGAGGAGCGGTAGTGAGCCACATGGTAGAATGCGGATGAATATAAACAGGTTAAGTTTTAAGAGCAAGTTGGGAACAAGCCTAAGCTAAGGACAAGCTATCATAATTAACAAGAAGTCTCTGTGTCATTATTTGGGAGTTGGCAGTACAAAGAAAAACCTGTTATGGGGAGGGCGCTTGGAAGACAGCTCAAAGATAGAGAGTACTTGCTGCTCTTCAAGAGAGCTAGGGTTCAGTGCCTTGCACCACATAGCAGTTTATAAGCATCAGTAACTTCAGTTCCAACTAATCTGATGCCATCTTCTGGCTTCTAAATGCACTTCATACATGAGATGCACAAATACACATGTAGGTAAACACTCACACATAAGAAAAAAGTAAAAAATAAGCCAGGTGATGGTGGCACATTCCTTTAATCCCAGTATTTAGGAAGCAGAGGCAGGTGGATCTCAGTGAGTTCGAGGCCAGCTTGGTCTACAAAGTGAGTTCCAGGACAGCCAGGACACAGAGAAACTTGGTCTCAACACCCCCAAAATAATAATAATAATAATAATAATAATAATAATAATAATAATAATAAATTTTTAACATTAAAAATAAAACATGGTAAGTCTGAAATTATATCAAAATAAAAGGTTAAAATTGCATTAGTGATTGGTTAGTTTCCAAAGCTGTGAGAAATTCTTAGATTAGGGTATTTAATAGTATCTGAGGGCTGTTTGCTGCTATTGTTAGCATCCTCCTTTCTCCAGAACAGAAGGTTCAGAGTCACCTTCACAAGTATTTCCTATCCACATCAAGTCAGCCATGGAGTTCTCTCCATTCTCTTCCAGCCACATCTCACATTTTTATTCTCCCTTTTAATCTCCATCTCTTTTGTCCTTGTCCATTTTTCCCCTAGAGGATCACTGTAGCCTCCATCTTGCTCTCTTTGACCCTGTTTTCCCACGTTGGTCTGTCCTTCGCACAGCTGCCAAGAATCTTCCTCCTTCTCACAGGTCTGATTGCATCATTCATCACAGCCTCTGTCCAACAAATAGAGTTCAAGCCGTTAAGTTGACATTCAAGCCCTCCTCCTTTGGTTCTTCATTAGACTCACTGTTTAAAAATTAAATTCTAGTACTTGGGAGACCGGTCTGGTCTATATGGTTAATTGTAGGCCAGCCAGATCTACATAGTAAGATCTTGTTTCAAATGATGATGACGGTAAAATTACAGGCTCTTGCCTTGTAAAATAGATTAGCATGTAAAGGTGCTTGCTACTCTACTCAATCCTGATAACCTGAGTATCATCCATAGGACCCATATGATGGAAGGACTCTCACAAATTATCCTTTGACCTCTACATGTAATCTGACCATGACACTTACATACACACACACACACACACACACACACACACAGGGGGGAGAATATAAACATAAATTATTTTAGAAGCTCTTACTTTTAGGTTATGAACAGGAAGAACTATATCATTATCATCCTTTCTTCTCTTCACTTTTCTTGTCTCTTTTTCTTTTCTATGTATTAATTTGCCCTGGTAGGTGTTTAATATTTTTGAAGGTAAGCAAAGGAGTCTTCTTCCTACCATCATCTTTCTTCCTGTGGACATTCTCTGAATGCCATCTCAACTTCAATTCCCTTGAAAGATACCCTTGGATCCCTAGTGGCAAGAATTCTTAACTTGTTAACTGGAACTTAATTTTTAAAATCCAATGTTTAAACCAACTGGCAATTTTGAAATATTTCAACATATCTATCTTACTTACTGTGAGCACCACAAGGCTAGGGGCATGTATTGAACATATATTTATTTAAGTGTGTATGCATACAGGTGTATATCCAACATGTAGAGGTTAGAGGTCAATGCTAAATATCTTTCCATATGGATCCTCATCTTATTTTTTGAGAGTGGGTCTCTCATTGATTCTGGGGCTCCCCAATTCAGGTAGATCAGGTTCTAGCTAGATCCATTTGTCTGGTTAGGGAACCCCAAGAATCCCCTTAATTCAGACTGCAGCTGTCATGCTTGGCTTTCTAATGTTAGTGCTGGATGTCAAACTCTAGTCCTTTATTTTGCATAACAAATGCAATACCCACTGATCTATCTCCCCACCCCCACATTAGAATAGTCCTAGTCTGTAGTGTGATGCTGACAACACAGTCTTTCACTTGGACAGATTGATGGTCGTATATTTTTAAATACACAGAATCAGAGCTCAGTAAAACAATTATTTCTAATACAGAAAATATAGATAAGTAAGTCTTATATAGATATCTTGGATTATTTACATGAGTTTCAGAGTTGGGATCCAACAAACGTTCTAATTTGGATTATCACTCTACCCTAGTCACTTTTTAGACTGTGGGTTATATGATGCTGAAAATACCAAAAATTAAAAAAACAAAAAATCCTGGGCAATGAGAACCCTAACAACGACCATTCCTTATATTTCTATGTAGTCAATCCTTCCTTTTTATCCTAGTCTCGCTCCTGAGAAGGCATGGCTGTCTTCATGAGCTACTTTTGAATAGGGAGTCCCTTTTATTCATTTGTATATCCAGCAATTAACATAACATCTGCATATAGCAGATGTAAATAAGTATGTGTTGGCTTGCCCTGAGAAACAATTACAAAGGATAAAAAAGAAGCATTAGATATTATGTCCATGCTTAAGGAGCATATACAGTATTTAAGGAAGTAATTACATGAATATTCTGATTATAATGTTTTACACTTATTAGACATTGATTATATTTTTGTTGAATTAATGAAATGAGAGTTGATTTCTATTTCCAGAAAAAGTGTTAAATGTTTATAAAGAAACACAAATAATCTCCTATCCCCTGAGGGCATATAATCAAGTATGAAGCAATAAAAATACTTACAAATTCTTAACATTGCTCATGGAGCTGTGTGTTCTGCCAAAGGTCTTAGACATCGCACGGTAAAGTGAGCTGATAAAACACTTCCCAATGGTAGAGGGTTTTTTTTCCAGGAACTGTGAACAGTCTAAGATTTCCCCTCCTTGGAAGCTGAACATTCACCAACCACATTTTCATAAAGATTGATGAAAACTGAGACTCCCGCATCACGAGACAGAGCGTGTCACTACAGTCCAGCCAGCATCACGAGCGTCTTGGCTACATTTTCCTCTTCATCCTCTGGTCTGATAGAAGTGTTTAAAATCAGCCCTGAGATTTCACACCTGTTATGAGTTATTTAACAGCTCAGCACTCTCCAGCTAGGGAAACCCCAATTTCTAGGGAGGCTGTGCTGGACAGTTTTATGCCAACTTGACACAAGCTAAAGTCATCTGAGAGGACAGAACCTCAGTTAAGAAAATGTCCCCATTAAGATCTGGCTGTAGGCAAGCCTATAGATATTGTCTTAATCAGTGATTCATAAGGGAGGGCTCAACCCACTGGGAGTGAAATCATGCCTGGACCGGTGATCCCAGGTTCTCGAAGAAAGCAGACTGAGCAAGCCACGGGGAGTAAGTCAGTAAGTAGCATCCCCCCATGTCTTCTGCATCACTTCCTGCCTCCAGGTTCCTGCCGTGATTTCCTTCAACGAGGAATGCACGGTGTTGTGGCAGTGGAAATCAAATAAACCTTTCTTCCCCAGTTTGATCTTTGGTCATGGTGTTTCTTTCGTCACAGCAGCAGAAACCCTAAGACAGGATGATACCAGGAGTGGGGTATTGCTGTGACACACCTGACCGTGTTTCTTTTGGAAGGATTATGGAAGGACTTTTGAACTCTGGACTAGAAAAGCCATTGAGGGTTGAGAGAGCTGGGTTCTGTGGAGCTTGGATGATAAGAATGTTGAAAGCAATGCAGACAATGGAGGCCCGGCTTGTGAAATTTCAGAGAAGAGTTTAAAAACTCTATTGGGGCCATTTATTATTTTGAATTAAGATGCTGTGGTTCTGGGTGGCTGGAGCTGAAGAATTAGCCATGATTAACAGGAGATCAGCACCACTGAAGTGAAACCTTTGCTTTACTGGAACAGTTATGCTGCTTAGCTGGAGCTGAGAAATTAGTAATGATTAAGAAGAGACCACCATTAGCTGGGCGGTGGTGGCGCACGCCTTTAATCCCAGCACTCAGGAGGCAGAGGCAGAGGCAGGTGGTTCTCTGTGAGTTCGAGGCCAGCCTGGTCTACAAGAGCTAGTTCCAGGACAGACTCAACAAAAAAAGAAGAGACCAGCATCACAGAGGTGAAATCTTCTGGGATATATTTCTTAAGAGGCAGCACACAGAGTCATGCTTCAGAGATGGTCAAGGTTGTACTTTGTTCTGGCAGCAGAATTTGATAGGGTAAGAGTCACCCAGATAGTCTTGGTTTTAAAGGCATGAAGGGGTCTTGGAGAACTGTGGAGGCGTGGCACTGTGAGAGAACAGGGGAGGTGTAGCTTGATTGGTGAAAGCACAGCTTTAGAAGCAGTTGAAGACCCAGAATTGAAGAGGTCATGAAAAGTTGAAGCTTGGCAACATGAAGAGAGCCTACGACAGGCTATTGGTGGAAGTGCAGTCCAGCGGCAACACTGCCAGTACCATGAGATCACCACCAGTACCAAAGCAGTGGTGGGTAGAGCCTGCCAGAGCTTAGAAGACTCTGTGTGTGCTATAGAGGACAGAGCTGGAGAAGTGACTTAAGCCCCTTGGAGGAACCCAGATCATGAGTAGATGCCAGAAACTGGATACTGCATTATTTACACTGTCGGTTTTGCTTTGAAATGACTGTGACTGTGTCCTGGTTCTTCCTTCTTGAAACAAAGTATTTAACTTAACTTTGATTTTCATAGGAGACCACAGTTGAGAAATTTTGAACTTTTTTTGAAAAAAAAAAGATTTCAATTTAAAAAAGAGACACTAGGGGTTTTAAAGGAACTGAACCTTGAAAGTGTTTGAATTTATTTTGTCTTTAATGTGGGACTTTGGGGATGAATGAGAAAGGAAAGGTTTGTAGCTTAATGGTGATGTGTTTGTGCGTCAAGTTAACAGGCGGTCAACTGTGCTAGATAGTTTTGTGTTAACTTGATACAAGCTAGAGTCGACAGAGAGGAGAGAACCTCAAGTGAGAAAATATCTCCAAAAGAATGGGCAGTAGGCAAGCCTGTAGGACATTTTCTTAATTAGTGGTTGATAGAAAAGGCCCCAGCCCTTTGTGAGTAGTGCCATCCCCGGGCTGGTGGTCCTGGGTCCAGAAAGCAGGCTGAACAAGTCATGGGGAGCAAACCAGTAAGCAGCATCCTTCTATGGCCTATGCACCATTTTGTGTCTGCAAGTTCCTCCTGTTTGCTGACCTCCTCTGCTGATAAACAGTGCTGTGGAAGTGTAAGCCAAATAAACCCTTTCCTCCCCAACTTACTCTTGAGTCATAGTGGTTCACTGCAGCAATAGGCACGCTAAGACAGAAGCTGATAGGAAACTGTCGGCTTTTGTTATGAAGGAGACATTATCCTTATCAGTCTACCCAGAAAACAAACTGCCCTGTGAGATGGTGAGAGACTTGTTTCCTGGACGCTTGCTGCGTAAACACTAAAATGCCTCCCCTAAACAAATCCACCAGTGGCATTTCAGAAGAGGACCAGGCATGACAGTCCAAAAGTTCCAACTCACAAGCTGAGTGTGACTCATTTTTCCCCAACAAGAGATATTCCAAAAATTAACTTGTACATGTATTTATACCATTATGTATTCCAAGTCTTATTTACCTATAAAATTGGATTACTAATGTTTCACAGGATATGAAAACTATGCTATTAATGGGTTCTGGCATTCACTTTCGTGCCTAGTGTTTAGTGAGTGCTAAAGTATTGTTCATTTTCCTCCCTCCTGAGCACACAGACTATGACGTATAGAATGCCCTGGTAGGAAAAGGGAAGAACATTTAATCCATGTAGACTCATACGCGGAGCTTTTACCATGGGCAGTCACTAGGCTAAACTGCAGTCCTGCCTGCGTGAAGTTTACTTAATGGGAGATGTAGAGGGCAAAATTGTCTTGTGTCTGAAACATAAGCGTTTCAGAGGGTACACCTCCAAAGTTTGCAACTCCATGTGATTAGAAAGCTAGGGAATAACAGCACTGTAAGAGGCAAAAATTTAAAATAAGAGGCAAGGATCAGCAGACATTGTGTTTTTCCAGATCAGACTGAAAACACAGTATCAATACCAGCAGCAGAAATATTTTATGGGAACACTATTTCCTCATCTATTATTAATCACGAGTGTGATACTATTGAACATTAATACCTATTATGCATATGATAGGTGTAACAACTTTGAGAATCAAGAGCAAGGATTCCCTTGAGGGTAGGTCAGCTTCAAGAGATGAGGACTAGTTTTTGTCAGAAACCAGTGTTCACATCGATCTATGCCTGATCGGTATGGTGCTAGGTAGCCTAGGCTGGGCTCGAACTCACTTTGTAGTCAAAGATAACTCTGAACTTTTGATCCTCCTGCCTCCACCTTCCAAATGTTGGGATTACAAACGCATTTCACCATGCCCAGCTCAAATTGTTCATTTAATCTTTAAAAGCTACATACAATCCCATTTGCTTTATTACAGCTTACATATATGCTTCAGATCTCACAGAAATGGTAATTTTTCTGAGTGACAAAGTTATAAAAATCATCCCTGCTGTGGTGATAGTTGATAATTTAACCACTCTATTAAATTAGATGCATTAGGACAATATTGGAAAAGACCACTCCAGTTGATTTCCTGAAAGCATTATGGTAATAGCACTTTGTCCCCACCTACCTTATTTCCTGGGCCGGGTATTTGTCTAGAATCCACCCACGAACCTGGCTACCCCGTGAGGGATGAGCAGCGAGAGCTGTTAAGTGGGTTAACGAGAGAGCAACACGACTTGCATCTCAAGTGGGGAGAGAACATGGGAAAGCAACCAAAGCAGCGCTCTTCCTGGCTCCTATTATTCATGGATCACGAGGCAGGCTGATGTGAAGAACTGACCTTAGACTGGATGACTCAGAGAGCTGGGTACAGCAGGTCAAAGATACAAGGGACCTAAAAGCACCCTCCACTCACCAGCCTTCCCCTCTCCCATCAGCCTGGGCTGCCTAGCTGGCTGAACTGAGATCAGAGGAGTCACTGGGAGATGCCTTTTCCCTGGGGAGGAGAAATGTCTGATGAGGAACATCTTAGTACAAGGAAACATGGCATGAAAACGGAGTGTGAGAAGTCGTGACTTGAGAAATCCCAGATGAGACAGCATCGTCTTCCACATATTCTCTCCCCTTAGGCTACCTAGGTACCCACATTAACTGAAAGCTTTCCACTGATCAAAGTGACAGGCAATGGTCACAGATCACATCAGCTCCTCTGTACTGAAGTCATGCTAGTGGCTGATGCCTCGCCTGGCTGGGGCCAGGGTCCGAGTGCAAGGTCAGTGTAAAGGCAGCTCAATCCTGAGTCTTTTGGGGGCTCTAACACACTTCTGTGTGTGCGTGCCAGTCTCTTCCTTTCTACCTCTTCTTGCTTTCCCAACTTTGTCTTAGTTGGCAAAACTCTCCATTTCTATTAGGAAAAGCAGAGATGATGTTTATCCAAGAGCTTAAAGGAAACCTTAGAGTGCTCTCTCTCCCAGGCTGCCCTCCCCCCCACAGCATTCTATCACTAGACTGCCAAGGAAGCTTTCATTCAGCAGCTGTTTGCTCCTCTTTTACATGATGGTTCCCCGTGTTCAACAAGAACAAAGATCACTGATATTCCCGTTGGGTCCATCAGAGGCAACTGAGAACAATGGGCTCTTTTTATGTGGAAAAGAGACTTAAAATTTATTCATAATCGTTATTTTTTCTCTCAACACATTCTCATCCCCACGGGTCCCTTTCTCTAATTAGCTATGCAAGCCTCGACACTAAAACCCAGCTACATATTAATCTCCCATCTTTACTAGTATGGGGTCTTGATCTTCACCACACAAACACAGCATATGCTTATATTAAAATACATTGTTTCTGGAAAGGAGCCTATAAAATTGGAGCTCCTGAAAAAAAGAGGAAAATGTGCACTGGATATGTCACCAAATCACTAGGCCACTCCTAAAACTGAGTGGCTACAACAGTTCCCGTCACACAAAACATAGAATTTTCCATTAATTTAGTTCGTATAATGTGCCTGGTGGCATGCTATGAATTTAACATCCACTTTTATCTCCATTTAATTGTCATAACACTGTGAGCTGTGTGTTATCTTTATCCTACAGATTTAGAAAAAAATCTTCTGTGACCCTAAAACCAGATCTGTCTAAATGAGACTATCCTTGCGGCTTACAAGCATGTAGGCATGTAGAATGGGTACCAAAGATGGCATGCAAAAAAAAAAAAAAAATCCCAGTGCCAGTGAAGTTACTTTCTGTGCATTCTTCCTTTCATTCTTCTGATAATGTCAAGGTGTGACTTGGTTCTGTATGTGTGCATGTGTGCGCACACGTATCAGGGTGCACTTGCCTGTGCTCATTTATTTGAAGCTAGATGACATCATACATCTTCCTCTATTGTACTTTATGAGCCGTGGTCTCTCACTGAACCTGGGGATTGTCCTTAGACTGGACTGGCTGGCCAGGAAGCTCTCAGCCCTGTTCCGCCCATCTCTACCCTTCAGCAATGGGCTACATGTGTATCATCAACTAGCTTTTCACGAGTGCTAGGGATCTGAGTTGTGGATGATCTCTTCAGAAACGAGTTAGCTACCTCGGCTGCTCCTGTCTTTCCTGGAGAGAAATCAGATCTTTTGATTAACTGATGCAGATTAGGATTACAGAAATCCGAAGTTATGTCCATTCTAGAGCAGTCATGTAGCTGGTTCTTGCTGAATGGTTTAACACTCAAGTGAGTGCTATTTTAGATGAGTTTGATTGGGTATTTAGATTGTCAGATTAATTTAAATAAGAAATTTTATATATTTACATTACTTGAATACCCAATGTATCATGTTCAGCAAATTCAAGTGTAAGCCATAACTGCGACTATTTGCTATGTGATGGGATTCGGCAGCCTAAGAGAGGTAAAGAAAGCCTCTGTTATCGTTAACTATAGCTGTGGGCACCTGACCCCGTCCCTCACCTGGTGGGAAGGCAGGGCTCTAAAATAGCTAACAGGTGAAAGTTTTCAAGTCTTACTTTCTGCTAGTATAATTCGAAAAACCTCCATAAAGGCTCCCTGATGTAGCCCTGCATGGTACATCTGATTTACTGCTTCCAGTGGCCACACACGACAACGCAGACTGCTTTCAACACCTCCATTTCCACACTTCCATCCACAAGACACCTCAACACTCTGCTCTCTTCTCATGGACACTGACTTTTAGAGACCAAAGCTGCCATTTGAAGCTGGGAGTTAAACCTTTTTAAAATGATTACTTTAAAAATTTAACTTGACATATATGAACTCAACCCTGAATGTCAGTATTTGTTTTGCTGTGTTCCGATGCAATTCATCACGTTTCAGGCTGTCCCCCTTGTACTTTCTTTCCCTCTCTTCTTCTGAGGTCGGGCAGTACTGGTGATGGAACCTAGGGCCTGACACCGAAATGCCCAATGCCTCTTTTCTCTGCTAAATTATTCAGGCAGGCAGGCTGGAACCTGCTATCCCCCTGACTCAGTTTCCCAAGTGGCAGGATATAGGCTTACACAATCAGGCATAGCTCGTTTCTTTGTTATTCTAATTAAAAGGCAGTAGTGACATCTACTGAGATGCTACAGAAATGCATGAGCTCATCACCAGTCATGGCAGGCTCATCTCGGTAGCCTAAGAGAGGAAAGCCTCTCTGTTACCGTTAACTACAGCTGTGGGCACCTGACCCTGTCTCTCACCCAGTTTAGTGACAGCACTAAGTAAGGTTTGTGGGTGCTCCAGCCAGCTTATCTGCCTTCCCATCTTGGCTTTCTTACTTCTGTATTTTAGCTCCATTAAGCTACATCTTGTCTCTTGAGTTATCTCTTACAGGCTAAAGGGGCTGGCTACCCCTTGCAGTTACTGGAAGGCAAAGAACTAAATTAGATGTGCTATAACACCAAGACTTTGCCTTGAGTAGCAATTTCTCTGTACATTAGTTACAATTTTTCAGCCATATGATGGGGGGTGCACTTTTAGATGCCCAGTTTATCTATTCAGTCTGACATGTATTTACTGAGCATTTACTGTGTGTTACTTACGCACTGCTCAGAATATAAGCGCTACATCAATGAAGAAAAACAAGAAAAACTCCTGCCCTTGTGTGACTTTTTCAAATAGAGCTGTACGGGAATTAACAATCACTAAACTCTCTATACTTGGAAGTAGTCATAAATGCATAAATGCTGCACAACGAAAAACAGACACAGTTGCGAGATCTCTGGAGGATGAAGCTTAATATATATACTAAGGTCTTTGCTAAAAAATATTTTTTTAAAGGAAACACGATTTCCATTTGGTTTCCTATGTTTAGAAACCCAGTGCTTTTCCAACACAATGCTCCACTAAGTTCCACACTTTTTTCTACTGCCTCTGGGTTCTATCCTGATTTGATCACTTAGGCCTATGTTGCTATTATAACCTCCTCTCTGGTCTCTCCTTACTGTAACCCATCCTCCCATTTGTGGATTATGTGCCTCAGAGTAAGAGAGGCTGAAGAGATAACTGCACAACAGCCCCAGTGGCTGGTGAATGAACAAAGAAACACAGCATAAACACTGCCTGCAATGGTATTGAGACTTAATGGGCAAACATGAAGTGACTCAACTTCTAGGAGAGCCCTAGAATTAAGTTCATGGACAGAAGCAGGAAATGGCTTGGCTGGGTCAGTGGAAGGGACGGGGAGTCACTGACTAGCACACTGTTTCAGTCTGAGAGGAGACAAAGCTCTAAGGACGGTCAGAGTTACAAAATGGCAGGCTCTTCATGGCACTAAGCTGCTCAATTTCAACCACTAAAAACCATAAATTTTATGTTATCTTTCACTATAATAGACAATGGTCAATGAGACCAAGGGCATCAAGTTCTTAATAGTTTGAAACATATTTGATTCAGTTATTGGTAAATGGTCACATATTTGAACAACATACAAATAAATTTATAATAATTTCCACATAGATTATCTTATATGAAGAAGAGGGGAAAAACATAGTATTACATTTATTTGAATTGTCAATTTAGTTTTAAAACCAAGTCAATTCTGATTATCACCTCTCACTATCAGGAAAAATTAATTCTACTCCTATCTAAAGGTTAATTTAAGATGTAATTATATAATGCAAATACATATAACCTAGCTTAAAATTTTTATACATAGTAAATGCCTTAATATTTATAGACTACCTTCAGAAACCGAACTCAGCTCACAGAAACATATATTATATCAAGGGACAAGCCAATAATGCAAAAATCATTTTATTTTGTCACTGACAACATGCATGATACTGCCATTGTACCACTGGTTTCTTAAATACTCCTTATGAGCTCATTAAAAATATAGTTTACATTTAAAAATGTAACACGAAGTTCTCTATAAACAGTAGACATGTTCTCTATAAACATAATCCTTTCTCAATATATTTTCCTACTTTGTTTCACACATAAATAACTTAATCTATAACATCATAAATAAAACTATCAACTCTATGTCCTAGAAGTAAATACAAACTGTGGAGTTTGAGGAACTACTTTCTGATTTTATAAATCATATGCAATACGTGCATCAGCAAGCATACGATTCTCACAAGTTCTGTCCCCCAAGTTGGGAGAGCTGCCTATCATAGACCTTTCCATTTACTTAGTAAAGATGTCATGCATTTAAAGTCAAAAATAGCTACAAGCTCAGATTTTGTTTGTTGAGATAATATCTCGTTATGTTGCCTATATAGACCAAGGCAGACTGCGATGCACAATTCCTCTGCCCTGTCTTCTGGTAGCAGGGAATAATGATCAATAGTTGAGATTAGTTTAAGAGCAGCAGAGAGGGTAGCTACTTAGTTATTAAATCTTTTAAAAACCATTTCTACTTGTTTGAACTACAAAAAAAGGTACAGAAAAATGAATGCTTGTTTATCATTTAGATGTCAGAGAACTAAAATTAAAATTTAAGAAACAAAAAAATTCAGATTAAATCCATATTAAGCTTGTGAAAATATCCCACTGAGATTCTGTAACAGGAACAGAACCAATACCATCAAAAATTTCTTTGAATTTATTTTGAACTATCATTTTCACGAGTTTAAGCTTTAATGATATAAATGACACACAAAATTTTTCTGCAGTCATAATTCTAGTTTCATCAATTTTTATTAACATGTCGAAATCCTACTAATTTGTTAAAATACACCACCTATATACTGGATTAAATAGCCACTCATGATTAAATAGTAAGCATTCCTATTATTTTTATGCAATAAAATTAAAAGGGAATTTTTGCATGCTTGCTGTTTTTACTTTAAACATTATTTTGTAGGCATTTGGGTATAAAATTTAGAAAGAAAAGTACTCTCAGCAATTCTCATTAGATTTAAATGTTCAAAACTACAAATAATGCTAAGTCAAGTCAGGCATTACTTTTAAAATCTAAGTTTCTAAAAGTTCTAAGTTTTAGTTAATACAAAAATTGATCTTTACATTTTTGGTTAGGTTAACTGCCAAAAAAACTACTTAAAAATTAATATTCTGTTGAGATGATTAGAAGACATGTTTTTGATCCTTTTTTAAAAAACAAGATGTGAAACACAAAAACAGCCAAGTTCACAAATGGCAGCTGAAATCCCATCAACTTCCAGCCCAATGGAACACACAGCCAGTTACTATGCATAAACAATTCAAAATTAAGGTTTATAATGGAAATGTCAACAAGTCATAACTGCTATTCATCACCTCTGATGTGTTCCACCAACTCCAACCAGGCACAGCAGCTGCGTACATCTGATAGATCCTGTTTAGAAAATTACAGCTAGCAGAGCTATAAATAAGGAATACATAAATAGGAGCACGGCAACGCCAAGGAGTTGGGGGCATAACAAAAGATAGCTGTGATGTAAACACGTTTGTTAGCTCTCCCTTAAGCCACCTCCCACTGACTTACACAGCCATAACTTTATAATTCTTTTTAAAAGAAAACATTTTCTACACAGCAATCAGTAACGTCATCATACATCTTGACTACAATGCAATCTTCAAATTGTCTTGCAGAGCTTGACATATCTGTTCAGGACTTCTCCAGAAGTCAGCTTGTATTTTCAGCAGCCTAAGAACAAGAGAGCAAGACTTGTGATTTCAGAAGATACACCGTGGGTAAATCTGCCAGTTTTATACGATACTGAACAAACAGCTAGCTATTCCCCAAGATAAACTGAATTGCTTTTGTTGGGAAAAAAAATTTTTTGTTGTTGTATTATAAAGACTATCTTTCGCCAGGCAGTGGTGGTGCACGTCTTTAATCCCAAGGGAGGCAGAGGGGGGTGGATCTCTGTGAGCTCGAGACCACCCTGGTCTACAGAGAGAGTTCCAGGACAGTTAGGGCTGTTATACAGAGAAACATTGTCTTGGAAAACAAAATGAAACAAAAAAAAAATTGTCTCTTAAAATTCACTGCTAGATTACAAAGTTATTTCTATCATCTTAAGTAATAAAGAGAACATGTAAAACTGTACTACTTATGACCTTGTTTTCCAAGATCTTTATTAGTTTGTTTTATTGCAGTGCAGAAACAGAATTAAAAATGAGAAAGACTAATTAAGCTACAAAGTAGGCAGAACACAAGCAACAGAAGAACAGTGAACATGTTTTTAATCTCTCTCTTCATTTATCTTTTGCTAAAAGGTATTGTTTGTGATATTATTTACTTAAAAAGATAAAAACTGTTTTATTGTAATAAAAAGACATCACACCTGCACTTCCAGTTCCAAACTCCATCCATCTCAACGAAACAGTAAGAATGTCCCTGCATTTAGGGTTTTATACATCACTACCAATTGCATTTTTATGTACACACTCACCTGTCCCTTGGCCAGCACTTTTGTCCTCTCTCATCATTTTCCTTGGCCTCCTTCCTAAAGCATAAAGTGCCCCATACAGCTGTTACACATGCATATATTATAGGCTAGTATCTGCGTATGAAGAAGAATGCTCAGGTTTTCTTCTTTCTAATACTGGATAACCTCACCTCCCAGGTGTGTCTGATCCTTCACCAAAACCCGATCTGACTGTACTTCTAGAATGACTGAAAGGATAGCCCCTGCCAGTAACCTAGCACTGAGAGGCTAGGACAGGGAGAGCTGGAGCTACAGTTCAGCTTGAGCTCCATGGGGGAGCTTCAAAAAACTGGGGACAAAATGAAACAAAGACTAATAAAATTTCTTAATGCCAATATGAAAATGACAAACTTTGCTTTTTGGGACACGGTATTTCTATGTAGTTCCGGCTGTCCTGGAACTCACTATGTAGACCAGGCTGGCCTTGAAGTCACAGGCCCAACTCCCTGTACTTCAACTGCTGAGATTAAAGGCATGCGCCACCACCACACAGCCCTGAAAATGATAAATCTAATCTTAGAAAAGTACATGATTTACTTCTATTTCTACTTACTAATTAAAATTTCCCCTTTAGTTATTTCAAGAAAATATGGTAAAATGTTGGGAAAATCATAAATAATGCAATAATATAAAAAGCATAACCTTTTCCCTCACAGGCAAAGGACCTTGTTTTCCTTAGAAAGCAAGTTAGCTTTTCTCTCCTCAAGACTTACCACACGAAAGAGTTAAAGCAGAGTTTAAATATTTTTGCCAGGTGTGGTGGCACTCCAGAGGCAGAGGTAGGATGATCTCTGTGAGCTTGGTGCAGGCCACAGATACATAATGAAACTCTGTCTCAAAACAAACAAACAAACAACATCAAAAACAACAAAACCTGGCTTACATAGTCTTTGTCAATCAGTGCAAATGAAAAGCCCAGGTCAACTCCTTAACTCTCAACAGCTGGGCTACACTGCTACAGCTTCCGCTTCCCTGGCAGCATGTTACAAACAGCATCAGCAGTGCCTGCCACTGTATGCGGGAGGAAGTTGTGCCAGTATATCCTGAGCCTATGTCTACTGTAGCACTAGGAAGTATTCACTTAACCATCATCTATTCTTTCTTCTCAGTTCTTTTTCATTCTGCTCTGAAAGCTATATTCTGAGTTTTTAAAAAGATGATAAAGAAGGTAAATGAATTTAAAAAAAGCTGGGCAAAATCCTGTGAAATGCATTCAATGTTAATGGGACTGAGAAGTGCACATAAACAGAGAGGACCCATGTGTGCCCCTACTGAGAAATGGCTGAGACTAAGACTCGCAGTAATGAGCACTGATGCACATGAAGCAAAAGAAACTCCCATGCCACTGGTGGAATATAAATTAAGACAACCACTTTGGGAAAGCTTGGCACTGTAAAGATCTATTAAGTTGGTAACACACACAGGCTACAGCCCAATCATTTTATGTCTAAGTATATATCTAAACCAAATGCACAAATGTAAGCATGAGGAGACATGGGCTACAATGCTCAAAGTATTATTTACAACAGTCTTACATTGAAAACAACTCTGTATCTACTCATAGTAGACAGGGCAAATTGTAGTATATTTGTAGAAGCAAACTCATTTGCAAGAAAAGAAACATATTACAGTGACATTCATCATAAGCAAACATCAAAACATGACATTAAATGAAAGAACTTACTAGAAATAGTAAAATTCCATAGAAATGAAGCTTAAAACTCTGACAAAGTTATAGTAGCTTTTAGACATCCTGTTCAGTTAGTGAGACTGGTAAATGTCTACTACAGAACTCAGGAGACTAGAGGGGAAGCAAGACGAAGGAGACGCAGGCCTGTGGCGGGAACAGGGCTTCCTAAGGTGCTGGCAGAGATAATGATATGGTATTTAATTCTCGTGTGTGCGTCTGTGTATGGTCAACAACGGATGTCTTCCACGGACACTTTCCACCTTAGCTTTAGAGAGCACTCTTTTGGTGGACTTGGAGTTTATTGCTTGTCTACACTAACTGGCCAGCTGGCCCAGAGAACCTCCATCTCCACCTCCCCAGCTCTAAGAATAAAAACATGCATTCCTGAACCCAGCTGGAGATCAAATTCACCTTTGATGTGTGTGTGGTAAGGACTTCCCAGCCCTTTTAATATTTATAATCGATATTTACCCTGTAAGTATGTTTTGTGTTAGGTTTCACAATCAAAGAGCAATAAAATAAAACCCCTGAGTTGCTTTGAAAAACAACAATCTGAAAAACAAGCTGTTTTGCTGTTGGTCAATAATGGTCATCGCTTGAAGTTTCAATATTCATGGTCAGTGGGATTCCTGACCAACATACATACAGCCTTCTCTCCTGTCTTCACATGTTTGTTTCTGCTTATGTGTATTCAAATATCGAATAATGACCCCCAATTGCGGGATTAGAAGCCACCCTAACTCAGTATGAACTCATTGTAATCGGTGACAAACAGACACCATTTTCAAATATGGTTATTCATTGGTACTAGGGATTAGGACTTGGAGATTTTCGTAGGAGGTACAATTCTACTCAAAACAGAAAAATTTGGACAGATTCCTAAGAAAAGATAACATGACTTGTCAGAATTTCCGTGGTCTGAACTTAGCTTCTGGTCTTGACTTTCTCCTGATGACTAAGCTGGTTAACTGGTTCAGTTAGTATCTTTCCCATAGCCTTAGTCATTTCCAGCTGCCAGGCTGACCGACACTGCAACTACCCAGGTCCAGAACCATGGTTATGTGTTGGCTCCCTCCAAAATCCACTCCATCTGTGACCTGCTGGAGTATGGGGGTGGGCTGGGGGAGCCCTGCACACCCAGGGTTGCGGGATCTCCATGACCATGGCACACGGCAGAAACAGAATGCCCAGGAAGTCCCAGTGAGAGCCCCGGTCAATGATTCTTTGCTATGAAGGCCTGTATGTAAACATGTATAGATAAAGGGTTTTCTGCGTGACTCGCTGTGTCTCACTGTGGCTTCCATGATGAGATTTTTCCCTTTCTTTTTTCTTCCTCTTAAATTTTGCTTTATTTTGGGGGGAGGAGATTGCAGGGACAGAGAGTGGAAGAGAGAAGGAAGATGGACGGGATCAGGATGCATGATAAGAAGGACACAAGAATGAGTAAAAAGAAAGAAAACAAGAAAAAAAAACCCTAATATGCAAATCTAACCTTTAGTGCTTCAGTACCCTTGCGAAGCTCCTTAATAACAGACGATAAAGCTTCCGGGTTGATTCCTTGTTCACAAAGTCGTACACAAATAGATAGTGTTTCCATATCTAAACCGGTATTCAAAATCCTTGAAATCTCAAGCAGAACTGAAAAAGATAGACATAATTTTAGAAAGCATTTAATAACTTAAAAAAAAGCATAGAGCACTTCTTTTCTTCTTAATGGACTGAACGGGTTTTATTTAGGTATATATATGTATACACACACACACACACACACACACACACACATGAAGTAACAACTAGTAAAAAAATTGAGACCATAAATTTGAAGAACAGGGGAACATGGCAGGGTATGAAGGGAAGAAAGGAAGAGAGACATTTTAATTTCAAAAGTTAAAAACAAAGTCAAGTTAAAGAATTTGGGGAAAAGCACTTTGACATGATAGCTTTTATGTGAAAATCAGTTTCCATTCAGATACTTTTAAAATATTTAATATTCTTTTGTCACACAATACATCCTGATTACGGTTTCCCCTCCCTTTACTCCTTCCAGTTCCTCCCCACTTCCCCTTCCATCTGGATCCCACTTCCTTTTCATTCTCATTAGAAAACAAGGGGTAATATATATATAATACAATATAATTAATATTATATAAACTAACACATCAGAGTTGAACAAAACAAACTGAAGAAAAAAGCCCAAGAAAAGGCACAAGAATCAGACACCCACTCGTATGCCCACTCAGGAGTCCCACACAAACACTAAACTGGAAGCCATGGTACATACACACAGAGGACAAGGCGCAGGCCTGTGCAGGTCCTGTGCATGCTGCCTCAGTCTCTGAGCTCATATGACCTTTGCTCATGTTGATTTAGAGGGCCTTGCTTTCTTGTGTTTCCTCCATCCCCTCTGGCTCTGAACAATCTTTCTGCCTCTTCTTTAAAAGGGTTCCCTGAGCTTGGAAGAGAGGGATTTGGAGACATTGTATTTAGGACTGAGTGTTCCAAGCTCTCTCACTCTCTTAATAATGACTGGCTGTGGTGTCTTTTATGTTTTTCCCATCTGCTTCAGAAGGAAGCTTATCTTTGATGGCGGAGCAGGGCATTTATCTATTAAGGAATCAACACATCAGGATTCAAAAACCAGCATGCACTTCTCAGCTTATTTATTTTTTACACTTATTGGTTGACTGACTAATGCATGTGTGTCTACGTGTGGGTTTCCATACGCCACACTGCACAGAGGTCTGAGGGAGAACTTACAGAATCAGGTCTCTCCTTCCACCACATAGGTCTTGGAGATCAGAGTCAGGACATGAGGCTTGCTGGCATGGCACCCTCACCTAGTGAACCATCTTGATCTTGCAGCCCAGTGTCTCAGTTTTAAAAACTTAAAAATAATTACATAACATGCCTTTTCATGGAAATGCCAACTTCTTAACCTCTCAGCTGTTGTAAGATTAAGCGTCTCCTACACTTCCCCCAATGAAACACTATTGTGATTAATTGTGATACATATGTATATACTAAATTATATTCCAAGACAAATTCTAAAAGAACTACTCAGCAACAAGAGCATTTAAAGCTGTAGAACCTTCAGAATAACTGGACATAGTAATTGCATCTCTTGACTTTATTGATAAAAGCTTATACACTTTAACTTCACTTTCAAACTTTTTTATTTTACATGCATGAGTGCTTTGCCTCTAGGTACATATGAGTGTCACATACTTAAGTTCATTTTCTACAGCACTGTATTTCGTGACATTAAAAGCAGCAGCGTTGAGCACCTAGGTTATTAAGGGTTCTCCAGGAACCCTTTTCCTTACAGGACAGTTCCACTGACTTTGTTACATGGTGGTGTTCCCACAATGTGCTTAGAATTCAAGTCAACTGATAACGTTACCTGCTGGACACTTTTCCCTGGCATCATGCTTAGGATAGTATTTCCCATGCAGAGTGAATTTAGCATTATTCTCATCCAGCACTTGAGAATTGTTTTCTCCCTTCCATAAACATTTAAATATTTGATTCCTGGAGTGTATGTAGAAGAAAAGATCCTTTTCTCAGAAATAAGCCAGTTGTCACAATATAATTTATTGAATGACATATCCTTTTGTCACTAGACTGCAATTGCTACCTTTACCACATAAGAAGTTCCCAGAGATCTACACAGCATGGTGTCATAGCCATATCATTAATTACTATTTTATACTGCACACAGTAGGTTAAATATTCTTCTGCCACTTTCATGTAAGGAATAGCCATTTTTATTCTCAGGTTGAAGTCAGACATTTTCATCAATTTTCATGACAAATTTATTAGGCTTCCTGCTTGAACTGCATGAAAGCATGGATTATTTAGGAGAAAATGGACAAGTTAACAATACTTAGCCATGTGCTGGAGAGATGGCTCAGAGGTCAAGAGCACTGGCTGCTTTTCCAGAGGTCCTGAGTTCAATTCCTAGCAGCACATGGTGGCTCACCACCATCTGTAGTAGTGGCATCTGATGCCCTCTTCTGGCATTTAGGCGTACACGCAGATACACAAAATAAACAACACTTAAGACACTCACTAACTCGGAGTACTAAACACTGCCATAGTATTCATGTCAACATGCAACTTTCCCCACTTTTCATAGTATTTATTTTCATGTCTCATAGTTCAATGTGGATCTTAAAGATATACTTTCTATGTCAGTATATAAAGTACAGTTCTGAATCTCTTATCTAAATTCTAATGCCTGTGGGTTCCTTCCTTCCTTCCTTTCTTTTTCTTCCTGTTAATGGTCTGAATTTTTCTCATCATAACTCATTTTCCTGTTTTACATACCCAGGGATTAGTGGCCAGGTACTGGAAATTCTACTTTGTTGACACTGGACATCTTTATCTCCCTATGAATATCCTTGAGCTAATAGTAAATATAGTTACCCGGAAACTGACCCTTTCAATTCTAAATCCTCAAATGGGTTGGGCAGAATCACAGTCCTACAGAGAACAGCTGATTAAGCTACTAAGGAAAGTCCCTTTCAAATACTCTAACTATTCCACAAATTGTCTTTTCTACTCTTCCTTACAGAACAATAGTCCTTAGCTTTGTAGAAGCATCTACGCTGGGCGTTTTGTTCCCGTTTTCTGGTTGGTAAATGTGTTAATTAGCCAATGCTCTCTGATCTATGCTACTGACCTCCAGAATTTTCTCTGCAGCTCTCTCAGGTATCCCCTCTTCCTCCCTCCCTCCCTCTCCCCCTTTGTGTTTTAACTCTTCCTGCACTGCTCCTTAGCTCAACCCAATTGTCCACTGGTCCCTCCTGGCGTGTCTGTGCTGCAATGAGGCCTGAAGACAAAGAGTCGGGGTGACAGAAGCATCACTTCATGTATTTCCTGTGACTAATATTCAGTCTCTTTGTATGTTTTGCATGGGCTTTTGTTTTGTCAAAGTAGGAGTGTATGCTCAGTATGCGACTCCATTTGTGCAGAAGTACTCAGTTTTACTTTCCAGGGTTGACAGCCACTAATACTTTGCTCTTCTGTGACGGAAGTGTTACTCATGTTACCTGCTGATTTTAGTGACTGTACTTTAAGACTTCAATTTCCTCCAGCTCATTTGTAGTGGTATAGTATTTGTATTTTAGTAAATAAATCTTGCCTGAAGACCAGAGGCAAAGTTAAAGCCAATAGAGGTCAGGTAATGGTGACATACACCCTTAATCCCAGAGTTTGGGAGACAGAGGCAGATGGGTCTCTGTGAGTTCAAGTTTACCGTGGGCTCCACAAAATTAATGCAGAAGCAAATACAGGTGCTGGTGGCCTACACCTTTAATCCCAGTACTGGAGAGTCACGCCTTTAATCCCAGCACTGCAGGGAATATAAAATGGTAGGAGAGGCTTGTCTGCTTCATTTTGTGGTTGCTCAGTCTTGGTAGAGATAAGACTTCTCTAGTGGCCTGGCTGCTTTGCTTTTCTGGTTTTCAGGTTGAACCTCAATTTCTGTCTCTGCGTTTTTATCATTTGTGCTACAGTCACTTGTTCCTGCTTTCTAACTGAACATTTACTCACAGTGGTTTCCTATTTTTGTCTGCTGTACCTGCCTTTACATAATTTGG
Source organism: Myodes glareolus (assembly GCF_982192425.1). Lineage (NCBI taxonomy): Eukaryota > Metazoa > Chordata > Mammalia > Rodentia > Cricetidae > Myodes > Myodes glareolus. Next base: position 61,986,309 of record NC_142037.1, read on the forward strand.
GCTCTATTTCCAGCGTTCGTTTACTGGAGAGTGCTCTGTGACTTCCGACATAGCAAGAGTGAAGGAGGGTGGTCAGGAGTGGGCTCTCTAGAGCAGACCACCTGAGTTCAAATTCCACTTTTATTCCTATAATGAACCAATCCCAATTTGCGCCTACTTTATTATTCTGTAAATATTAGGCAACAGTACTTTTTTATAGGGTTAGTGTAAGGATTAAGGAATCACTTAGAATGCTGCCTAACATATACTAGGACTCAGTAAGCGCTAAGCTATTACCTATTACGGCTTTTCTCTTTTTTCATCTACCTAAGGTACTTTGTGACTCCTGCGGGAAATTCGTCTGCTCACAGGCTCTTTGATACTCCTCTCACCCTGGCCTCAAGCTCTCTGGACGCAGCTTTACAGAAGCATCTTGGCTTAAGACAAGACTCAGAGATCACACGGATGATGCTTCTCCATTTCTGCCATGGCAGATGGTACGATTCTGCCTGATAGGCTGGCAGGACAACATACTTCCCCGGGCTCTATCCTCAAAACCCCACTGTGGTTCCCTTCTGCTTTCTTATGGGGAAAAAATCTCCATTTTTCATCAATGGAGACTTTCTTTTCTTGTTTTTGAACATGGCTACATTTAATAATTATACTTCAACATTACTTCCTAATTTTTATATGCCTAACACATGGAATTTCTTTAGAGTCTACTTAACCACTGTAGATTCCAAGGTTACTTTTGATACATTGAGATAAGGAGACATGTAAATCCAGGAAGACCGTATTAAAGAATTCAGAAGTTTGAGAAGCTATTGGCAGATATAAAATTTATAAAATCTAAAATTGCGCGCGAGAGGTTCTGGTATAAAATACCCCCCCATTTCCCCCATCCCCACCGCTCTCTTTCTTCAGCACATGTGCTCTTTTCCCAGAAGAAGGTCCTCTGGGGATAGGCCCATTAGACTTGCTAGCCTCCAGAACTACAACAGTAAATCCCGTTCTTTAATTTACACAGACTCAGGTAATCTGTTCTAGGAAGGCAAAACAGACAGATTCACACTCTGTGTAACATAAGAGAACAGTATACATCTAAAGTGAATGACAGGGGGACTTAACTGATTTTGAAAAGAAGTATTTGAGGCTGGGTGGTGGTGGCGCACACCTTTAATCCCAGCATTTGGGAGGCAGAGGCAGGCGGATCTCTATGAGTTCGAGGCCAGCCTGGTTTACAAGAGCTAGTTCCAGGACAGGATCCAAAGCTACAGAGAAACCCTGTCTCGAACCCTCACCCAAAAAATAGAAAAAAGAAATGTATTTGAGAAAGACTTGTCTGAAGAAGTAAAACCTTCGACTGTAAGAAAGTGAGGCAGCAGAAAGCACACCTTGTGGAACTTTCTCAGCTCACTAATGTGCACAACCAGTGTCTAGGTGGGGTTAGGAAGGAACAGAGGAGACACGTGAATGCAGTAAGGACTACTAAGAAACTCATACGTTTCAGATACTATTGGTAGATATAAAATGGGAGTTTATATGTGAGTTTAAATATGGGTTTGATTTTCGAATGGGCCATATATGATGAGGAATCAATCTACACCGCTGTATTCTGGTAAAAGACTGGTAAATGGGCAACTGAAGAAAACAGTGACACTGTCACATACCTTTGTGGAGACTAGGAGGCAGGGGCAACACAAGAAAATCAGAGGGACCCCAGGCTTCTTTCTCGAATGAGCAACGGGATGGAAGGCATTAGTGTCACTGACTAGTCTGATGGCTCTCAACACCTTTCTGGAGGAAACTTTTGGAAGCTTAACACCGGATACATAAACTTGCTTCTACACTGAAGCCTTTGGAAAGAAAATGATCAGAAATATAACTACTAGGAGTAAAATTAAAATTTGAGGAGCCACACTGAAAGGGAAGAAGGAGGTAGTTGAAATCTGGCTGTTTTAGGAGGAAATGTTGGAAGTGAATGCTGAGTGTGTAACATGGACGTGAGAGGAGTACCTGATTCCACAGCTCTTACACTCTGTCTGGGTTGGGGTACACTGGGCTCCTTTTGAAGGCTACAAAGCTTACCTGTCCCCCCATGTATGATCTAGCTTTAACAAAGTCTACTCATTTGACAACTGTAATGAAAACTTTACGGGGTAAGTCCCACTACCCTGGCAAACCACCGACATCAAACGCTGAAGTCACTGTTAAGTAATACAGAGAGGAGGGAGAAGATGAGAAAGACATTAGATCTTGAAGAAAAACTGCTACTGAGGGAAGAAATGGGACCCAAAATGCATGAAAATTTTGATTTAAATGCAATGAAACCTCACACATACCCTCCCTCCATTAGAAACAAAAACACCTCTGGTCTTCACTTTTATGTGTTCTTATGTTCTGTAATTTTCATTTTATACCAAGTTCTCTCAGAAAAGATGGTAATGACGCAACCAATGCCAGAGCTTACTTCTCAGAGCAAGCAGTCCCACCAGAAGCTTCCTTTCAAAGAAAACTGGCTGGAAGGAAGGCCTTATCTTCAGATAGAATTCAAAATACACAGTGCTGTTACACAGTGATGCAAGGGGTGTGCACTAGAGACCAGCACTCCAAGGACATTTAAGAAACAATAAGCCACAGAACACACAGGATGAAGAACTGGATGGATAACAGACTTTTCAGAAAAGGAGCAATGTAGCCAACAGCAACTAGGTAGGAAAAGTGTATGTAAAGATTCTAACAGTTTCATTCCTTACCTATGAAAGCAATGACCTGTGCAGGCCATTCCAAGAAGGAGAAGGGGTAGGATAAGATGGCAGGCATTTAGTGAAGGAAACGCAAGGCAGTAGGGTTGACATCACCTTGTGACAATAGTGTTATCTTTTAAAAAAGCTGCTGAGGGGGTTAAGCCCTTGAAACCACCAAGGCCACTGCCAATACAGATTTGTAGCACCACACATACAGGGAAACGAAGGCAGATACGTGCAAATAGAATGTCAGCTAATGCAAATAACAAATAAATCTGATCATTTTTGATACACACTCTACCTACCTGTCTAATTTTAAATGCCCACATCAGGACTCGTGGCTACGGCTTTATTTTACAAAGAAGATGAGTACGGTTTATGAAGCTGAGTGTTGGGTCCAAAAGGCCGAAGGTAACTCAGAGACACTTGGACACGTGTGTGCGGACACACCCACTGCTGCGGCCACCCGTGCCACCCGGTCTACGACAGGGCTGGGAAATGAGGACGGTGATATCGGCTCATTTGTTGGAAACACGGAGTTCCTTACTGAAATGCCCGGGCCCGGGGGCTGAGCGGTGACTGAAGGGTCCACGACTCCTTTCCTTCGCCCGGGGACGTCAGTCACCAGCTTCTCCCGCGTCACGGGGCGGGTCGCGGGGACCCGGGCTGGGCGCGTAACGGGCCGCCGCGAGGCCAGAACGCCGCGCACACGCCAAACTACGCCACCGCGGAGGGCCAGCGCTCCAGACACCGGGCCGCCAGCTTCGAGGTGGCGGCTGCGGGTCCCCTTTCCCCAGCCCCTCGCAGGACGGCGCGGGGGGTCGACGTGGGGACCGCCGGACCCTCCACCACGCCTCCATCGGAGTCTCGGCGCCGGGAAGCGCGGGCCGGGTAAAGCGAGCGCGAAGCGTACTCACCGTCCATGGTCTCCCTCACCGCGTTCAGGTTGGCCGAGGCCGCCGCACCCGCGCCGCTGCCACTGGCCATGGAGAAGAGAAAGCCCGGGCCGGCGGGAGAAGACCTGACCCGGAAATGGAGCGCCCGCCTCTCCTCCCCGCACTCCCACCGCGCGGCCGCGCTCACGCCGGCCAAGCCCCGCCCCCGCCGGCCAGGCCCCGCCCCCTCGCGCAGGGCGCCGACGCACGGCGGCGTTGATTTGAATTTGGAGCCTCGTTCCCCAGCGCGGAACTTCGAGCGAGGAGTTAGCGTTCGAATTCGCTCCAGCGCCTCGACGCCATTGGCTGGTTCGCGGACGGCGGCGAGACGCGATTGGCCTGTCGCCTCGCCCCGCCCCGTGCCCTGGTTGGCCGGAGACAGCGCGGAGGGAGTTAAAGAGTCGGCGCCTGGTGCTGGGCTCTGCAGGGCATGCTGCAACTTCCTCATCCACCGCGGGTGTAGGCAAGTCCTCCGTGGAGGGTCAGACCCGAACCCCTGTCTGGAGCTGGACACCTCTGGGTTCCTGTCTCCAGCCGTGCCTGCGCGCTCGCCCAGAGGTGAAGAAGGGGAGCAGGGACAGGGGCACCTGGAACCTGAATGGTCGCTGGAAGTGACGTCTCTGATCTTTCCCGAGGCAGCCGGCTCAACTTTGATCTGCCAGAAGTAAATTCTTTTTTTCCTTTCTTTTTCCCCTGGCTGTAACCCTCTTGAGAAGGAATGCATTGTGGAATTTGTGTGCTGGAGGAGTGGAGATCTTCGGGGAAACTAATTAAAGCCCCACCTGGACTCTGTCAATCACCCTGCTGTAGTGAGGACTAAAGTGCCTGGAGGAATAATTGCAGTTCTGTCTAGAATTTCCGGGGTGTCCGGAGATGTTCATGCTCCTTAATCTTGAGATTACTTGTCTCTCTCACTGGGCTAGAACTTAGAGTTGACCCCTGTGTATTTAAGCGCCCTGCTTGTTTGTGTTCCTGCCTTTGAAAAATGTTAGCACCAATGCCTTACCATTCCAGCTTCCCAAGTGAGTCCCAAGGGTTTCATATCATCTGTGGAAACGTACAGGATGCTCTCCTGTAAACTCCAACTCCAAAAGGATTAGGTTTGGAGTGAACTCTTTGTGAAATGTTAGGTATATTTTGTAAGGATTAATACCTGTGATACTTATTAGCTTTAATATGTATATTTCTGTTTTCTTTTTTAGTTTGCTTCCTGGGCTATGGGAGATGTCAGCGAGTTAAAAATGCAAATAACACCGGAAACTCCAGGAAGGATCCCTGTTTTAAATCCCTTTGAAAGTCCTAGTGATTATTCTGACCTCCATAAACAAACCCTTGCAAGTCCTTCTGTCTTTAAAGCCACAAAACTACCAGTAAGTAACTCTGGGCTGATGTTTACAAGAGGTTTTAAATGGAAGTAATTGCAAATGATTTTAAGTGTACACATCTTACAGAAGAAGTTATGCCACCTAATATTCTCATGGTTCTTTCAGAAAACACGATATGAATGCTCTCAGGCATCAGACACAGTGGACCAGTTAGGGTCTCTTGGTACAAACTCTCCCACACCAACACAGAAACAATTCACTTTTAGTCAGGAACCAGACAGGCTTTGCTAGTCAGCTGGTCCCAACTGCACCACTCATATGTCCCTCAGATCAAAAGAAGCAACCAGGGACAGTGCGGAGACACATATGGCCATGTTCTCATAGGGAATTATGGGCACCGAAATTTGAATTTCATGTTACTTTTCTGCCACGAAATCTTGAGACTTATGTTTCCTTTTCCCCAGACATTTAAAAACTCCAAGCCCTATTAAAGCTTGCAGGTTGTTAGAAACAGGAGCCGGCTCCTGTGCTGTTGGAATAAATTCAACAAAATGGGCAATTTCAAAATAGCGAAATACGTGCTGCGATTAATAGTTATCAGAAGGGTGGTACAAAGTGACCTTTGCTCTTTAGGTTATTAGAAAAAGCCTCATCTCTTTAGCTGTTTTTACCCTTACTTGCTAAAGTGGCAACATTCTTTTGATTCGTTCACATAGAAAAACTGCAAAACTAGATGTGGTGGCTACTTTTATGTCAGCTTGACATACCCTCGAGTCTCAGACTCAGTTGAGGAAATGCCTCCATAGGACTGGGCACCAGTCATACCTGTTGGACATTTTTTTAATTAGCATTTGATGTGGGAGGGCCCAGTCCATTGTGGGTGGTCCCATTCCTGGGCTGGTGGTTCTGGGTTCAGCCGACTGAGCAAACTGGTAAACAGCAGCCCTCCTCCCGGCCTCTGCCCTGTTTGAGTTCCTGTCCTGACTTCATTTGATAGTGAATAGTGATGTGGAAGGATCAGCTTGCCTCCCCAACTTGTTTTTGGTCAAGGTGTCTCATCATGGCAGTAGTAACCCTAATAGACACCAGGTGACTGTTTTTGCTCATTTTTATATCAGCATGGACCCTGAGAAGGTGTGCAGGAGCCGTATACAGTTTCTGTGATAGCATATCACTGATTTGGCCTCCCAGTATCAATTGATTCACGATGAAGATTTTGCATCTTTTAGTAAATAGTGGAGGCTGAGAAGATAGCTCAGCTGGTGGCATGCTTGTCATGTGCCCTGCAAGCAGAAGGACGTGCGCTGGATCCCTAGAGCCTATGTACAAAAGCCACTGGTGATGAGTGTTTACAGTCCCGCTGGAGGGGCAGTTGATACAGGCAGGTCCTTGAGTCCTACTGCTTAACCAGCCTAGATAAATATACCAAGGTCAGTGACAGACCCTGTCTCAGGTAACAAGAGGGATAATGCCCCTGCTTGGCCTCCAGCCTCCTGTGTGTGTGTACATGTGCAGTGACACATGTACCCACACAAGCATGGATGTGGATATGCACACAATAGTAAAATGCAATAGTTTCAATGCAATTTCATGTTTGTTTTTTGTTATTTGGGTTTTACATTATAGCTATCTACATTTTTGAAGGTAACACTGGGTAGCATTTTGATGAACTATTTTCATTTGATTTCATATATATATATGTTTACTTTTTTTCATTAGACTCCAGGGAAATTTAGGTGGTCTATTGATCAGCTGGCAATAATGAATCCTGTAGAAATAGACCCAGAGGAGATTCATCGTCAGGCCTCCTACCTAAGTCATTCTCGGTAAGCTTTCCTTTCTTGTACTTAAGTATTAATAACAGACGGTTAATTAAAGAGAAATAAGAACTTCTAAAACTGATTATATGTGTAAGTTTGTCAAGAAAGAAGAGATTTAACATGGATATTTTTCCTTTCCAAGTGACTTTAAAATATTTTGTCTAGAAATATACCCTGACTTAAAATTCCAATCTATATAGGAACCCTTTTCTTGTACAGCTAGCACACTAGCACACATACATGTGCAAGCACACATACATGCCTACACACATACACTTCCCCTCCATCCCTCCACCGCCACTACTCTAAACATTTCAGCCTCCCTGGCTCCTGGTTAGATGGAAAAGCACTTTAACATTATACATTTCTCTATAGTTACGGTTTCTGATATATTTGGTTAGTGTCCCAAGATAACAAAAAGATTCTGTCCAGTGGCTGCCTATCTGGCGAAGTCTAGAATTCCCTAACAAGTTAAGACTTACCTAATGCAGTAACATTTATTGACCACAGAGAGCCTTACAGGCATCACAGAATTTGAACACAGTTCATCAATGAATCTCACACGTCTGCATGTGAGTGCGCATGTCATGGTGTGGGAGTGATCTCGTGTTCCACCTTGGAGTCCAGGGGTCAATTTCAGGTAGTGAGGTATGCCATGACAAGCGCTTTCCCCCACAGAGCCGTCTGTGACCCTGCACGCTGTCTCCTGTACAGTCTGATTGTCCCTTTCATAGTTTGCAAACCCTGTTTTGTCTGTGCTGTCCAGTGATCTTCAAAAGTGATCTTCAAGAAAATGCACTTAGCTAGTGGACCAGAGCTGGTTTTTAACTGTCAGATGGCTGTGCAGTATTACTTATAGTTTAAAGAGCCTTTGTTTTTTAGTCCAATCTCTTTGTATTTTTCTTTTATTACAAATAGATTTTTTTTTTCCCCTCACATAATCTATCCTGACTGTTTTTCCCTCCTTCTGCTCCTCCCGGTTCCTTCCCACCCTGCGTCCCCTCTGGATCCCACTCCCTTTCCATTCTCATTAGAAAACAGGCTTCTAAGGGATGAAGCATAATAAAACATAGTAAGGTGAAGGAAAACCTAACACACAGGTGTTAGACCAGACACACAGAAGGAAAAGAACACAGGAAAAGGCACAGGAATCAGAGGCCCATTCTTTCACACGCTCAGGAATCTCTGATGTGGGATGTCCTTCAGTATATACGTAGTATTTATTGGTTGATGAATAAAGCTGTTTCTGCCAATGGCTAACAGAATAAAGCTGGGCTGGAAGTCCAAACAAAGATACAGAGAGAGAGAGTAGACTGTCTGAAACACACACAGGAGATTGTGCAGGAAAAGCATGTGTGTGGGGGAGGACTAGGTAATGGCCAGGGCTGCTGAAAGACAGAGCCAGCCCATCTAGAGTGGGTAAGTCCTGTGGCATTTGGAGCCCAGGTGCTTCTGGAGTTTGAGTGGCAGCTGGAGACTGTTTCAGAGAGGCTACAATAGGAAAATCCCAAAGTCGTGCAGAGACTTTGGGGGAAAAGGAAAGAAAGTCTAGCTGGGCTGGGCAGGAGTCCTGTGTGCAACTCTAGCATGTGCTGTTGGCTACAAAGTCACAGGCAAGTAGCTTTTTCATGAATTCCTGCCCCACACTGGATGCCAACCATGGCTGGAAGTTTTCTCTGTCCTGCCGATATCCACCCCGCCACACACCCCACCGCCATTTTTTCTCTGCCCACCTGTTCCTGAAGCTGCTTATGAAATAGCCATTTTGAGGCTTATTATCAGTTCCAATTGTCTGACCAATGTCTTAGGCTTCTTACTGACTAGCTTTCACTATAAATCAACCCATTTCTATAGGTTATATTTTACCATGAAGCTCGTGACTTGTTATCTCACATCTTACTTCTTGGGTGGCTACGTGGTGTCTCCTCAACTCTGGCTACTCTCTCTCTGTCTTTGTTTGGACTTCCGCCTAGCTTTACTCTGCTAAGCCATTGGTCAGAACAGCTTCCTCAACCAATTAAAGCAACACATATACTGGAGGACATCCCACACCAAATACCATAAAAATGCTCAACTGGAAGCCATAATATAAACTTAGAGGAACTAGTGCAGACCCATGCAGGCCCTGTGCACGCTGGTTCAGTCCCTGTGGTTCATACAAGCTTTGTTCCTATTGATTTAGAGGGCCTTCCTTGTTTTCTTGGTGTCCTTAACACACTTATTGTCTCCTCTTCTGCAGGAGCTGTAGAGTGACAGAGACATGCCATTTAGGTCTGAGTGCCAAGGTCTCTCATTCTCTACATAAAGTTTGGCTGTGGGCTCTATTTTTTTCTCATCTACTTCAGAAAGAAACTTCTCTGATGATGGCTCAACAAGGCTTATAGTCTGATTTGTTTAACATTGGAAAAAGAATCAAATACATGGCTTATACAATGTTTAATTTTCTGCCGTAAGATAGCTGTGTTGTTAGTCCAAAAGCAATGGGATCTTTTCCCCTTTGACTTTAGAACTCATTCACAGAAATACACATGTTGAGATCTTCATCCAAATATTGCTACTCTTTTTCTCTCTGCTTGGTATTCTAATGACAATTTACTCATAATTAGTTCCCACCTGATTCTTCAACAACTGGAAGGGAATAGACTGAAAACAAAGCATACAGGATTTTTATTTTAATTCTGTAGAAAAGATTTAAAAAAAAAATCAAATGAGCTCATGAGTAACTCCCCCACCAAGTGTATATCTTAACTTTTGCGTATTTCTTCAATATAATGAACATAATGACACCATCAGTCAAAAGATACATCCCAGGCTCTACGAGACACTGTATATTATTCTTGCCCCTAAGAGCTAACTGGACAATTAGACAGACCACAGTGCAATATAATTCACAAAAATCAGGTGTGTGTTATCTGGGTTTAGAAAGAATTTTGGTGCATTTTAGTAGATAGGTTTTGTTTTGTTTTTTTAATAACGAAAAAGTGGGAATATATTCTAGTGTTATCCTACTGATGTAATTCTGTAAGACTTCTACCAGAGAAGTGAACACACTCTCAGCAGAGTGTGCTGATTTATTCTTAGGAATAGCACTGGCCTCTGATACTGCTCAACTAACCAGAGCCAGAGCCATCTCAACCTTCCTTCTCTGCTGTGCTGGAGTACACAGAGGGATGGTAGAATAAACGACGAACGCTCTCGCGCGCTGTGTGCACCCTTGTTGTGCAGCAGGTGCCAGCCCGGGTACTCTGCCCTACCTGCACTGGCATCTTAGGGTTCTCGGTTCCAGCAGTCAGCTGCAGATTTCAGGCTCAAGCTCCTCTGGTGAACTAGCAGGAGGGTTTGGAATGGGATGAAGCTAGATTGGAACGCACTGTAAACTAAAATTAATGCATGCCCAGTCAGGCCATGTTAGTGAAGGTGACTGAGGTGTTACACTCAAAATGCCTATCATTCAAGCCAAGACTTGGGGGTGAGCATTATAATTTCTTTTCTCATAATTCCCTTACTTAAAAAAATTTATTTGACTTAAATTTCTGAAATGCATACACCCTCATACAAGCTTCCCTTTTTTCTTTCTTTCAATGCAGGAACATATATATATACATGCATGAACAGTGACTGAGGAAAATAATTTGAAATTGTTTTTTTTAATTTATTTACTAATTTTTAGATGGATTGCAATAACTCTTTCTTGGAACAAAGTAAAGAAGTGGTCTGACAAGGCTAATTGCCACCTCCTTGGCAACTGATGCCTTGTGCCTAGGACCCGACATTTTGTATTAAATTTTATAGCGAAGAGATTTGTGTTGTAATTCTGTATTGTATAGAAAAAAAGCATTTATTTGGGCAAATTTTATATTTTTACTGTATTTCAGAAGTAATATTTTTACTTCTCTATTGAGAACAGTAGGTTGTTAATTTTCTTTCAAAATAAAAGTTATCCTGAAAAAACTACTATAATGATATTGCTATAATTGAAAAAAAGAGAATTTGGACATTTGTTAGTTTTCTATCAGATGAAATACTTCATTTCTATTGCTTAAAACACCGCTTAAGCTATATTGTTGGTAACTTGATCTATCAACACAATCCTTGGCGAAGCAAGTTTTGTTCCATTTAACTTCAGGTGAGAGGAAAGAGACGCCAATGGTGGATGGCGAGTTTCAGAATCCTGCCATTAACTAGTTGGTATAAGATGCCAGTTTTCTTGGAAATGAATCTAACATTTGTCAGCTTTCAATGGAGAGAAATTATTTCTTTGAGAGGTTATTATTTTTGATGTTCAATAAGCTGAAGTAATGGCCTAGCTATTTTTCTCCTTTATCTCTGTATAGAACAGATAACGATGTGGAAGACAAAAGACAAAAAGCCATCGAAGAGGTAACTGAACAGTTACAGTCATTAAGCCAGCCAACAATGCGGTTTGCATGTGTGCCCTCCCCTTTAGGAAGACTGTTGAACCCCTCCACTCTCACAGCTCCCCTCCAGTCCTTAGCACTCTTAGTATCCCTTCAGGTCCTCTGGGTGCCCTCCCTTCTATTTACCCACATTCTGAGCTCCCTTGCTCTCAAACTCACTGGTTTGGTTCTGCCTAGACTAATATGGTTTTGTGTAGCACGAATTCTAATTGTTCTTACTAATATAAACCCAGAGTCAGATACTAGGGGATGAATGCTGAGAGATCAGAGAAGCAAAGCAGCCTGTCATTAGAGAGTTCTTACCTCTACCAGTGCTCAGACTGGAGGGGCTACTTGTGTCTACAAATCTTCAGACTGAATCTTTCTCCAAAACCTCAGACTGCATCCCGCTGTACCGATCCTCAGACCACATCTGAGCTCCTGTCTCCTCCCACCTTATATTCCTCTCTCGCCCAGCCCAGCCATATCACTCCTGTCTCCACCTTCCTAGAGCTGGGACCAAAGGTGTGGGATCCCAGCACGTGAGTGAGCTCTGTTTCTCTTTTAGACAGATTTAGTCTCACTTAGCCCAAGATGGCCTTGAACTCACAGAGATCCTGTGAGTGGCCTGTCTCCAGAGTGCTAGGATCAAAGGTGTGTGCCACCGCTGCCTGACCTACTTGGCTAACTACTAGTGGCTTCACTCTGCACTCTGATCTTCAGGCAAGCTTTTTTTGTTAGATTACAAACAAAATATCACTACAGCTTTGTCCAGTGTCGTTCCCTGTCTATCACCTCCCTCTCCGCCCAGCATTGTCTTCCTTGTGCATTCAGAATACTGACTCGCACAAACTTCTGACTCAGGTTGGAGTTCATGTAGAGGAAGCTGACTGTTGTCCTCCACATTCACAGTGACTTTGTCTTTTGCAGTTAATACTTAAGGATTTTTAAGATTTAGAATATAGTTTGTAAAATGACGTACGCTAAGTACAAAGGTAAGGTTTTTGTTCACTCTTTTCTTCTTTACTGTTCTTAGTAAGAACAGTAAAGCCAGAGAGGCTTTGTGTCGTGATGATAGTTTCTGAGCTGTCCCTTTTGTTCCTGGTCTCCACTACATGTTACTTTTCCTTAGCTGTACTTGGCTCTTCTGTACCCCAAAGGATTCGCATTACCGGTTTGTTCTGGAGCCCGGTGACAGGCCCCTCCTTGGTTTTGCTAACATAGGCATTGTCTGTCCCTTATACTTGAGATTACACACAACCTTATTTTAGAAAACGATATGATGTTCTAATCCTGACAAACCTTGTTTCCGCCTTCATCTGCAGCTCTGATTCCCACTGGTACGCTATCGCTTAATCCTTCCCCAGCTGAATCGCTCAGGTCCTTCCTCACTTTCCAACATTTTGGAAAATACCATCTCTGTTTAGACTTTTTTAAGCTGTTGCTTCAAGGAAAGCTCAGCAGGTAAAACATAGGGAATAAAATCAGAGTGAAGGTCAGGATTAGTATTTATATCCAAAATATACTTTATATACACGTGTCAAAGCCAGACCGATCAGATGTAAAGAGAACACAAAAGCCGTCATTCTCAACCAGTCTGAAAGGAGCTGCTGCAGCCTTTGCTACGTAGCTGGGACTAATCAATCGCATCCTTTAAACATGCGGATTAATTAATCGCATCCTTTAAACATGCGGATTAATTAATCGCATCCTTTAAACACGCGAGACACAGCTTCATCCTCATTTGGTGGAGCGTCTTGTTTTTACTATTTTTTGTCTTGATCTTTCTTAGATTTTTACAAATAATCACCTGTACAGATGTTTGTATGTTAGTCAGAATTCATAAACATGTCTTGTTGGTAGATCTTAAGTTCTGCTCATTGTCTGTACGACACAGCGTTGCAGTCTGTTGTGTGTTATGTCCTTCTAGTGGATGGTAAGCCAGAGCTTTGAGGATTCTCAGTCTGAGTGAACTTTGCCATATTGCCTTCCTGAGAGGCAGAACCATTGATGCCCCCTGTTTATCATGATGCTGCTTGGTTTTTTCCCCCTCTCTGCAGTACTGATTATTACCAAACTTTCAAATGTCTGTGTTCCACTTATTATTTTAAAATGCCATCAAATTTGGGTTCTAGTTAATGTTGGGTGCTACTGTTTAGCCGTGTGTGACACGTCATAAGCTTATGGGTCCTGTACAGTTCTTCTGTAACTTTTGGAAGGAAAAAGCACTGCATTAGAAGCAAAAGACATAGTCACAGACAGACAGACAGATAGAAGATGGATAGACAGATGATGGACAGATAGAGCTGGGTTTTGTTCATTTGAGTAGAACAGGATAGTGGTTAAGGTGCATCTGGAACAGCTGTCTCTCTTTGTAGACCTACTCTGGTTTCTGTGACTGCTGCTATCCATAATGTAAATACTTCAACTTCCAGCTACCGCTACGATATCTCTGAAGGGGAAAAGTGTAGTTACACACCCCAAGGAGACAAATTCCACCACATATATACACAAAGTGTAATTAACTCCAAGAACATAGATACTGACAACTGTAAAATAATTTATAAGTACTACTTTTTGAATGATTCAATATAATGTATTTATTTGTAAATTTATATAATTTTATTTTTCGTTTTGGTTTTAACAAAGCTTGTCCAAATTCCTGAAAACTGCTAATCAGATCTTGAGAGTCAGTACGGGCTAAGTCCATCCCACCGTTTACTCTGTGTGTACCTTTGTCTCCAGTGTTCCTTTCCTCCCCATCACACACTGGTTGCCGTCCCAAGACAAACTGGCAGAGAAATGAAAAGCAATTTACGTATGAATAATACTCTGAGCTTTATTTATAAGTTTTAAATTTAAATGGTTGATTTAAAGTATTAAGAGATCTCTCTATATTTCTTCACCTTTAACTTTACTTTGATCAGTTATGTTGAATGTGAACATTTTAAAATAAATGTAAGTTAGTATATGTGACATACTTGATGGTTATTTGGAAATAATGAAGGTACTCTTTCCCATTTGTGGGGCATTTACGCCTAATTGTACAATTTGAATTTTTCTAGTTTTTCACTAAAGATGTCATTGTCCCCTCTCCCTGGACTGAGCATGACGGGAAACAGCCTGTAGAGCTTCACCCCAGCAAATGTGAGTACTCAGCATGCAAAACCCAGGGTCTGTAAACAAATGTGAGTATTCTGCACGCGTTCACAAAAGCAGGGCCAGCAGGACGGCACAGCGAGGCCTCCGTGTGCTGGCGCTGGTCAGGAGCCTGCTGCAAGTTCAGTATCCACGTGGCACAATGAGCTTCTCCCGTAAGGAGCAACACTTAGTTGAAATATGCTTGGATTTTCCATTTTTTAATTTAAATTTATTCTGATCTTCAGGCAAGCTTTATTTGTTAGATTACAAATAAAATATCACTACACACCATTGTGAATACTAATTCTAAGGATGCCTGTAGAGGCTTCATAAGTGTAGATAGTTGACTTTAAATATAGAATTGAATTATGAGTGCCATTGTTATTGAACGTATATTAAATAAAATTTTTAAGCTGCTTGGGTTTTGATAACCTCTCTATTCCTTGCAAAGCTGAGGAAGAGTGATGATTAATTAACTTTGGGCAGCATAGTACAGTTGTAAATATGTCAAATTTATGTAGAAATTAAAGGGCACGCCACTATGGTTCTAACTTCCCGTTCCCACCATGAAGTGGTTGTCTTACATTTGCTCTCACTGGCCTTTGTGTTTTGAGCAGTGTTGGTGTGAGGATGGAACTTGCCCGGTTCTGCAGCCATTCAGTCTTGAAGAAAACACACAAGAGATTTATATTAATTATAATTAATTATAAACTATTTGGCCTTTAGCTCAGACTTATTATTAACTAGCTCTTACAACTTAAATTAACCCATAATTCTTGTCTATGTGTAGCCATGTGACTTGGTACCTTTTCTCATCTTGCTTTCTCTGCATCTGGCTGATGACTGACTTTCTGCTTTTCCTCTTCCCAGAATTCTCTTAGCTTGTCACCTTCCCTATACTCCCTGCCTGGCTACTGGCCAATCACTATTTTATTAAACAAATACAAGTAACAAATCTTTACCAGGTACAAGAGCATTATCCCATAGCACTTTCCCTTTTTTTCTCTTCAAAAAAGAAATACCTTGAATCTAATCTCCTTTTTTCCTGACTATTACCCATTACAACTTGTAACCAACACTCTCAATAAAGACAAACATCCATAATCCAGTTTTTGGGAACGTGGGTGTAATTTTCTAGGCTACTTGCTGCAGATTGGTGGTGCTGATAATCCTATGATAACCCAGTGAAAGTTTAGGATTATAATCAGGCCCTGACTCGACTATTCTGTAAGACTGCATTGTGTCAGGCAGAAGTCTTGAGGCTGTTCTGGATGTAAAACTCAGAGGAACCTGCAACAGAGGTGCTCTGAAATGGATCATCTGTGCTATCCATTCCCATTGGAGGGTTTTCAGGGGGTCCTCCTTGATCAAACCTTATTTTTCTTAACCCAGAATGAATCTGTAGCCTCTCATTTCATATAGAAACAAAAGGAAAATCTCTTCTCCAGCTGTTCTCCTTTAGCATTGGTCAGCTCAATAAATCTACACCAAATCTGGTGATGACTAACCTATAAAACAGAAGATTTAAAAACATGAAAACTCTTTTCAGACAGGATCTCTTTGTAGCCCCGACTTTCCTGGAACCGTCTATGTAATAGACGACCTGGTCCTTGAGGATCACAGAGATCCTCTTGCCTCTGCCTCTGAAGCTCTAGGATTAACATTGTGCACTACTATGCCCTGAAACATGTATTGTTGACTCTTGATAAAAAAAAAAAAAAACCGAGTATAGTTTTCTTCATAACATTTCATAATATTTTAATTGAATTTATTTAAACCCATTTTGAAAAAATTAAATGACAGAATTTGTTTGACATATATTAGCCTTATTTGCTCATTAAGCAATGTATATACATATCAAAACATCACTTTTTTATAACATGCAATCATTTGTCATAAAAAACTAGTAATTACATGGTACCTTATTGTTTGCTATGGAAGTCTTTTAGTTTTATTCTTATTCTTTTTGTAAATAATCCAACAGAAACATACCAGAATTTTAAATGCAGATATATCCTTAAAATAAGGACGTCTCTAGTGTGTAGAGTTTTGCTTTGGAAAATGTAATAAAAAATTAAATAAGTATAAAATTATGATTTCCTATTTAAAATGTTTCACAGGCCTTAATAGCAACGGTGACTCTCCTGTTGGGCAGAAGCTGACGCTTCCCTCTGAGAAGTGCAATGGTGGGTATGAACAGGGTCTGGAAAGATGTGGTGCATAGCAAACCACTTCGATTCAAGCACAGTTCATACAGTATGCGGTCCTTTTCAATTCAGACATTGTTTGCTTGGTGGATGAGCTGTATGCCAAGAGAACTGACTGTTAGAAAGTGACGTTGTAGAAAGAGCAGTTGTGTGCTGCTTTCCAGTTTGAAGTGTCTGATTTGTGAACTGATCTCTGGTTCGGGAAAGGTTGAAAGAAAACACAAAGTTCTGTTAATCTGAGGAATCCCCTAGTGTCTGCAGGTACCCTGTTCACCTCCAGTACAAGTCTCAGGGGCAGCTAGCTTCCACCATTAGTGCGTTCCGATCAGGAAGGTGGCATGGGATGTAATAGAGCGCCCCTGAAGACTGACTGCTTCTCCTGGCGCTCCGGGAGGTGGTGGTTGGGAGGCACATGCTGAACTGACATCACCTCCCTTCCCTGGTGTGTGCATGCTTAATGTCTGTTTGCTTATTCCCAGCTGCCTGCCAGACTCTGCTGTCTCTTCCTGTGGATTTTAATCTGGAAGCCATGTTGGGTAAATACTGTGTGACTTGACTCTTTAAGAACACAAATAAAGCTTTTCGTTTGGGCGGCTGTTTGCAAATGGCCGTGCAGCGGTGCCGTCCTTTAAACAGGAAGTTGTCCTACATTTTCCTGTTTCTTGAATGTGGCCCCAGTTAGTGTTTCTATCACTGTGAACTTTACTGTGGGCATGAAAGATGCCCACTGCCTTACTGGTGCAGGTCTACTGCTAATGACCCATCAAGTGTGGTGGCACACTCGTGGCAGTCAGAGACAGGATGACCACAAGTTCAAGTCCAGTCTGGGTCTATAGTGAGACCCTAACTCACACCATTAGTAACAGCATATAAACAAACACTCCAAAAATAAAGAACATTTTAAACATTACCCATACATGTATTGAATCAAAATTCAAACATGTTTTATGACTTTCTTTTTGTTTGTTTGTTTGGTTTTTTTGAGACAGAGTTTCTCTGTAGCTTTGGAGCCGGTCCTGGAACTAGCTCTTGTAGACGAGGCTGACTTCGAACTCACAGAGATCCGCCTGCCTCTTTCTCCCGAGTGCTGGGATTAAAGGCTTGTGCCACCACTGCCCGGCTGTTTCATGACTTTCTGAAAAATCGGTGTTATAAGTGTAGTTTCTTCTTACAGTGATCAGCCATCTCTTTGTTATTATTAAACGCAGGAGACTATTTTAGAGCAGATGACGCTGCGGACCAATCTCCTGGGAACCTCAGTTCCTCATCTCTCAGAAGAAAGCTCTTTTTGGATGTGAATGGGAGCATCTCTGACTCCTTACCTTCAGCTTCTCCCAGAAGTCCTCCTAGCAGTGCTCAAGAATCTCTTGAGGTGTTTTATCTGATTGGTTTGTCTCCATTTAGCCTAGAAGCCCTGTGTTGATGGCATGTACCATGAGAAGCGTGCTAGCATGGTTAGTGTGTTGTAGATAGCTTGGATGCAGACCCTCAGGTCACATCCAGGAAGACCACCCTTGGGTATTCCAGTTTGTGAGCATTTTTGCAGTTCGTAGGTATGATTTTAGTCAGTCTTCAGTTTTGTTTTTAAGGTAGACAGGGCGAGCGAATTGATCCTTGTCTCAAGGAATCACAGTCTGGCTTACTTACTGAATTGCCCAAAGATTAGCAGTGTAACTGAGTTAGCATTGATGGCATAAATAAATTAGTTTATAGATATTTTCACAGACAGCTACTTGGTATGAAATACAATGAATGATTTGTTTGAGCCCAATTCATTATACTTCGATATTTTATTTCAAGATTTTTCTAGCAGTCTTACTTATCTTTGTTCTAAGATGCCTTTCATTGGTAGGTTCTTGGGAATTTCTGGTTTATAAGTATGTGTGAAGAAGATGAAGGATGTGAAAGATAACGGTGACACAGAGAAATTACATGGATTTACTAATTATTGATGATTTTGATTTTCTAATTTGTTATTTTTTAAAATCACAGGGACAGTTTTCTTCTAGCCCCATTGAGAACAGTACAAGAAAGTACAGTTTGGGGAGCATAACTAGCCCGCCGACTATTTCTTTACCTACTTTCTCACCAATTGCACTTGAAGCAGGAAAGACGCCACTCTCAGGTACGTCTCAGAATAATATATACAGTTAAAATCGTACTATCCACATTTAGTGTTAAAAGGGCTCTTTTAGCAGTTACTAATGAATATTTTGGTATTAATTTGTAGGCACTTTTTAAAAAAAAAAAACAAAAGAAATAGTGTGAGTCAAATGTGTAGCTTATGCTATAAATCCCAATACTTGGGGCACTATGGGAATATGTAAATTTATAACTAGCTTGAGCTACCTCGTAAGACTGTGGTGGTTTGAACAAAACAGTCCCCATGGGCTCATGTATTTTAATGCTTAGTCACCTGGAAGTGGAATTCTTTGAAAGGATTAAAAGAGTTAGGAGTTGTGATCTTGATGGAGGTTTGCAAAGCCTGAGCCAGGCCCAATTCTCTCTTCCTGGGCCTGCCAATCATAAGTCAGGATGTTGTAGACCAAGGCTTCAGCACCATGCATGCCACCGTGCTGATAA
Organism: Myodes glareolus; assembly: GCF_982192425.1. Classification (NCBI taxonomy): domain Eukaryota; kingdom Metazoa; phylum Chordata; class Mammalia; order Rodentia; family Cricetidae; genus Myodes; species Myodes glareolus. The sequence continues at coordinate 62,005,443 of NC_142037.1, forward strand.
CACCGAGACTGTAAGAAAGCCCCAGTTGAATGTTTTCTTCTACAAGAGTGGTAGTGGTCATGGTATTTCTTCACAGCAATAAAACAAAGACCCCATCCAAAAAGATAAAAAAAAAGGTGGCCAGAGGTATGGGGAGTTTGCTGTGATGTGAGATTGTGTCTCCTAGAAATGTCAGAAGCTACATCCATGAAGTCTCACCATCATGGCTGCCTAAACATGACCTGACCCAGGACATACTAATGTGGTGAGCCCTGAAATACATGTATATATAAATGTAACAGCATACTGAGCAGATGGTACTTAGGTGTTTAGGAGCACACAGGAATGTAACACAAAGAAGAAACCATGAGTTTGAATGAAGTGGCAGAGGGGACTACATCGGAGTGTTTGTGAGAAGGAATGGGAAGGAGCAATTATATAATTAGATCTTAAAAAAATTAACAAAAAAAGAAAACAATTACATAAAATGTAATAAAATATCGGGTTCCTCACACACAGAGACCCCTATTCCTAAACTGAATCCTTATCAAATAAAACTGCCATAGTTAAAACAAAAAGGCTGGTGGTATTGTTCATAGAATACTTGTCTATGCTGGGTGATGTCTGCATTCAATTCCTCGCACTACAAAAATGGTTGAAGAGATAATTTATCCTCAACGTCTAGAATTCTCAGAAAACTTTTCTAATCTAGTTATTTTAATAAGTATTTACTGCACGCTATCAAGGAGATCACAGTTTAGAGATAAGTTGATTTTTACATACCTTCTTACTTACAGAAATAGATTTTGACAATCAGGTATTCAAACCCTATAAAATATACTTGGTTAAAATTGTTAAAATAAGTATGTTCAAAAATGTATGTATTCTTGGAAAAAAATATTTACCAATTTTTGAAAAGAATATTTTAGGAAATCATTTCGTAGTAAAACTTTGGAAAATGAAAAACTTTATTTTTGTATATAGGGATATGGGTATGTAGATAAACAAATTTGTACATTTTTATCCATGGTTATTTTTTTACAAAGCATTTATTTCTTTTGCAGATTATTCAAATTATTTAGTGTTACCTCAAAAGCATACTTCTGAACTATTTCATACATGTATCATTCTATTTGTCTTATTTTTGTTGCTTTTTATGGTCGTGGGGCTGAAGCCCCTTACTTAGGTTAATTTTCCGAAGTAAAAATTCACCCAAAGGGACAGATACTTTGAGGGGTCTTTTTCCTCTGCTAAACTGGGGATTGAATATAGGTCCCTGCCGCTGAGCTGTATTCCCTGCCCCATAGTTTTAAGGATTTTGTTGGAATTTACTTAACTTCTTCATAAAAGCTTATGTCAGTTAAATTTTTTATTGTTATCACTGTTAAACTAAGGCATTTTTATCATTTTGGATATTGTTAAGCTCCTTACTATTAAAAATACTATTTTCTAGTTTTTGTTTAGCTTTTAATATTGTTACAGTGTGTTACCGTAAGTCCAACACATTTGTCAAGAACAGTTGTTAAGTTATAGTTTCTAAAAGCCAACTTGTTAGGAGTGTTCTTTGTATATGAACAACTTTGATATAGTACAATGTAATTATGAAGAAATAATTCACAAGAAATAAAATATTTTAATTAAAATTTGGAAAGAGCCATGGAAACAAGCTTTGAGGTTGAGTCTGTTGAGGCACATACTAGCTTTCTTTTTTTTTTTTAACACTAAAATTTCACTTTAGTATATACAAAACCGTTACTGTCTTTTTTCTTTTTTCTGATGTGAACACGATTACCACTTAAAAATGACTTTTCCTTTTCTGAGTTTTTATGATGTGATTTTTTTTCCCCCACTTCTTCAGAACAGAGGAAGTATATATTTCACTCTCCTGAATCTTCATCTGGAGCAAGATCTACCGGGATCCTCAACCCAAGCATCAGGAGCCCGTACATAGACGGCTGCTCACCAATTAAAAGCTGGTCTCCTCGGAGACTGAGAGGTGGTACTCAGTACTTATCCTCACTGATTCGGGTCCCTTTTACTCTTGAGAACAACACTGACAGCGAAGACGAGGCTCCCTCCACAGACGTCTCTCTACCAGGCCCAAATGCGACAGTATCCCTTCCGCCCTTGAACTGTGAGCCTTTGGCTTGTGGCGAGCCTTCGGTAGTCACTGCCATGTCTCTTACACAGAGCCAGTCTAGTTCTGAGAAAGATCTAGCACCGCTGGAGGGTGTTGAAAGTGAGAGGGAAAATGACACTGTGGATATGTTCGACCCTATAGACACAGGAGATGAGAGCACTTGGATAAAGGAGCCAGTGAATGATGGGAATTCAGCCATGACTGGTTTTGTGAGTGGAATTGCCTTCAATATTGAAAGCTCTCATATGTGCATGTCGCCTCTCGCGGAAAGCAGTGTTCTGCCATGTGAAAACAGCACTATCCAGGTAAGGCTTTCTGTATTTGATAGTCTTTAGCAATATCCAGGTAAGGCTTTTGTATTTGATAGTCTTTGACTCTGGGTGTTACAGGGTGAGAACGCTAATAGGCTAAATGTGAGGTGTTTATGGTTAGAACGATAGAGGCTAAATGTGAGCACTATAGCGTTGGAGATTTTAAAAGTTACCAGGAGTGTTGAGCACGATGGCACACACTGTTATGCCTAGCACTCAGGAGGGAGAGACAGTCAGATTGTGAGTTCCAGGCCTGCCAGCTTTACAAAGCCAGTTTCAGACCAATTAGGACACCGTAGTATTAAGCCTGTCTTAAAAAAAAAATTACCAAAAGCAACCAGGAGGATTAATTATTCATACTTCATATTCCTCTTAACCACTGTCTGCTGGGAATAGTAAATTATGAGCAGAAAGGAAGCCAGGCTGCTGTTTCTGCAGGTGGCTGCTCAGACATCATCTCAGGAGACAGCTGTGTCCTGGGATCTGCTGCGGGAAGAATGCAGTTTCTAGCATAGGATCCGTATGCTAAAATTTGAATGGTTTTGGTTGCCTTAATGTCCTTTAGGGGAGAAAGAAAACTTAGAGCATTTTTATGTCTAACTTTTTATATACTTGAAACAGTCGACATTTTTTTTCATATAATCCTACATTTTCTAAGAAAGCTGTGCATCACAGACTTAGTAGGTTCCCTGAAGTTTAAAAAGGAAGTAAACAGCAGAGCCAGTATGGACTCCAGCAGCTTTGCATCCCAAGTCCATGTTCTTTGAGTTGATGCCAACTCAGGAGCAGCTAACTCTGCGGGCTCAGTGTGCTGAGAGGTTCTGGACGCCTCACCTTCGTGTTTTCTGATTCACACTGGGCATGCTTATGCCGAAATAACCGAAAATGGAAATGGAACCTTTCACTCATTTTTAAACTTTTTTTAAATTGTTTTTTATTGAGCTATATATTTTTCTCCACTCCTCTCCCTCCTCGTTTCTGTTCTCTTCCATGATCCCCACACTCCCAATTTACGTAGGAGATCTTGTCTTTTTCTACTTCCCATGTAGGTTACATCCACATATGTCTCTCTTAGGGTTCTCTTTGTTCTCTAAGTTCTCTGGGATTGTGAATTGTAGACTGGTTTTTCTTTGCTTTATGTCTAAAAGCCACTTATGAGTGAGTACATATTATATTTGTCTTTCTGGGTCAGGGTTACGTCACTCAATATGGTGTTTTCTAGATCCATCCATTTGCCTGCAAATTTCAAGATGTCATTAATTCTTTCCACTGTCTGGTACTCCATTGTGTCAGTGTGCCATTATGTTCTTTATCCATTCTTTGGTTGAGGGGCATTTAGGTTGTTTCCAGGTTCTACCTATGACAAATAATACTGCTATGAACATAGTTGAGCACATGTCCTTGTAGTATGATTGAGCATCCTTTGGCCCAAAAGTGCTATTGCTGGGTTCTGAAGTAGGTTGTTGCCTAATTTTCTGAGAAATCACCATGCTGATTTCCAAAGCAGCTGTACCAGCTTGCACTCCCACCAGCAATGCAGAAGGGTTCCCTTTTCCCCACAACCTCTCCAGCATAAGTTGTCATCAGTGTTTTTGATCTTGGCCATTCTTCCAGATGTAAGATGGAATCTCAGAGTTGTTTTGATTTACATTTCTGTGATGGAAAGGGTGTTGAACATTTCCTTAAGTGTGTTTCAGCCATTTTAGATTCCTCTGTAGCAAGTTCTGTTTAGTTTTGTGCCTTATTTTTAGTTTGTTTTACACATTGTTTTTCTACCGGACAGTTGTCTTTCAAGCATTCAGACCCAACTCTGCCTTCTCCTAGCCTTTTGACGTAGTCATTGCCTTCTATCCGTGGTATACAGCTCTCATCACCGTTAGCACTGTGTCCTTTCTGTGAATTCCCGTACTCCACCTGTTTTCTGTGTTCTTTTTGAGGCTACTTCTCATTTTTCATGGTGGTTTTCTAAGGAAGAGTGTTTTCTAAAGAATTATGTGCCTGATGATGTGATGACGGCCTGAGCTAGAATTACCCGTTAGAGCTGGAAGGCATTACTTCAGTAGTTATTTTCAGTTATTGCTGGTAAGAAAGCCAAAACTTCTAATGGTGAATCTTCTGCAAACATGGCTTCTCCCCCTTCTTGCTTAGTGGGATCTTTTCCTGGTACACAGTGGTACTGAAATTTCAGATGACCGAACTGTCATGTGGGTACTGGTTCTTTGGAAGAGCGGTGTTCCTAAATGCTGAGCCAACTCTGGGATTCTCTTGACACTAATGAAGAGAGAATTACTGTTTGTATTTTTGTTTTTAACATTTCATTTTTCACTTCAAAATGCTGCTGCTGTTGCCCTCAGTACTAGCAGGGAGTGGCAAGAAGATTTGTGTCCTGTGCCGGCACATTATAGGCTCTGATCTTGGTACTGATCTAGAGGAAAACAGTGAGGTCAGTCACTATTCTCTTACCAGAAAATAGGACAGGCTCCCTGTGTACCTTGCTCTCTCCACTACTGGGTCACTTCTGCCTTGACAGAGTTATGTATTGGAACTGAGTCATAACCAGTTACTTGGCAGTAATATCAGAAAGAAGGCTCTTTGTAAGCAATCTGATATTTACAGCTTTGATCAAGTATCTATCGAATGGTAACAGAACAACAGATTTCCTTTGGGATGTGCTGTTCAATTTTATTGTACTTGTCCCAAGGGTTTTGCTTTAATTGTGACTCACAGGAACCAGCAAGTGGGTATACAGACATGAAAACTAGGAGTATTTTCCTTATGATCACCTGGGTAACAAACAGTATGACTTTATACACTATTGTAGATGTTCGTCAGGGGATCAAAGCAGCACAGACTTCCCTACTTCTAATTTGTAAGGAAAGGTGAAGAACTAGGCCAGTGCTTTGTGGGGGGGAGTGTTGGGGGGTGTAGTTTGGTGCTCAGCAATATTGCATATAAATGGCCCTCAACCACCCCTGTCCCCAGAGACAGGGTTTCTCTGTAGCTTTGGAGCCTGTCCTGGAACTAGCTCTTGTAGACCAGGCTGGTGTCATTCACAGAGATCCGCCTGCCTCTGCCTCCAAATTGCTGGGATTAAAGGTGTGCGCGACCACTGCCCTGTGTAAATGTAAAAGTGAAAAGAACTTTAACTTGAGCCTCTGATCTCAATGTATGACACTGAGTTAATCTTTCTGAACCTTAACTTCCTCACCTTATAAAGAGATGTTGAAAGGACAAAATAAAAATGGCATCACAGTGCTACATACAAAGGATCAAGCATTTTTATTCAGTAAAGGCTTTTTACAGTACGATACCCAAGGTCCATAATTGTTTAAATTTAAAATATAAAGTTTGCTTCAAAATTCATGCTATTTTGAGCACCATATCTTAAACAGACCCTCAGTGGAATGTCAAACACCCTTTGACTAATGTCCCCACACTGCCCGTACTTCTACCCATCGTCCACACAGCAGCCATTTCAGTTGTCAAGCTGACAACTAGGCTAACACGTCACTTGTATTTAAAGAGCCTTTTCAAAACTTAATATTGACTAAAAGCACTAACATAATTCTAGCGATTTTCATATGTCGAAGAGGAGCCAGAAAAATTCTTGAAAGTGCAAAGTACAATAAATATTTTAAGATCATATTCTGTAACTTTTAATAAACATATTTATAAATCAAGCATAGTGACACATGCCTGTAATCTGAGCACTCGAGTCTGAGGCAAAATTGTGATTTGAAGCCAAACTAGGTTAGATAGTGTTACATAACCAGAAATATGCTATAGTTGTTCTATTCTTGATGAACTTTTACTGTGTCTAATTTGTAAGTAAAATCTTATCACAGGTATATATAGGTAGGACAAACAGAGGATTCAGGGTTTGGTGTTACCTGCAGTTTCAGGCAGTGCCTGAAGTGCTTGGAAAGTATCCTCCATGAAAAGAGAATACCAACTTAAAAATGTGTAAATCCTTTTCACTTTTGGGGCAAGTCAGTATGTTTTAAAATGTAAACATTTTCTTCTATGTGTGCCATCATGAACAACTGGGTATGGGTATGAGCATTATGCAGGCTATCTTTATTTAATACTTCAAATGGTACTTAGAAACTGTACTAGGCAGCCATTTACAGATAAGCTAGGAAAGCTAGCTGGAAAGGGAAACTGATTGTAGTCTTTATTTTCATATTGGAAAGAAGAGCAGAAAAGCACCTGGTGACTTGACTGCTGATGCTAAAGAAATTACAGCTCCTTCCTGTGAAATATATCCTATGAAGTATTCCTGTGAAATATATCCTATGAAGTGTTGCAGTGAAATATATCCTATGAAGTACTGCAGTGAAATATATCCTATGAAGTATTCCTGTGAAATATATCCTATGAAGTGTTGCAGTGAAATATATCCTATGAAGTGTTGCAGTGAAATATATCCTATGAAGTGTTGCAGTGAAATATATCCTATGAAGTACTGCAGTGAAATATATCCTATGAAGTATTCCTGTGAAATATATCCTATGAAGTGTTGCAGTGAAATATATCCTATGAAGTACTGCAGTGAAATATATCCTATGAAGTACTGCAGTGAAATATATCCTATGAAGTGTTGCAGTGAAAAGCAATTTCGTGTAGAGCTTTTAGGATCATGTATTAAATTCATTTACTGTGATCACTGTTACATTGTTCAGATGTAGTGTATTATATGCTCACTTAGCCTTTGCATTGCTTACAATATTTCATATAAATTAGAACAATGAATGAGATTGCAGTTTTATGAGTCGATGTTTTGTTTTTCATTCCTCCAAGATGGACAGTGGCTACACCACGCAGACTTGTGGAAGCAATGTCACTGATATTGCTGGGACAGAAAGCTGCTGCAAAGAAAATGTCACACAGTCCTTTGAAGTAGAAATAAAATCTCAAGTTTGTAATATAAAGGTATGGAGAAAACAGGTCGATAATAATATAGGCTGTAATATTTAATAAATAACTTTTTTCAACCTATCTTCTTCACCATTTTGTATAGTTTTACCATGCTTATGCGCTCATCTTTAAAACCAGACACTCCAAAGTTCCTTGCTCTCCAATGGGAGAGGATGAGTCAGAGGGAGAACCAGCTCTACTCCAAACAATGAGCAGTTACATCCATAAGGAAACAGGAGAGGCAGAGACTTTTGCCTCTAAAATTGATTTTTGTCTTTGAAATATTTTAAACACCTCAAACATAAACTTGAAAATAATTACTACTAGAGAGGAAAATAGTACAACTATTAAGAATTAAGAATATTTAAGTTAAAAGCACTTAAAGACTGTGTATGTGTAGTCATACAAAATAATGGTCTCAGTATTATCACTGTTGGATATTATGCATTTGGAAAGTATTAATCCTCTCTTATTCTTTCCTGAAGGATTTCTAAAAATTCAATAGCCATTAAAGATTTTCATTGTTCTAAGGAAAATAAATGTAGATATTTTAGGTATGTCAAATATTTGTACTAATATAGTATATTTCTGATGTAAACATTTCATGAACCTGATATAATGGTTACAACTACACATTCACATTTGAAATCCATCATCTTAGGAACGAGACAGGACAATCTTACTATTTATACTAGTAACTATGCGACAAAACCTCTCTGCAAGTTCAGTAAGAAATGCACCTTATTTTCCTTTGGTATATGTAATATCAAAACAAGTCTCTTCTAAGATTAGTAACTTCAATGAAGTTGCTCCTGATAATCCAGCTCATTTCAGTTATCCCTCAAAATCTAAGCTAAAGCTTAGACTAGCATTGATTAGCATGCCCAACATCCTGGGTTCAAAAAGAGGAAGAGGGCAGGGGAGGGAGGGAGGGAGGGAGGGAGGGAGGGAGGGAGGGAGGGAGGGAGGGAGGAACTCTATCTCACTAGCCCTCTCAAGCCAGGAAACCTGCACCCCCATTCCAACACAGTTGGTAGTAGCTGTCCTTTTGAATGGCCCTGAACTGAAAAGCAGGTGTTTTCTTCTTTTCCACAGCAGGAGCACGCAGTGCAGAGGTGCTGGCTGAGAGCTGCAGGCCCATCACAGTGCGGCAGCCCATAGTCTCCAGACTACAGACCACACTCAGTAGTAGCCCCCGTGTTTTTACGTACATGTGATATCACGTGGCGGTGACTGGGGTAACTGCTTCACTTCATGCCCAGCTCCCTCCGTTATGTGAAAAAACAGTCCACAAAGGAGCTTAGTGGCAGGAACAGAAGCTCCAAGTTTTAAATTGCAAGCTATTTTTTTTAACCAATAAATATTTTTGTATTTGTTTTGAGTGGTTTGTTTAACAAAAAAAGTATGACAGCTGATGGCTTTCTCTTGTCCTAAAGGATCAAGGAGCTACTTGTTAAAACTTGTAATGATAATCCTGAATTGCCAATTCTTAGAACATGATAAAAATGTTAAAACTGAAAGCACTATACATTTTTACATGAAAACTGTGAAAGAAATCTTGAGATATAAAACTCACTAAAGACGTAGAAAGGAAATAAAGTGGACTCTGTAAAGTCCATTTCTGTGAGGAAATGGCTTGGTTTCCGGCATTAGCACTCTAGCTAGCACTACTGCAAACGCTGGAAAGGCGCTGCCATCCGCAGGGTGAGCGCGGGGAGCCACAGTAGTGTGTATCATCATTCCCTCAGTCTTGGCTAGGGAGATAAACAGAACTGAACACAGGAGAATCAGAATTCCCCTTGGACTTAGGACCATGAAGAAACAATTGGGAAAATTGCTAAATAATTTTTTTTTCAAAAAAAAATCTGTATTAGAAGATGGATATAATGTATGGAAATATCAAAGACTGTATTTTTGTGTTTACTTATTTTGTAAAAACTGGCATACTCAAAATGACTCATTAGTCCTAGAAAATAAAGATGCACTATTGTTTTGTCATTTTCATTCTTGTTCTATATGGTATGTTTATTGCTTACACAGTGCTCATGTCACGTGCTCCAACACTAACCAATGTTGTAGCCGATTGAATATGTTTATCTAAAGACAGCTATTATCCATGACTTCTAAGATGAACAACCTCCCTGGCTACCTTTCAGTTTTTTAAAGTAATAATCATTTAAGTTAAATAACTTGTCTCGCTACTTGTTCTGGCCTTTATCTGTGAAATGGGAGTAGCAGTCCTCCAGTGGCTCCTTCAGTTTGTCTTGAGACCATCTCACAGTGTAGCCTAGGCTGGCACTGAACTTTGGTCTTCTTACTTCAGTCACTAGAATGTGTGTTCAGTTTGATCTGCAACCACTCATCCTCAGTATCCCAGGGGAACTAGTTCTTAGGACCTTCCATGGATTTAAGTTAACAAACCAAGGGATGCTGATTATAGTGTCCTTCATTAAATGACACCGCCTTTGAATGTAAGGCATGCACATCTTTTCATATACTTCAAATCCTCTCAAATTATTTATATGTACTACAGTGTGAAAACAATGAAAATAGTTATGGTATCTGGGGGACTGACTAATAAGAAAATGTCTAAACATTTAGCGCAGATGCATTTTCCCCCAAGTACTTTCGTCCTTTCAATCTGGAGACGCAAAGCCTGGGCACCGGGAGGATGACCGTGTTCTGTGCAATCCGCTTAGCTTCGTAACTGGCACTAGGGAAAAACATTTTAAAACCTCAAAGAAGGCCCTCGGGAATATAGGTTTTTGATCATTAATTTGCTCAATTGAAATTAAAGCCTGTACTGTACTTATTAAAGCCGCTCTAGATGATTAGAACAGTAATAGACATGGGGGCTCTACATAGGTAAAGTGCTTGCCGCACAAGCATGAAAACCTAACCTTGAGAGCTTGGCAGATGTGACTGTGAACCCACTGGTTGATTCTAGCCAATGTAGCTCAAAGTGGCAATCTCTAAAGTTCAGTGAAAGACCGTTTCAAAAAATTAATGTGGAGAAACAACTGAGGAAGAAATTCAATGTACAACTCTAAAATCAGTTAACAGAGATAACTTACTGGCTTTTTATTACCAAAATGACCCCACACTGCAGGTAAACTATGGTAAATAGCTTTTAACATCTTTAACTTTGTTCTTGCCTGTATTTACATATGTTTGTGTCCTACTTGAGTGCTGGAGGACAGCAGTATTAGATCCCCTGGAACTGGAGTATAGATGGCTAAGAGCCATCATGTGGGCACTGAGAATCAAGCCCTGTCCTCTGGCAAAGCAGCCCTGCTTGCTCTTATCTGCCGAGCCATCTTTCCAGTACTTGGCGAACAGTTCTTGTCTTGTGCCTTGTATGTATTAGGCAATCATACCACTCAACTACATGCTCAACTCAATAGCAGAAAAATGTGAGTGACTGGCGGGTAAAGCTCAAGAGCAGTATCTGTTATACTCCTTGGAAAATTGACTTTTTATTTCAGGAACACAACCATGCCTGTTTACATACTGTTTGGCTGCTTATAAACCACAAGTACCATAGTGACAGTTCAGTTAACAGTCTGAAGTGCTGTGGGCTTTTACAAATGCTGCTTAAGGCTGTCTTCCTTCAGTTAAATCAAGTTCTGCCTTAACATATGGATATTTTCTGCTGTAATAGGAAATTGGAAAACTCAACAACACTGAATGTGTGTTTGTATACGGGATACAGCTGTACCTACATTATAGCCTGGGGACTTTTCAGCTGGTTACTAGACTAGAAACTGACTAAGCAAAGTGAAATATTAAAATTCTCCTAATGTAATCATTAATCTGGGGTTTGTAAGGCACGAGGTAGTCAAACTGGTACAAAAAATGAGACTTCATTTGTTCCTTTTAGTATGTCTAATACAGTCCCTCCTCTCTTATATAATTGGATATAATTAAAATTCAAAAGCCATTATCTGTTTTTGTAAGAAAGCAGACATTTCTACTTTGACTCTTTCTCTGAAGTGTAATCCTTGTTTGAGAGAAACACTGGCAACACAGACTGAGGAACTTACCACCTGTTAACAACATCACAGTGTTCCCAATCCAAGAGATGAGTTTGTTTTCTTATAATCCCAAAACATTCACAGTTCTGAGAACTTTTCAAAATGTGTGAATACAGTGTTGTAAGTAGGCAAATTAAAATGGCAAAAAGATCAAATGCCAAACACGGACAGCTCAAGATTTAGAAAGGCTTGTTCTTTGCTTCTAAAATGTTAATTTTCCTCAGAAATTGCAGTTTTTCTATATTAAAGTACTTATATAAAAATTAATCTGCTCGTCAGTGAGCAGATGAGTACTCCATTTAAATGACCATCACAGATCCCTGAAGTTGCTATTCTGTCACCATTTAAGTGATGGATATTTAAATGAATTTTTCTGCATAATTTTTGTTGTTGCAGAAGCACAGTCTAAGATAGATTTAGTCAGTAACGCAATAAAAATGCAAATTTCTTAAAATTATTGAAATGTACTTGAAAGTAACTATCACGCACACCAGTTTGTAAGTATGCTTTCAATTTTGTTGTTGTGTACGGTAATCGTCAGTCTCTGAAGGTCTCTGTTGCATGTAGCTACTTCTCAAGTTTCCGCTTCTTCCCTCCTGGCCCACTGAGATCCATGTCTGAAACATCAGGAGGAATATTTATTCCTGGTATCTAAAAGTGTAAACGGGAAAAATGAAGTGATTAGAAGCATCAAATAAGAAATCTGTATCTCACCTTCCCCTTTACCACTATCACTTTCAACTTCAAATCGACTTTTCAGTGGAGGGGATGGAGTTAGAAGGCTGTACCACACACAATTATGCACAGGAAGTAATCATGGTTCAGAAGTAAGCCAGAACGGAGGTGCACACCTGCAGTCTCAGCACTTGGGAAGATCCCTGCAAATTCAAGGCTAGCCTTGTCTACAAAGCAAGAAAACTGAGAAGCTTCAACTTGCCCTGTGTGTTTGTAATGTAACAATTCTTTCTTGTGTCCAATTTACCCTATTGGATTTATGTTGCAGTAAACAGCAAGCACCAAAAGCTAAAAGGTTAAAAATCCAGGATTTTAAATGGAGCACCTGCAGTTAACTTGTATATTATAAACTAGAGTAAAGGAATAAATAGGCAAGAGAACGGAATGGTCTTAAGGACCACTAGAATCTCCGATGCCTGGAATTCAGTGCCAATATCTGGAATACCTATGATCTTAACAATCTAGATGTTAACTTTTCCACACCATTAAATTAAGTTTGGTCTCACCTGTGGTTCCACAAGGGCCATGCGGATTTTCTGATGTTGAAGATTTGATGAATCTAATGTGATTTTAACTTTAACTTTGTCAAAGACATGGAACACTGTACCTTCTATTCTGAGTGAAGGTATCTTGAAAAAAAAAACATTTTATCAACATTGTTTCTTAAATATGAATCTCAATCCTACTTCCAGTTTACCTTCCATAGTAATTTAAAAGTTTAAAATTAAGGAGGACATGAAGTTGGGAGGGAGATGTGATGGGTTCTGGGGGAAGCTGGAGGGGAGAAGTGGGGGATATGATCAAGATATATTTCATTATATATAACATTTTCAAGGAATAAAAAAATCCACAATATTAGTAAGCTTCTAGGTATTGAATATAAAAAAACAAAAAACCCCACATTAAACCTATAGCCTCAAATATAGTCTATTTTTGTGCACACTTCATCTTGTCACTAAGGTAATCCTAAATGACATCATTCATCTTAGTGAATCAGTTGTTTGTAGTAAAGTATCATTAAATATTCTCTGTGTTTAGTGGATGAAATGTGGATTTTCTGTCATGCATTTTGAGATTTAGGATATAAATTTACTGTGGACTAATCCTTCTGTACACTGTAAATTATGTTGTGATTGGTTTAATAAAACTGATTGGCTAGTAGCTAGACAGGCTAAGGTTAAGCGAGAAAACCAGACTAAGGCACTGGGAAAAAGAGGGGCAGAGCTGGAGGACTGAGTCACCAGCCAGAACAAAGAAAATAGGATGTGTAGAAAATCAAGTAACAAGTCATGAGCCACAGGGTAAAACTTAGATAAGAAATACGGGTTGATTTAAGTTGTAAGAGCTAGTTAATAAGAAGCATTAATAAGTATCTGAGTGGTTATTTGGGGGTGGCTGCAGAGACACAGAAAAACTCCACCTACCTAAATACACGAAAGTTTTAACAATTTATAGTTATGATTTTCTAACTGTCAGAGAAAATATACCTCTCCTCCCCAAGAAAACAAGAATCAGCAATACCATACCTCATCATCATAAGTAAGCCGTGGCTTTGGTTTATCTTTTTCTTCAAAAAAAACTGTACCTTCTAAGCCGTACTTTGGAATCAGCACCACAATTGCATTCTTTCTTACAAAGAGAATATAGGCTTCTTCGCTTACTATTCCTTTGCTTTTGAAAAACAACTGTAAAATACATACAATCTTGTTAGAAATCTTACTTTGAGATTTACAAAAATAATTTTGAAAACACCAAATAAGCAAAATTTCCCACTACAAACAAAAGGCAAATACCTGGGTATGAAAAGCTACTGATGCACGCTGAGCATACTGAGCCATTTTATGCCGGAAATTGAGATTTTTACATATATCTGAAAGCTTGTGTTTATCTGTCAACTCCGGATAAGTACAATCAGCCCCAATAGCCACAGCCAACAGCCGATGAACAATTATGTCTGCATATCTACATATAAAAGGTGAAATAAGAACAATGACAAATTAATTTTAAAATTTCTATATTAAAAGTTAACCATTTTCACGGGTTGGTGGTGGCAGCACATGCCTTTAATCCCAGCACTTGGAAGGCAGAAACAGGCAGATCTCTCTGAGCTCAAGGCCAGCCTGGTCTACAAAGTGAGTTCCAGGACAGTCAGAGCTAAACAGTGAAACCCTGTCTTGAAAAACTGAAGAAGAAGAAAAAAAAAGTTAAACCATTTTCTCCCTCCTTTAGTTTTGTATGGAAAAAACAATACCTTCTGATGGGAGAAGTGAAATGTGTGTATATTGGGGAGGCTAAGCCATAGTGATGGAAGTCATTATCCATCCCAGAACAGAAGTAGACAGCTTGCATCATACAGCGAGTGGCCAATATCCTTAAAAGAGTGTTCAGGTACGGGAAATCAGGGGAGTCAGCCCGGTCCAAAGAATCAGCCAAAGACTTGGCTGTATCAGTCTTAATTTCCAAATTCTGTCAATAAAAGGAAGAGAAACACCAAATGAAACATCACAAAGTCAGTAGAGTAGTATCATCCTTCCTCCCTCTCCCTAGTCCTGAGACAGTGTCACACTGTGTAGCCCTGGATGGCCTGGAACCCATAGAGATTGGCCTGTCTCCACCTCCAAAGTACTGGGAGTAAAGGCATGCACTAGCATGCCCAGCCAGAATTAGTAGCCTCTCTTTAAAATATAAATAGATCAAATAAAAATAGTGTTTGTGTAGATACATTTTATCTGTTAACTAGAGGCACTAAAAATAATTTTAAATAATGGCTGATTTATGCAGTACTAAAGCTTGAAAATTCCTGAATGTATCCCGAAAGTCCCAAAGCATCAAGAATCCTGAAGTTCCAAGGGAGAGGAGAGTGGAGGCAGTAGTGTCGTTTCTTTGTCATAGTCCAGTTTATGCTTGCTAATCTCTGAGGAGGTAAAGAAAATGAAGATACAGAGTTTTCAGTATAGCTGGCTCCTCTGCAGATTCTTTCCTTCCACTGAAAGAAGTAAAAGCCAGCAGCAAGCTCGTCAAAGTTCAGGAAGAACAATGTTCTGGTGCATCAAATTCAGCTGCTGAACTCTACCATAGCAAGACAAACCCCTTCTTCTACTACCATGTCTTGGTAAGAAATAAGACAACCTCAGAAAATCCCCCAATATGCAGTATTCTTGGGGCTGGGAAGCTGGGGCAGTTCAGATGGATAAAGATGGGGTATGAACTATAAAATCAGAAACTCATACCATACTATTCAAATAGTGCTAATCCTTACATGCTTGCACAATAGGAAAAAAAGTAGCCTATACAAAATCAAAGGAAAACCAAGTAAGTTAGAGTCATGCCAAGCCTAAGTATGATGAAATTAAAGAGGTATAAAGGACTGAAGAAAAGTCCCCCTTTCCATGCCATGTCATAAATAGCCTTCTTTTGTATGGACGTGATACAGGGAGCACTGAACTGGGGTGACCTAAGAAGAAAACAAATTACTTGTGAATCTCTAAAAGCTATGCATTTCATAGAAGCCATGGGTCTTAGAGTTTCTATAACTATGATAACTACATGGGAGGAAAGTTCCATATCACACAGTTCATCATCCATAGATGTTAAGTCTGGAGACCAAGACAGGAATCTGAAGCCAGGAACTTAAGTAGAACCCATGGAAGGACACTGCTTACTGGCTTGCTCAGCCTGTTTTCTTGTACCTGCTTAGGGATAAATTCACAATGGACTGAAAAGAATCATTAATGAAGAAAATGCCTCAAAGGCTTGCCAACTGGAGATCTTATTGGAGGCACTTTAGTTCCTTCCTCTCATATGATTCTAGCTTGTGTCTAGTTGACAAAAGAACAAAAACAACAAAAAATAACCAGTCCACCATGTACAAAAGAAAGAGATGGAAGAGCAAACTATGTCTATGATACTGTAGATAACTTAGTTTCAATCATCTGGTTTTAAGACTGAGTGCTCCTTGGGCAGGAGAGATGGCTCAGAGGTTAAGAGCACTGATAGTTCTTCCAGAGGTCCTGAGTACAATTCCCAGCAACCACATGGTGGCTTATAATCATCTGTAATGAAATCTGGTGCCTTCTTCTCGCCTGCAGGCATACATGCAGATAGAACATTGAATACAAAATAAATAAATCTTTTAAAAAAAAAAAAAAAAGACTGAGTGCTCCTTGTTGGACATAAAGGATGTTAGTATGTAGCTGGTGTCAATGGATATGTAGGAAGAGATGTCCAAACCCCAAATCACATTTTTAGTATCAAAAAGAGCTACTGATATAGTATACATCAACTAAACTGTTATGAAAACATGAATATTAATTTTCAGTGTAATGGATAGATTATGCTACAAATGCATGTAAGTTTTCAATCTTTAAGACTTTACCTTGGACTTGGCTGCCTTAACAAGAATTTCATAATTGGAGGGAGGTGGAGCTGGATGTTTTCGAAGCAGAGCATGTTCAGAAAATTCCTCATGAATTTTTTTTGCAACAGAAATATTTGCAAGTAACATAAATTCTTCCACCATGGAATTTGTTTCTCTGCCAGTTGGAAAAGCATAAGGAAAGAGAAGCTGAGACAGCTATCATCACATTTATTCCAAAGCTAACTTTTATAAGTGATAAAATATTTTCCAGTGAAAACATTACAGGCAGCACATACCAATTTTCAGTACCTCATATTTCTCTAATTTCTCAGCTCCTATACTAACGGTTTAACACCTGTGTCTCTCCGGGGAAATTCTAGCATGCTAGAATCATTTCAGATTGTACTCAAGGGAAAAAAAAAGGAAGCTTCCCTAACTTTACTAACATAAAACAAAACCACTACGCTTACCTCCTCTTACAGAAACAGAGCTATGAAAATAAACTTTACTGAGAGAAGTAAAAGCTAGATCACACAATATTATCTAAACTCCCCAAATTTTTACCAATATATTTTCAATAACTAATTTGGGTGCTTATTTCAGGTGAGGCATTCTGCTGTAAATCCATATACACAGTAACACACACAACAGACACTTCCGATTCCTAGCTGACAGATGTTCAATATTATTCTCTTCATAGAGGTCATTGTTACACCAGTGTCAAACCTTGAATTCTCAGTTTGACTTCTCAATCCTTAAGACAATGACATGCCTTCCTTCTGCATAGTCTTTCCTTTAAGCTCTAAGCTTAATAAAACATCTGCATGCTGTTCTACTGCTTCCTTTCTCTGGAATCATGGAACACACTATTTTTCATTCATGTTTCAGCTATTCAACATTTGTAAATTCTATTGTATTAGGACCCTCCACATAGGGAAGTCAAATAACCGGGTACTGCAAGTTGTATAAACTGTAACAGTAAGATCCAAAGTTAAGAGTTAGCTTCAAAAGCTCTATTTTTTTAAAGATTTACTAATGTTTCAATTGTGTGCATGTTGTAGAATGTGTGCGCGTTTAAGACTGTAGGCACGTGTGTGTACACAAGATTGTAGGCCTGGGGAGGTCAGAGTCATTGAATTCCGCTGGAGCTGGAGATACAAGTCAGCCATCATATGTGGGTGTTAGGAACAAACCTTGGGTCCTCTCACAGGGCAGCAATCTCTCCAGATGCAATACCTGGGGTTCTTCATACATCCGCATACCGTGTTAAGTACTTAAGAAGTCAATCAGTGTCATTGTTTTATTTCTGCAACTATTACCACTTAAGTTCTAACATAAGTTAACTCAAATCAAAGTAAATTTGAAATTTTTCTACTACGTTATCCCAATTTTATATAAGAAAAGTTAAAAAGATCACCTTTACTTTTGCAAATCATTAATAAACCAGGAAATTCCATAGCTATCCGAACTGTTTTGGGCATAAATGCTCTGGTGATTAGTATTACACTACATATTACATTTAAAATTAATATTTAATATCAATTATTTTTTTTAAAAAAATCACATGCCTCAGTTCCTTGGTCTGTAGATCTATTGGATCATGAGTTTCACTGTCCATGTGGAATCGAACTTCTGGAGAAGACAGAGTCAAAGCCCTGAGTAAAAATGAGAGCAATTAGTCAGATGAACCAAGGACAGAGAAAACATTACTGTAATGTTTTCTTGCAGCTCTGTAAGTAATTCCCTTAAAACAGAAGCTCAGTATATCAAGTACATACACATTTTTCTTGGGAGGTTTTATGACCTCTACTAAGTTTAATGTCTGTTGGGGGAGGCTGCTTAGACTCGAAAAAAAAAAATCACACAGAAACTATACTATATTCTAATATATTATTTAAATTACTGCTTGGCCAATCACTTAAACATATTGCTAGCTAGCTATTATTTCTTAAATTAGTCCATTTCTATTAATCTGTGTATTGTCATGTGGCTGTGGCTTACCAGCAAGGTTACAGTTGGCTCCAGTAGAGGCATATGGCTATATGGCTTCTCCTTGACTCCGCCTTATTTCTCTCTCTCTATATATATATATATCTTCCAGTCTGGCTATATTCTGGTAAGCCATTGGCCAAAAACAGATTCTCTATTAACTAAAGGTATTTACAGCATACAGTGAGGAATCCCATATCAGATGTCTATATTTATATAAAGACCAACTCTCACATTTTTATTAAGCTACATAAATTTGCAAGTACTTTAAGTGCCTAAAAGAACAGGCAGACTGGTATTTGACTTTCCATGGAAAACAATATATTGTGATGGGCAACGATGGGGAGGACAAGAGCAGCTCTTCTGTAAGTAGGTTAATCAGAGAAGATGTATAGGCAACCAAGCGGAGACTGATAAAATTACTACCACTGACGCATCGTAAGGACTGATGGCTATTCCTATTAGATTGCTGCGGCTCTCAGAATATGCAATGCTAAGGGCTTTATGTGTGGTTCTTAACGGGTTGAAGGTTATATAAATAAATAGTGTTTTTAGATGTGATGCTACTTTCATCAAGTTCCACATCAACCGCAAAGTTTCTTTTTCTTTGAGTTTTTTGAAACAGGGTCTCACTATTAGGTTTGGATAGACTCAGCCTGACTATTTAAAACCAGGCTGGCCTGAGACAGAAGCCATATAGTCACCTGTCTCTGCCTCCTGAGTGCAGAGATTAAAGGTACATGCCGCTCTGCATGATCTGGAAGTAATTTTAATGATATTGGACAATCTTGGATGATCATGGAGAAGTTAAGAAAAAAATTAATGGTAACTTTGAGCAGCAGCTTTTGTGTACATACCTAATCTGTAAAGAGTTTTAAATTTCATATCAAAGTATTCAAATATGGCAGTCACTGGTCACACTTGCTGCTAAGCATAATTATCTGTGGCTGCAAGGAGTATGGAAGGATGGTCACTTGCATTCAGGAACTTAATTCAGGCACTCTGTATGAACAGTTCAGAGCCAGCGTTTGCATTATCAAACGCTGCAATTGTTTGATACAGAAACAAAAATTATTTCTGTAATTGTTTGTAGCATTCAAAATACAGTGAGAGCCCAGGCTCCAAGCTCTGAACGGCTCCCATACTTGGTCTCCGCACACAGCCGTCTTCCAACACTGAAGCTAACTGCTTTCTTTCTAATAAGTTTGTGCTGACACTCCTCCTCTTATGCCTGTTACGGTTAGGTAAATGCCACGATATAATCTATGAAGTACAGTCCACCAACTAACAAAATGCTTTAAAGACAAACATTATCTCAGTACAATTGATATTAATGATAACCATACACTAAAGCACGTCTTAGTAGATTAAGAACATACCCCTTTTCAATCCTTCCTTTTTTAAGAATTTTAGCTAGTTTATTTAGTCCACGGAGACTAGTGGTAATATCATCATTCATGGCAGCTGAATCAATTCTCATCTGTGCTTCAGCATATGTAAGAGAAGCCTAAGAAAGAAATCTTAGGTTAATGTAATTCTCATAACCAATACAAATGCATTCACTATTTGAACCATACTATTTATGTGCATGGATCCATGTGTCGGTGCTGACCTATGCAGGCCAATATGCACGTATGGCAGTCAAGGAGCTAGCTCCTCTTCCTTATTTGAGACAGGGTCTCTCGTGTTCCCAGCTTGATAAAGCAGGATAGCTAGCTGATCAGTGAGTCTCCTGTCTCTGCTCCTAAGTCCCTATGGGAGTACACTAGGATTGCAGACAAGTACACTGAGTACTGGGAATCCTAACATGAGTCTCTGCACAGAAAGCATTTTACACGCACAGCCACCTCCCCACCTCTAAACTGTGGTATTTTTATTTCAGATTCCATGCTTTCAGGAAGCCTAAAATAAGTAACAAGAGAAATCTATAGAGATTCTTAACTTTATACCACGATTCTTAGTTTAACTCAGATATTCATTATTTAACATAAGCAAATTTTCATTAAAATAAAGGAAATGGCAGGTTCCATATTCAGGATTTTTTAAGTAATAATAGAATATTTCATAATACTTTCATATTTTGTATATTTTAGGTAGTACTTGAATAAATCACGAAGCAGGTTCTGGTTGTTCTCTGAAATCCTTTGCAAAAGGTCATTACTCCTCTACTCACTGGCAAATAAGAAGAGTCTAGATATTTTATAGGACACTAACCAACCAACAAAACAGTCCTCAAAATGCCGTGAAAACGGTAAGAAAAGTTTGAAGCAATCTCTAGTAACAGATAATCCAAATATGAAAATAGCTGCTTCTGCTTCTATGTGGAAAACTAGTATGTTTTTCAGATTAAAAAATAAAAGATTGAAATTCACAAACAGCATAAAGTAACATAATAAGTCAAGTTTCTGGGAGCACCTTTATCTACTAAATATTAAGTGTTCCCTTTCTAGAAAAATATTATGTTCATTAATTTTTTATTTTAATTCATAAAATTTTGTTAAAACTATCTCTCAGGATTATTGCCACAATGTACTCTAAACTTATGAATCTTTAAAGGCCGAACTAATTCGCACATCACCACTTGCTTGTTAACAGTTCCTTCTACTAGTCGTCAGAGCAGAGCGGGACTAGTCGTCAGAGCAGAGGGAAACTAGTTAGAGCAGAGTGAGACTAGTCGTCAGAGCAGAGAAAGACTAGTCATCAGAGCAGAGCGAGACTAGTTATAGAGCAGAGCGAGACTAGTCGTCAGAGCAGAGGGAAACTAGTTAGAGCAGAGTGAGACTAGTTATAGAGCAGAGCAAGACTAGTCATCAGAGCAGAGCGAGACTAGTTATAGAGCAGAGAGAGACTAGTCGTCAGAGCAGAGGGAGACTAGTCGTCAGAGCACAGGGAGACTAGTTATAGAGCAGAGCGAGACTAGTCGTCAGAGCAGAGCGAGACTAGTTGTCAGAGCAGAGGGAGACTAGTCGCCAGAGCAGAGAGAGACTAGTTATAGAGCAGAGAGAGACTAGTCATCAGAGCAGGGCGAGACTAGTTATAGAGCAGAGCGAGACTAGTTATAGAGCAGAGCAGACTAGTCGTCAGAGCAGAGCGAGACTAGTCGTCAGAGCAGGGGGCAACTAGTTATAGAGCAGAGCAGACTAGTCATCAGAGCAGAGCGAGACTAGTCGTCAGAGCAGAGAGAGACTAGTTGTCAGAGCAGGGGGAAACTAGTTATAGAGCAGAGCAGACTAGTCGTCAGAGCAGAGCGAGACTAGTCGTCAGAGCAGAGCGAGACTAGTCGCCAGAGCAGAGGGAGACTAGTTATAGAGCAGAGCGAGACTAGTCGCCAGAGCAGAGCGAGACTAGTTGTCAGAGCAGAGGGAGACTAGTCGCCAAAGCAGAGAGAGACTAGTTATAGAGCAGAGCGAGACTAGTTATAGAGCAGAGCAGACTAGTCGTCAGAGCAGGGGGAAACTAGTTATAGAGCAGAGCAGACTAGTCATCAGAGCAGAGCGAGACTAGTCGCCAGAGCAGAGCGAGACTAGTCGTCAGAGCAGAGCGAGACTAGTCGTCAGAGCAGAGCGAGACTAGTTATAAAGCAGAGTGATATTGACTTGGAAGAAAATAATTGGCTAACTTTCTGAAAACATCATTACAAGAAAAAGGGTCTAGAATAGAGGACAATTTAGCACAAAATGAAGATGAATGTTAGAGAATATGGGGAGAGGTACAAACATAAGAAAAATCTGGCTCCATTCTGTTTGAACAGCTCAGGTTATTTCTACTAGAATCTAACTCTAATTTATGGTTACCCATGATGCACCATGGTAATTTTCCCAACACTACTATTTTTAAGTAGGAATAGACTCAATTACTAGGGTTACCTTCAGTTGAGGTACATAGTTCTAAGTTCCTGGATACAGGACATTTACCACATAAAGTAATTCTGAATAGATCAATAACTGAGCAAATTTGAAATTCTGAAACAAACTAGGGACTGCTACAATGCTGAACCTAACTTTTTCAAAAGTATGTAAGAATTTGTTAAAGCATCAAAAATTTGAAATGTCAGATATGAATCATAACACTAACCTTTGAATTAATTACGCTTTTGGTAAATCTTGTTTTTAAGATTTCAGCATTATGATTCATTTCCCAAATACAGGAAAATGCCAACCTTAAGGAAAAAAGAGACGGTATTTGTTTATGGGAATCAATTAATAAAGTTCACAAGACAGTCTTATAAAAATGCAGAAATACCTGTCAACATTGGACCTTAAGGAGCACAGGTTAGAGCTGAGCAGCTCTGGGACCATGTCAATCCTCTGAAAGAGACGACAGACCTTAGGTTACTCAGCCACATTCACACATCTTAATTTCCATCTACAAACAGCATCACGTGAGCAGGAAAGAGGGCAGTGTATTCTTGTAGTTTTATTAGAGAATTAAGAACATGACAAAGTCTGCAGGAAAAGACACAAAATTGTGACAAAAGGCAGTAAGGGTGGTATGTATGCCAGTGGATTGAAGTTTCAGCCCTCTGTGTGAAGCAACTCCCTTGTTCTCTCAAAATCTGAAATTTCTGATCTTTGTAAGTTGGTACCTAATAACTTATAAGCCCTTACCAACTGAAAGTTTTTCCTACTGCTAACCCAAACTACATGGTGCTTTAAATATACTTAAAAGTGAGAGGAAAAATAAACCTTAGAGAAAAAGCATTATGCTATACTTTTTGCAGGAATCTATCTATAATAGAGTAACCTCTTCCCATCTCATCACTTGGTCTATTTAAGTTTATAAAACCATACTTAAAAATATTTTTCATTTTATGTGTATGTAAGTTTTGCTTTCATATGTAACATGTATATGCCTGGTGCCTAAAGAGACCATAAAAGGACATTGGATCCTCTGGAAATGGAGGTACAGGCTGCTGTAAGAAATCATACAGAACTGACCCCAAGTCCTCAGGAAGACTAGCCAATACTTTTAACTTCTGAGCCATCTCCTCAGTCCACCACTGCCCGCCCCAATCATAGAGAATAAATGCTACATAATTTATACCAGCTAATTTAAATATTATTTGGATCACTGGATAGCACAAACAAATTACAATTTTTGTTTTGAGCTTGAGGATGATGTATGTACATGTTCATGTATACAGAAGCCAGATGTTGACATTAGGCATCTTCCTTGTTCACACTCCACTGTATTTTCTGAGACAGGGTCTCTCACTGAACCTGGACTTCACTGATTTGGCTATGCTGGCTAGCCAATGATATTTGGAAATTCACTTGTTTCCACCCACCAACACTAGGGTTACAGATGTGGTACAGTGTCTATCAGTGTGCTGGGTTACAGATGTGGTAGTTTCTATTTGGCTCCAGTGAGCTGAACCTAGGCCCTCATGTTTGTGTGGCAGGTTCTTTACCAACGGAGCTTTGTTCCAGGCCACAAAATGAAGTATTTTCTGTGATTTAGGATACCTGTACCCATAAATTTCCTTTAGCTGAATAAATCATGTATTTATTGTAATTGTTAATGAAACCAAAAGTTCCTGACTTAGCCTTCTAAAAGATGAGGCAGGATAATCAAGAGTTCGAGGCTAGTCCTGGCCTACACATCAAGAACCAGTGTTCATTAAGACAAAACAAAATGCCAAAGTGCTATGATCAGTAAGATTGTAAATTTAATATATTTACCTTTTCACAAAGATAAACAGTTGTTCCTCTTCTGGCTGATTCTTGATCCAATGCATTTCCTGGCCTGATGAAATGGCTAACATCAGCAATGTGAACACCAACCTTAAAAAGATTAAAACGGAAGGATGTCAATCTGCATTACTAACAGCACAGATTAACGATGGAATTTAGATGAGAAAAAATGTGGCTAAACTGAAAATGGACTCTGTCATAACTCAACCTCTAACATTCCCATTAGTTTTGTAGCTATAATTTTATATTCTGTCCTCAATAAGAAAAAACAATGAACCCTAGAAGTGAATCACATTTAGCTAAAAGTACTGAGCCAATATATACCTCCAAATTTCCATTACTGAGTTCCCTACAATGCAGAGCATCATCTATGTCGGTACATCCTGGAGGGTCGACACTGCAAACACACAGATGTCTCAGGTCTTCTCGGTTTTTCATGTCCTAGAAAATACCATGTTAAAAAGAAAAAATATTAACCTGAGTAACACAACAGCAACATAGCTCTTAGGAAATAAATATCCCCACAAAAATAAGTTAGATTTCCATGGAGAAACTTGACATACTAGTTCTACAGTCTGGAAGATGTCATCTCTCAGAGAAAAAAAGCAAAAGATTTATACAACACCTAATTGATGGAGCATGGTCCAAGAATGGGGATAAACTGTTCTTGGAATTTGCTTTCATGCCCCTCCCAGATATTGTGGATAAGAGTGAGTTTACTTTGGATTATCTATTACAACTGGCTATTGTTATTTGCTTATATGGCTCTATGGAAAAACATGTTTTTGCCACATTCAGCTTGTTCTTGTGATTGTACACCTTACTTATGTGACTCTACTTAACAGAGTATAAACTGTCTAATGCGCCCAATAAAGTTGTCTACTGCATAAGCGTTTAGTCTGCCTCATTCTTAGGCCCTATTCTCCCAGATTCCACTCTTTTTAGAGCAGTAAACACCTAAAAATGCTGTAACTAAATGTGAACAGGTAGCCATGGTTTCTACATATTTAAAAACACAGAGAAATTACATTAATTACACCCTGATCTGGTGGCTCAGTCCTGTATTCCTAGATACTCAGAAGCCTGAGGCAGGAGAAATGAAAGTTCAAGGTCTACTTGGGTTACAGAATAAAATCCAGGCCAGCCTGAACAACTTAAGAGCCCATAGTAAAATAGGGCTGAGGACTCAGTCCAGTGGTAGAGTGCTTAACTAACCTGTAAAATACCCTGTGTTCAAACACTAATGAAAACAGCACAGAACAGAAACTCCCTAGGATAACAGATAACCCATAAAGTCACTGACTTCTTTTTAACTCACCTTCTCAGTAATACTCCATGGCATCTTGGGCAGGAAGCTAAGGACAGCCTGGGAAAAGGGCTGATGAGGAACATCATGTTCAAGCAACAGAACTTCTGTTTCTGTCTCTTTCTCTCCGACATCACCTAAATTTTTAACAAAGTGTCCCTGAAATCAAACGGTATTATCAGAAAGGCACACTTTGCAAATAATTAATATTTCATTATACTAAATATCTTCCAGCATTTTTGCTCAGTGTTTCTAAATTTTTCTCTAACAACATATTAAAGACCCTTTGGCCAGGCAGTGGTGGCACATACCTTCAAACCCAGCACTAGGAAGGCAGATGGATCTCTCAGGTGGAAGGCATCCTGGTCTACAGAGTGAGTTCTAAGAGAGCCAGGGCTACACAGAGAAACCCTGTCTAGAAAAATCAAAAAGAAACCACCACCCTTTGGGCCTGGAGAGACGGATGTGCGGTTAAGAACACTGTTGCTCTTGCAGAGGGCCCAGGTAGACTGCCAGCCCCACGTGAAGACCTACAACTACCTGTAACTGCAGGCCAGCAGATCTGACTGAAAGCCCCTCGGGCCTCCCTGTGCACCTGGCATGTACTGTGGTACACAGACATACACAGGCAAACTGTCCATATGCAGAAAAGCAAACAAGAAAGCAAAAAAGCCTCTGGAAAACTAAAGGTGAAAATAAAAAGATTTTCAACTCCTATAAGAGCCTGGTTCTGTTTAGTACTCTTTAACCTTAATGTTTTCAAAATTTGATTAAAATTTATTCAGGGCACAAATGTTTCTTCCATAAAGTTTATCAGTAAATGTTGTTAGGCGACTTGAGTAAAATTAGCCACATGACTTATACTAGAATTATATAAAATTCATCTATACTATTTACTAGGTAACCATATTTGTGTGCATAAAATTATTACACTTTCACTAAAAATCAACAGTACTGTCACAAATTTTAATTAAACACATAAAGGTAAAATTACTATTTTAAGCTTACATTTGGATATCTAGAATTTCTAGGCCAACCATCAATAGCGACAATAATTCTCCGTCCTTCTAGTGCAGAAGCCTGTCTGGTTTCTATTCGAATTCGTGGAATTCTCTTATCAGCAGGTGTAAAGAGATGTCTTCTTGACTAGGAAAGAATTAAAAAAAAAAAACATTTGCAGTCTGGGGATAAATCCTAGTAAATGCTACTCAAGTACCACAGCACTCACTCTAACTCAGGAGCAATGACTGTACGTACACAATTTGAAAAACCCAGCAAAGGGAGGTGAGCTCCAGTCAGTGAGTGTCATTTCCAACAGTGCTAGCAAGCGCTTTACTCACCTCCTTAATATCAGACTTGGAAAGCATGCCGCAGTAGGGTCTCCAGTTCCTTTTTATTATTCCTACAACTCTACCTGTAGCCCTCAGCATTTTTTCACTTACAGCAGTCTTAAGCTGAAATATAAAATGAAAATCTTCAATTATTTTTCTTCTAAGTAAAATGAAGTTTTCTTCCAAATTAGATTATGTACATGGACACTAATACATTCAGGTAGCAAATAATGACATGAAATTCAGAACCTTTATGCCTCAAAGTTCTAGACATGAGCATACCAACTGAACAATGCTTATTGTTCCATAATAAAGCACTTCATAATGATAAATCAAGAAGCATATATATATATATATATCTGATAAATGTGTTAGAACTCAGTGTTTTCCAATTTAATATGAGGACTTAGAAAAACCACATGTAAGTATAGGAATTATGAGACTGAGACTTAGTAGCAGTTTAGACTAACTAGATACATGTAGTTACTAATTAGTTACTATAAACTTATTACAGTGAACATATCATGTTGGAGCTAGTCACTTACAAAACAAATGCATCTTCAAATTAATTTATCTCAAATTAAAAGTCAAATAAAGAATGTAAACCATGAGAAATAGATCCTATAAAATTTTACCTCCAGTGACTAGATTCAGCATGAATGCTATATAGTCAGACTTCAGGAAATTAAATGTAACCAATGAAAAGAGCTACCCTTTTAATTTAATACAAGTATGTTAGCCTCATAGAATGGGTAAGTAGGTCATTTCTAATAGACTTAACAACACATAAGGAATAATTCAATCTCCCTAATAAACATATTAGTAGAAATGGAATAATTAAGCATGTACAAAGACAAAGATACAGAAGCACATTTTCTAAGGAAATTTTAATACTGCAAAAAAAATTTCAGGAAATTTTACATTTCTGTTTACTTAAACTTCATAAATTCAGACCATATCCCGAATATTAACAGACTTCCACTTCTAAACTCAGACAATTCTAAATACTTAAACTCATTTGAGTAAAATGTCACTAAAAGATGAGTTTGTATTCTTAGAACAGAAATCATCTACACACATAACTTGTATTAAAAGTACAGACTTGAGACTGGAGAGATGGCTCAGTATTTAAGAATACTGGCTGCTCTTCCAGAGAACCTAGTTTGTTCCCAAATCATACATGGAAGCTTACAACTGTCAGTAATTCCAGTTCCAGGGCTCTGACATCCTTTTCTGGCTTCTGCAGGCAATGCACAGACAGGCTACACAGACATCCATGCAGGCAAAATACCCATACATATCAAATAAAAATGAATAAACCTTTAAGAAGAATTTTGAACTGATTTTATTCAATAAATACGAAAACTATGGCGCGTTAAATAGCACAACAATGCAGACAAACAAAACCTATGTTCTCTCATACCATGAGTTCTCTCTCCTCATCTCTCTCCACATCATCTTCTGTTGGACCTTCATCGTGTAAAACCACAGAAGATGGTGCCACCCACTGACTCCTGGGCAGAAGCTCCACAGCCACAATGTCTTCATGAATAGCTCTATTTAGATGTTTAAGTCCTTGTATAAGTATCTGGGCAAACCAGCAAATGGCATGTGTTAAAACAGATTAAATGGCAGTAATGAAAAAGCTGTCTAATAGAGGGCAATATTCTGTATATTATCTAATTCTCTTAATGATTTTCCTATTTTAAAATAATAACCTGAGTCAGGCTTCTTGGGTAATACATGCTACACAAACACTGTTCATCTGAACTTGGTCCCCAGAACCCATGACGGAAGAAGAAAACTGACTTCTGAAAGTTGCCCTTAATTTCCCCATCATACTTCAGTGACTCACTCCCGCCTCACATACCCACATCATACACCACAATCTTAATCATTTTAAAAATTAACATAAAAAGGCACTGTTCTTCATTATACAGTCTTAATTTTTAAACTTTAAGGAGAAAAAAGTTCAAGAAATATGGCTTTGTTTACGGTTGGTGAAAATGAAAGCACAACTAGTTCCATGGACTGGGCTGGTGAGTGCAGCCACAGTCAGACAGCTCTGATGGACAGCGAACACTCTGACAGCTGCTGTCATGTGCTATGAAGCCTTCTTTCTGCTGTGCAAAGCTATTTATTATAGGCAGATATATAAAACAGGAATATCTCATTTTAGAGTATTTGATGTTTCTCTTAAAAGGCAAGTTAGTAGAAACTTTTTTAAATAATCAGTCTCATAATTCATTTATTAGCTGAGCAATGGTGGAGCATGCCTTTAATCCCAGCACTCAGGAGGCAGAGGTAGGCAGACCTCTGTGAGTTCAAGGCCAATCTGATGTACAGAATTAGTTCTAAGCTACAAAGCTACACAGAGAAACCTGTCTCAAAAAACCAGGGGTGGGGGGAAGTCCTTTATTATAATAGTGTTTATTACTCTTACCAACTAGAAAGAGAAGGTAAGGTAGAGAAGTGGCTATCATAGGTTTTTCTTGGAAGCATGCAGATCTGAAAAAGCTTACAGACCACAGAAAAATCCTGGGCACAGTAGTTCCACACCTGTCACCCAGCCCTAATCAGGTGTAAACAGAAGGATCTCTGGAGCTTACTGGCCAGTTCATCCAGCCTCACTGCTGAGCTCTAGGACAAAACAAAGTCTCCAAGGAAATACACCATACTTCTAAGGCATCTCCTGTCCTCTGGCCTCCACACTCACAGGTAGATTCATGCATATATTAATTAAAAATAAAAAGTGAAGCAAATTTAAATTCTCATACAAAAATTTTACAATATTGCAGTGTATAAAGATGTAAAGATTTATACAGAGGCCAGCAAGACTGCTCATCAGAAATCTTAGGCTTGCCACTAAGCCTGAGATTTTGAGTTCAATACCTGGGTCTCACTCTTTGCAAGAAGAGAACCAAACTCTGTCCAATTTGTTTTCTAACCTACACATACATACACAAAAATAAAATTTTAAAAAAAACTTTAAAAGGCAAGCTTCCATACTGTCTTAATTAGGGTTTCTTTTTTTTTTTTGGTTTTTTGAGACTGGGTTTCTCTGTAGCTTTGGAGCCTGTCCTGGAGCTAGCTCTTGTAGACCAGGCTGGCCTCGAACTCACAGAGATCCACCTGCCTCTGCCTTCCGAGTGCTGGGATTAAAGGCGTGCGCCACCACCGCCCGGCTAGTTAGGGTTTCTATTGCTGTGATGAAACACCATGACCTAAAAGCAAGTTGGGGAGGAAAAGGTTAATTTAATTTACACTTCGGCAATGCTATTCATCACTGAAGGAAGCCAGGACAGGAAGTGAAAGAGGGCAGGATTTTGGAGGCAGGAGCTGATGCAGAGGCCAGGGAGGGGAACTTACTGGCTTGCTTCCCATGGTTTGCTCAGCCCACCTTCTATAGAACCCAGGATCAGCACCATCCGCTATGGACTGGGCCCTCCTTCATCAATCACTACTTGAGAAAATGCCTTACAGCTGGGTGTCAGCAAGGCTTCTCCTCAACCGAGGCTCCCTCCTCTCTGATGACTCTAGCTTGTGTCGACACATAAAGCCAGCTGGTACACCTACTTACCTCTTTTTCATCTTCTTTGTCTCCGTGAATCCACACTGTAGCTTCTAAATAATTTTCCCTGTTAGCTCTGAATGTTCCTTGAAGGTACGAACCAGATTTTATGCCTTGTTGGAGCTTACTTAAGGGAAGATGCTCTGAAAATATTATTTTTCCACTTTCTATTTCATTCTATGAAATAAGTAAATCAAAAGTGTTTATTTAATACACTGCTTTCAATCAAGAGTATCATACAAGTTAAATCTACTTTATAGAATATATAACTGAATCTAAACTGAGAGTGGTGTATCTTCCAGACCACCACCATCTAAACAACTCGCTGCAATGAAAGGGCCAACTTTTTAATGATGCTCAACACGGCAGTCACTAACAAATTCGGTTGACTAGCTGGATATGTATAATATGTATTTTAAATTACATTTAAGCACCTACATGAACTAGTAATTAGTTATCAGATAGAATGCTCCAAATCATGTATTCCAAAAGGTCAGTCCAGTTGCATCTTTTAGAATTCTTTTAGTTTTGTAAAAGACAAATAGGACAGGAGAACTGTTAGAGAAACAGAATGGATACAGGAATCTTGTCCAATCAGATACAGCTACTTTGGTGAAACAGCTGTCATGAAAGAAGGTATAAAGTCAACATTTTTTGGTTGTGTTCATAGTGGTAGATTAACCATTTAAAAATATATCTGACAGTCAAAGTATGAGATTAAGTGTGAAGGTCCACAGCTTCAGCATGGCTACTAACTGTACAGAAATCGAGTAAGACTAGGTCTTACAAGAACAGGGCATACTTGTGAGATCTTAAAATAAAATTTTTAATAAATTAAAATAGCTACCATTTACACTTATCATAGCTGTGTGATATGATAAGTAACAAGAGTTACATGAATGCTTCCAATTATACTTCATTCAGTTCTAATAATGGTATAGTTAGTGCTATCTAGCTTACATACAAAGTCAATGTATTTAGCAGAGTCATTTCAATAAGCCAATCACAATTACCTTGTTTAGAACCTAACTCTGTTCTTGTTCTCGCTTATTGGCATGTTCTAATTTTTATATCTTTTGTAACTATAAATCTAATATCCTAGATGGCTATTTTCATATTTTCTTGTCTTCCAAAACAGAACATAATGAAGCATACCGTCTCTTCAGACAAACAGGCAAGACGGTCTATAAGCTCAGGGTTAGCAGTTAGGCTTTTTACATACTCCTCACCTGAAAAAAATAAACAGTTAATGCTTTTAAACTCAAGAATCTAATTTTATCTAGGCACGAGAGAACATGAATGATCTTGTTTTGCTAGTACATCTGCCATTTTTCATACATGAAACAAAAACCAATCTGTTGATGCAATCATGACTGAAAATGGGTCCAACATACATGAATTTTTACTATGTCAACTGCAAATAGTGAGGAAAATTAACAGCCACTATTTACAACTGCTTATTAAGCTCACTGAGAACTTTAAAATGTAAAAAGAACGCGAGGTGGCAGTGGTGCACACCTTTAGTCTCAGAACTCCAGAGGGAGAGGTAGGAAGAGCTCTGTGAACAGGAGGCCAGCCAGGTCTACAGAGTGAGTCCCGGAACAGCTGGAGCTGCTGTTACACGAAGAAATCCTGCCCTGAGAAACTAAAAATAAAATAATTACAGTAAAAATCAAATTTAAAAAACATAAAATGGGGGGCTGGATGGCTCAGTGGTTAGGAGTACTGACTGCTCTTCCAAAGGACCCAGGTTCAATTCCCAGCACCCATATGGCAGTTCACAACTGTCTGAAGATGCAGTTGCAGGGGATCTGACACCTTCACACCAATGCACATAAAATAAAGTTAAATAAACCATAAAAAATAAAATGTAAAAAGAAAGATGGTTCAGCAATTAAAAACACCTGCTGCTCTTGCAAAGGACCTGGTTTCAGTTTCCAGCACCAATACAATGGCTAATAACATCCCTAATGTACACAATGCACATACATACATGAAGGCAAAAGATTCACATATTAAAAATTGAAAAACATTTGTTTCAAATGTAAAAAGATAATATTCAATTATACAGGAAAATGATATTGAGTCATGTGAACATTTGGCCCGATAGTAGTTTTTATATACAGTTGCAAATATGCATAGAAGACCTACACGTGAAAGCTGGGATTCCTTCTTCTACAGCTTTTTCTTTGTTTTTCTTGTCATTTGTTATAAGAATAACTTGCAGCTGGCTTTCTGCTGATATCTTCTTCAAATGTTCGTTGTACCATTTTGCCGCTACTCGAATGGCTCTGTCATTTCTGTCATTAGCATTTTCTCCCTGTTCTTGTTCAATGTAGGTTTCTCTAAATGTAGAGGCAAACCATGAATTAAAAGTTAACCAGCAAAAACAAAGATGTATAAAAACTTCTGAGACATAAATGTTTGACAGCCGCTAAAAAGCCAGTAGTATACATATTTGGTTGAAATTTATATGGTCAGAAAAATTCTGTTAAGATTCTCTGAAGTTTTCAAGACAATTCCCTTGAGATGAAATTTATGCTATTAGTAGGAATACAGAGGCTCAAATAGTTTGATTTCATAAAAAGAAAATTAGATCAGAATTTAGACTTCAAACTGAGATGTGCTGTGTAAATGTTGTGTGATATTTTACTTTTTATGGGGGAACCCACCACCCAGTTCCCAAGTAAATAAACAGAGGTTATTATTACTTATGAATGCCCGACCTTTTGACTTATTTCTTGCTAGCTTTTCTTACTTAAATTTTCCCATTTATCTTTGGCTTCAGGGCTTTTATCTTTCTCTATTCCTGTATCCCTTTTCTTCTTACTCCGTGTCTGGCTGTGTAGCTGACCCCTGATGGGATGGCCTCCTCTCCTTGTTCACTTGCTCTTCTTCCTCATTTCTCTTTCTATGTAAACTCTCTGCCTGCTAACCCTGCCTATCCTTGCTCCTGTCTTTATTGGTCGTTCAGCTCTTTTTAGGGTCATCAGGTGTTTTAGACAAGCAAAGAATCACAGCTTCAAAGAGTTAAACAAATGCAGCATAAACAAAAGTCACACACCTTAAAATAGTATTCCCCAACAGGGACGTTAATAGTTTACTGGGTAAGAGGGATTAACAGAACTTTGGAGACCAGATAATAAAACTTTACTCAACAAACCACGGATTAACAGTCAACTGCTAGGCTCTACAGTGACTGTAGATCACTGTGTGATCATGTGTTTAGATGGTTATTCATTACATGATCCTTTTGATCATTCGTAGTAAACACTAAATCCATAGCAAAGCCTATGTAGACCCCACAAGGCCACGGCTCTCATATATGAGAGTGCACTTCCACATTTCTTCAAGTCTGCTCTTCAAACCCATCTTCTCAGCACTACTTTGCTCCCTACCATTAACTGTATTACTAATGCTTCCACGGTGCATCCAACCTTTTGATACTGCAACATAATTTTGTGCATCTACAAATGTGTTGGGCCACATTTGTAACTATTCTGGTGCACAGGGCTCCTCTGGTTGCAAATCTGATAAACCTAAGCCTCTCAGTAAATGCAATGGTCATTAAATTTGAATTTGGTTTTAACGTGACAGACATAAGGAACAAAATCTATATAAGATTCACTTGTGTCCTAAAAGTCTTCCAACATTGCTAAGTCCTGCTCAAAGCACTTGAACTAAGAAATCTTGCTAAGTCTACATTAGGAATCTGATGAGCATGTTCCATACAACCTCGGTCTGGTTCCAGAAAACAAGTGGTTCTGTCTATGGAGTCTAAGGCGATGCAATGACCGAACAGCCCACAGGCACTTTTACTGTGTGTACACGGGTGTGCATGCGTGCACATGCATGTTTAAGCAATACTTAGTTTCAAGATACAAGAAAGAGCTACATCTGACAAGGTATGAAAACATGTGGATGATTAAACTTGGCACTACTTGTATACACTTGGCATAGGCCAAAGATGCTGCTAAGCACCTACAACCTGTAAGATAGATTTCATACAACAAAAAATTACTTAGTCCAAAATGTCAAGGTCAAGAAAGTGACTTTAAGTGTCATAGATACCCACCATACACTGTTTGTGATAACAGGCAATCTCATATGTCCTGAAAGCACCCATTTAATTCAAAAGTCATGAACTTAAATTATAATAAAGAACTGCTTTTCGAAATCCAATTTCAATCAATCAACTGTAAGATATTAGTTTAAATTTTAAAGTTTATTAATCATACGTTCATTTTTAAAAATCTTTTTCGCAGGCTCACTCCTTTTGTACGAGCTGTATGCTATTTATATACACAGCATCGCAGAAGCCCAAATGATCTCATCTCCAAAGAGCCTATCCTTCAGCTCAATACACACAACTTAGACGAGGATTCTGACATAACAGTACTATGATAGCTAGTTTAAGGTGTGAGCCCACTAACATTGTGACCTTACCCGAGTCCCACTTAGCAGTGTCTTCCACAGTTAAGTAACAAGCCAACAGCACACGGAACTACAGATCAGCTTTGACAAATGACTTCCAGACACTTTCTTGGTTTTGTTTTTGTTTTGTTTGTTTGTTTTGTTTTTTTAAGACAGGATTCTCTGTAGCTTTGGAGCCTGTTCTAAAACTAGCTTTTGTAGACCAGGCTGGTCTCGAACTCACAGAGATCCGCCTGCCTCTGCTTCGCAAGCGCCCAGGCACTTTCTTTTAATTTCAGTAAGCCTTCGGTCTTGAGAGACTTACTTATGGTGCTCGTTAGTGAATGTGTAAAAATGCTTCTCCCGGTTATTTGTCACATCCCTGATCCGCTTATAGATGGGAGCACTCCGGTTTCTCACTTCCTGCAGTACTGTCTGGAGCACAATGACATTCCTGATAGCTGGGTCCTCCAGAACATCAATCTTAAAAACAAAAGCGAAAAGTTAATTTTCCCCATGTTCACGTAGAAACTGTTTCTGTCAAGCCTAAAATCCTGTCACAGTTTAATACATCGGCTGTCCGATGGACCAAAGTGTTACTTTGCCGTAGAACAAGTGACAACAGTCACTTGGCCCCGCAGGCTTGAGAAGAGCACCCGCAAACGGACCACAAAAGTCTGCAGTACTGAAGCTATTAACAAATAAATCTGCTGGCCCACACAGTTTTTGTTCGTAGGCACTTACAAGCTGCCTGGGGGTCGCAATCTGGAGGCCACAGAAGCCCAGGTCCCCGGCTTCCAGGCACTTATAATCTAAAGTAGAAGAGACACCAGGAGTTAGAAAATTAACGTGTCTAAAACTACAACTCCAAGAACCGAAAAAAAAATGGAAATAAATAAAAGAACAACGTTAGGGAAATGTATCTCGGCCTGGACAACTGGAAGCGAGGGCGGCGGTGGTACCTGCCTCTCCATCCCGAGACCCGCCTCCCTCGGTTTCCCAGTCCGCCACGCCCCCTTGTCACCACGCGGTCCGCCGCCCCACGCACCTGGTGCAGCAGCACGTTGGTGTCCGGCAGGAGGTAGTGCGGCCACGGGCAGAGGCTGCTCGCCTGGTCGCCAGGCTGCGACTCCAGGGCTGGAGCCGCGTGCGCCCCGTCGCAGGCCGCGCAGGCCGGGGCCCCGCAGCCGATGTCATCCCGCAGGTAGTGCTCGCGCACGATCTTCACCACGCCGCCCGCGCGGGTCTTCTTTAAGAACGTTTTGGACTTCAGCATCTTGGCTCCCGGAGTAGAATCCGGACCCGGGCGGAATCCCGACCGCTACAGAACTCTGGCCGAAAACACGCCGGGTCAGACACGGAGGCTCCTCGGCAAGCTGCCCCTCGCATTTCCTCCTCTTCCCGCGAGCAGCTATTGCGCACGTCTCGCGAGAAAACACGCCAAGCCTGACTGGTCGTGTAAGCCCCCTGGTTATCGAGGCGATTGGGCCACAGTATAGCGTTTCCGCCCGCAGCTGGGCGGGGTTCATCTCCGGACTACAACTCCCAACGTGCACCGCCTCGGATTGACTTCCGGGGAGGGAGGGCCTGGGCACCTAGGCGCCCCAGCTTCTTCCGACTTCTTCCCTGGCAGGGCGGGTGGTTGTCTTGGTGACTGCTCCCTAACGGTCTGGTGACCCGAGATACTTGTAGAGGGTTTGCAGCACTGAAGACGCCTGTGGTTCCTCCAAGTGTCCGAGGTGAGGCTGGTTTTAGCCTTGTACGCGGAGTTACTGACGCTGGAGAGGTAGCTTCCAGGAATCTGTTAACCTATCTTTCACGCGTGGTACAAAGATGCTAAAATGCATCCAAGTTTAGAATTTATAAATTTCTTAGCCAAACAGGGAGAAGCCCGTACCTGGTCCTTTGTAACTCGGGCAAGGATTTCTCTTTGGCCTCACCTTTCTTCACGCCTTCCTTTAAAAAGGAAAGAGGTGGATCGTACTGTAGCTCTTCCTGTCCCCCACCACACACACCTCCTTCCTCACCGTTCCTTTTAGAAAAACCGAAATGTCTAATTCTATGGACATTTTACCAAATTGTGTACTATTTAAACAAAGGAGTTAATAAAATTCTTGGGAAGGCTAAGGTGTGCTATTTAGAATATTCAATTTTTTCTCTTCTAACCTCTCTGTTTTTTTTTCCAAGTTATTTAGAAATGTTATTGTCTCAATGTGGCCTGTCTTCAGACTTTCAGTGATGCCTCGCTTGTTAAATAAACCTAATGTGTATCCCCAGACAGTCTTGATGTCGCCTCCGCTCTTGTTTTGTATATCCTCTTCCTCCGTACAAATCTTGTCCCGTGTGTTCACAGATCCTTCCAGATTTAACTGCTTCTGTGCATTCTTACACTGACAAAATTAGGCATTCTCTCCTGGAGTTTGGAGTTCTTTATATGAATGGGCTTTACCCTTTCTCTTTTACACGACTTTGGTTTCCTTTGTCCTTCAAAATAAGATTTCTTGCTCTGTAGGCATGGTGGTGCACACCTTTAATCCCAGCAGGAGGCAGAGGCAGGCAGATCTCTGTGAGTTCCAGGAGAGCCCAGGGCTACACAGAAAAACACTGTCTTGAAAAACTAAAGCAAACAAATAAAGATTATTGCCCCAAATTTATACATGTGTTTGTGTGTGTGTGTCTGAATGTATACACACACACACATTCATACACATACATGTATGTATATATGTGTATATATATATATATATGCACATATTTATTTAAATTGACCAAAGGGCTGAGTTCATGATAGGATTTAGCGAATCTATCTTCGATTTGAGCACTAATTCACAGTAGTGATCGGGATTAGATTTGGCATCTTCCAGTGCCCAATGATCTAAGCAATCTTTAGTAACTCATCAATGCACTATATGTTCTGTAGTAAATTTTTGGTATATTTAAGTTTATTTCCTTTTACTCTACAGAAGATTGATCCAGAATAATAAAATGTCTCGAAAAATGCCCAAGGAGTCAAAAAAAGTAAACATTTCTAGTTCTCTGGAGTCTGAAGATATTAGTTTGGAGACAACCATTCATACAGATGACATTTCCTCATCAGAAGAGCGAGAGGGTAAAGTCAAAATCACCAGGCAGTTAATTGAAAGAAAAGAAATGCTTCATAATATTCAGCTACTGAAAATCGAGCTATCCCAAAAAAATATGATGATCGACAATTTGAAAATGGATTATCTTACAAAGGTAAGAACAGATGCAAACTTTGTTGATTTTCCTACCTTGTTGTATTTAAACTGAAGATAATTAAGAAGTTGGTATGTAGACCAGTTGTGGTAGCGCATGCCTTTAATCCCAGTGCTCTGGAGGCAGATCTCTGTGAGTTCTAGGCTACCCTGGTTTACATAGTGAAGTCCAGGACAGCCAGGGCTATGTAAAGAAACCCTGCCTCCAAAAAAAAAAAAAAAAAGAAAAGAAAAAAGAAAAAGAAAGAAATGGATGTGTCAGACTATAAATAGTATACTTGACATTGCTTTTCCATTGCTACCTTTTTATACTTTGCATATTGGAAATCAGGTGTTTTGAATGTGAGTATGGATGAGTTACTTTAGTAGGCTTAATTTTTAAAGTGTAGCATTAGTGTAATATGCATTTTCTTAGGAGTACTTTGTAACCAAGTTTTGTGCTTTACCACATGTGAGGTGACTATTTTGAGAAGAACAATCAGGATCATAATAATCAAATTGTTGAATCTCAATTGCCCTTTCCCTACAAATCTGATTTTCTTTTTTTTTTTAAAGATCAACATGATTTATTAAGAACAATTTTTCTTAGATATTTAAGGAAAATTATACATCTACCCTGAATTTGCTCTTTGCCTTAAAGTCTTTTCTTAATTTAAGCAATATATCTTATAATTTTTGTCATCTAGGGAGACAAAGAATGATTTCGTAATTCATAGTCACCGGATACTTTTCTTCAAATTTTGCTTGAAAATACAATAATTCATTTTTAAACTTTTCATCTAATCATGTATGTGTCTTCAAGGTACAGGAATACTGCTTTAGCCATAGATACCCATTCATGAGATGCATCTTCTATTTTCTTTTTTTTTTTTTTTTGTAATTTTATTAAATTATAAAAAGTTTCCATTTACGCCCCTCCTCCCAACGCCCTCCCACTCCCCCCCTCCCTCTCCTCCTCCCTCTTTGTCCCCTAGGGAAGTCAGGGTCTCCTGCCCTGTGGGAAGTCCAAGTTCCTCCCCCCTCACTCCAGGTCCAGGAAGGTGAGCATCCAAACAGACTGGATCCCAAAAATCCAGTATATGCAGAGGAAACCAGTCCCAGTGTCATTGTCAATGGCTTCTCGGAAAGACTGCAGGCCAGCCACATTCAGAAAATCCGGCCACATTCAGAGAATCTGGTTGGATCACATGCTCGTTCAGTCACGGTCCATCTGGCCTTGGTAAACTCTCATTAGATCCGACCCCTTGTATCAGTGGGTGATAGTATCCCTCGCAGTCCTTCGTCATTTTCTTCCTCCTTTTGCTCCTCGTTTGGATCTTGGGGGGCTCAGTTCGGTGCTCCAACGCGGGCCTCCATCTGTATCGTCATCCAACGCCAGATGAGGGATCTATGGTGATAAGCAAAATATTCATCAGTATGGTCACGGGCCAAGGCCGGTTCAGGCACCCCCTCCTCTGTCCAGAGAACAATCTGGGGATCTCTCCTTGGACCTGGGATACCATATATAATCAAGTTTCCTGTAAACTCTAATATGACTCCCTTAGTTGAAATATATTCTTCCCTGATCCCACATTCATCCTTCCTCCCTTCCCCCCATCCCGGTCAACCGAGCTTTCTCCATTCCTCCCCTACTCCCTTCTCTCTAAAGTCTGATTTTCTTGAGTCATAGTTCCTTTGTGTCTGAGAGTGGCTGTGTCCCAGAAGTCAAACCTGAGTGACCACTGTCTTTAGCAGGTGGGCCATGGAGAGAAGGATGGCCTAGTTCTTGTATTTCTGCCTTGTGTGGCTAGTCAGACCCAGGGTAGTTTGTGGAATACCTGGTAGAGATTAAACTAGCATGTTGTAAGGGGTTGTTAAGAGAGGGGTCCCCTTTGTTTGTCCCAGCTGCCGGGCTAGCTTACACCCGAAATAATCACAAAGAAACTGCATTCATTAAAACACTGCTTGGCCCATTAGCTCTAGTTTCTTATTGGCTAATTCTTAACATCCCAATTTAACCCATTTCTATTAATCTGTATATCGACACTTACCAGTGTCTTACTGAGAAAGATTCAGCATGTCTGACTCTGGCGGCTCCATGGTGGCTCTCTGACTCTGCCTTCTTTCTCCCAGCATTCCATTTACTTTTCTCCGCCTACCTAAGTTCTGCCCTACCAAGGCCAAGACAGTTTCTTTATTCATTAACCAATACAAACAACACATAGAAAGAAGGACCCCTACACCATTAGCCATAATAAATAGTGAGTGAGTACGAGACACATTTCGTTGGTGTTGCTACTTCTGTTCCTAGGAAAACGATTTCCTCCTGACAGTGAACTAACTTTACTATTGTTCTTAGCTGTTCCAGCATGAGTCCATCTGTCCAAAACTGTACTTTTGTTTCATTTATACCGTCTCTTGTTAACTTGCTCTCCTATTTTAGTTCTAGGCTATGTATACTAAGATGCTACAGTGTCCTACTAGAAAAATATGTTTACTTTGGGCCAGTGAGATGCTTTGCTGGGTAAAGCTACTTAACCATACAAGCCTGGGGCCCTGAGTTCTTTCTGTGGGCTGCATAGTGAAGAGAGAACTAACTCCTGAAAGTTGCCCCGCGTGCACACATACACACAACTTAGAGTAAAAAGGAAGGGCTGAGGGATGACTAAGCAATTAACAGCACTTAGTATTTTTACAAATGACCTGGGTTCAAATCTCTGAACCCACAGTTCCAGGGGACCCAATGATGTTTTCTGGCTAGTGAGGAAACCAGACACGAGCATGGTGAACATACATACACACAGGCAAAACATTCACACACATCAAAATCAAGTAAATCATAAAATACAATGATGTGGGATTCACATCTGTATGCTGAGAATACTATGGGTTAATGAAGAGTCTGCTTTGGGCCTACTGCAGCACAGAGTAGGGCAAGGCGGGGATTCCAAGCGAATAAAGGAGGAGAGAGTAGGGAGAAGTCATGGGAGGAATCAGGGAGAAGCCATGTATCCGCTGGAGGAGAAAACTATCTGTATGCTGGTACCAGTAAACCACTAGCCTCATGGTAAAATATAAAATAATAGAAATGGGTTAATTTAAGATGTAAGAGCTAGCTAGAAACACATTTAAGCTATTGGCCAAACAGTATCGCAATTGATATAGTTCCTGTGTAATTATTTTGGGTCTGGGTGGCCAGTAACAAACGAACAGCCTCCTTCTACAATACAAGACTGGTTTAAATTCTTAATACTTATTTATTTTTGAGGTGCTAAGGATCAAACCCAGAGCTTCACCTGCTGCACAGATGTCCTGCCCATGAGGAAGCTAGAGCACTTTCTTAAGAGTGCCTCCATAGACTAGGCAGAAGATGCAGTTAGAGTCACCTACTTTAAAGGAGAAAGGAGGGGAAGGAAGGGAAAAGGAATGAGACAAGTGCAGGACCAAGTATGTAGGGGTTTGCAGAAAGCACAGCATATTGTCGGACTATAGGAGTCTTCTTCAGTTAATCACAAAGCAAGTTGTTGGCAACGGTCTCTAAGTGTCCTCTGCTACAGTGTAGACGTTTCTGGGAAGGCGATTACTTGAAAGCGGTGGACATTTGTTAGCACATTATAAAGGTAAGCTAAAGGGAGATGGGAAGGTCTCTGACCTACCAGCAAGGGAAATTAGTGAGGAACCTAAAGTGGTCCAGGCAAGCATGTCATGAGAGACTTGTTTTCTTTTCAACTGAGAAGTTACAAGGCTGGTGAGTGATGTAGTTAGCAGTTACTCATTTTGTTTGGGTGTTTCTGTACACCCAAACCAGCCGTGGCAGTAGATGGGGATGTGCGGTGCTCAGACTAATAACTCAGCCATGTGAACAGCAGCTCACATGACGCTGCAATCTGAGTGAGCTCTGCGTGTGAAATAAGGGAACGCCATCTCAAGGATAGCCTGGCATGAACATTTACAGGACAGTAGTTTCAACCCAGATCTTTAAAGATTCTTCCTGTTTTTTTCTAAGTGTTTGTTGTTATGTTCACTGAAAGCTGACTGTGTAAACTATGTTCTCTCTGTTCAGATTGAAGAATTGGAGGAAAAACTTAATGATGCCCTTCACCAGAAGCAGCTGCTAACTTTGAGATTAGACAATCAGTTGACTATTCAACAGAAGGATGCCAAGTAAGACATGTTTTTCACAAAACCCTAACATCTATTTTCAAACTAAATGTAATTTTATTCTTGTTTATGCAATGTTATTATAGGCTATAATAGAGCAATTTTAAGTTAGATATGCTTATTATCCTAACATACAGACCACTAAAAGGCCAGGTTGCTTTATCACAGTATACAAATGCACAGTTAACATTCAACATTTATTCAACAAATACTAACCTTGTAAGCAACCCATCCATTACATGAGGAGCTCTCTGGATTGCCCACATTTGGTATCTAGCTGACCTTTTTCTTCATTCACTCTGTACACCATTCTGCATTGTCACAGCTGTCCGGATTTGCTGCCTTAGGAGACAATTACTATGCCTGTGTATCTTCTCAAGGTGGGTATGTACCTATCAAGAGTGAACTGAGCCTGGTGGAGTGGTCCACACTTTTACTCCAGCACTTGGGAGATGGTGGAAGGAGGATTAGGAGTTAAAGATGTCTGACCATGGTGGCTCACACCTTTAATCCCAGTACTTGGGAGGCAGAGGCAGGCTAATCTCTTGAGTCTGAGATCAGCCTGGTCTACAGATGTCCAGAGCTGCACAAGGGTGCCATGTCTGGAAAAACAAAACAACAACAAAAAAGAAGCAACAACAACAAAAAAAAAAACAACGGAGTTCAAGGTCATCCTTGGCTAGTGAGTTGAAGGCCAACCCTGGCTAATTAAGGCCTTATCTCAAATGAACGGGCAAAGAAACAAAATAAAGTATTCATTGTTTACTCTCATGCACCTATGCCAATTATACCTATGTAATTTAATTTAAAGTGATATAAACAATGACATTTTAGTAGAAAATATGCATTGTTTCTATAAAAACCAAAAGAAATTCATTGGAAACAACTCAATAAAAATGAATGGCAACGGTTGGAAAAATGGTTCAGCAGTTAAGAGTACTAACTGCTCTTCCATAGGTCCTGAGTTCAATTCCTAGCACCCACAGGGCAGCTCACAATCTAATGCACTCTTCTGGTCTGTGGGCATACAGACAGACAAAGCTCTGTACACATAAAAAATAAAGGCATGGTAGCTCATTCCTTCAATCCTAGCACTTGAGAGGCAAAGGCTTTTCAAAGTCTCTGTGAGCCGAGTCTGGTAGAATGAGTTCTAGCCAACTAGAGCTACATAGCAAGAACTGTCTGAAAATAAATAAATAAATAATAACAAGTCAACAGAGGCAAGATAGGTTTAAAGACAAAGCAAAAACATCAATGAACAGTATCTTCTCAGACTTTTGTCGGTGTCTTTTAAAGTCTCCTGTCTAGGCTAGGGATATGACTCAGAGGTAAAATGTTTGCTGGAAGACTTGAGTTTGAATTCCCAGTAAACACTGAGACTGGTGGTTATGTTCCCAGAATCTCAGAACAGCAAGGGTGGAGACAAGATGATCCCAGTAGCTCCCTGGCCAGCCGGTCCAGCCATGGCGAGCTCTAGATTCAGTGTATGCTTCTGTTTTTAAAAAGTGTCCGGTCCGGCAGACTTGTCCATCAGTGCTTGAAAGGAGGAGTGAGGATTAAGGAGAGAAATAGACGAGAAACACAAGATAGAGTCAGGAGGGCATCCAGTGAATAACGTGATCAGCCCCGAGTTTACTACTCAAAGTTCTTATATACCCCAATTAAAGGGGGAGAGACAAAAGACTTTCTTACAAGGATGCAAAAAACAAACAAATGTATTTACCGTAATACCCAAAACATCAAGTGATCACACCCTAAGTCAAAGTGTCCTATTGACCAACTTTTGAAGAGTCAAGATGGAACGGATCCACTTCTGGGCCTCCACAAAAAAGTAAGGTGGAAAAAACAGCTAAGTAAG
The DNA here is from genome assembly GCF_982192425.1 of Myodes glareolus. NCBI lineage: Eukaryota > Metazoa > Chordata > Mammalia > Rodentia > Cricetidae > Myodes > Myodes glareolus. The sequence goes on from NC_142037.1 coordinate 62,049,453, forward strand.
ACATCAGCTTCTGGGCTCTACGCTGCCAGGATGGATCAGTGGTGGACTTCACTGGTTGAATGAATACCTTATGGGGTTCAGTGGTACTGTATTAAAGAGATATGTCCTGCAGTACCAGGATCAAAGAGAAATGAAAAGTAATATCTAGAGTCCAAAGCTGTTATGTAAGGGTTTAAGACTGTAGTAGATTAAATGTTTATTTGTAATTTGAATTTTTGGTTACTACTTAAGAGTTGGTTCTGGTATTTTTTGGGCTGATACATTTACTGATCTATATGAATGTGTCACTTCAAGATTAATTAATTAATTAATTAGATAAATAAACACTAATGATAGCCAAAAATCACAGTAATTTTAAAACTTACCATAAATTCTCTCAATGTAGGAAATATCAAGAACTAATGAAACAAGAAATGGAAACCATTTTGTTGAGACAAAAACAACTGGAAGAGACAAATCATCAGCTAAGAGAGAAAGCTGGAGATGTCCGTCGAAACCTGCGCGACTTGGAGCTGACGGAAGAGCAGTATGTGAAGCTGAAATCCTTTCCTGAAGACCAGATTTCTATCCCTGAATATGTGTCTGTAAGTGTCGTGCCTCTTCCGTAACACTGCAGCTGGGGGTAGTGGCACATGCTGTGGTCTTGTCCTCGGGACATGGGGACGTGGAGATCAGCTCCTACACCTGTGTAGTGAGTTGGAGATCATCTTGTACTATAAGAGTCCCCGTCTCACAATAAATACACAAAGTTTCATCCATTCTCAGACTGAAACTGGCATTATATAGAGGCGCTCTTTATACATTTTTTATTTTTATATTTTATATTAGCATACAAAGTAATGAGTTCCTTTTTGATGATGCATGTGATACATTATGCCTTCTTTTCACATGTCCTTCTCTCCAAGTCTCCCCTGTGCCTCTGTCCTCCCTGTAGCTGCTCCTGTCCTCCCTGTCCTCCCTGTAGCTGCTCCTGTCCTCCCTGTCCTCCCTGTAGCTGCTCCTGTCCTCCCTGTCCTCCCTGTAACTGTTCCTGTCCTCCCTGTCCTCCCTGTAGCTGCTCCTGTCCTCCCTGTAACTGTTCCTGTCCTCCCTCTGACTAGCCCCTCTTCTGCTTTCCTCTTACATGCCACAGGTCCCCTCCCTCTCTGTTTCCTCATGGCCCCTTTCCTGACTTCATAGATATACACATTTAATTTTAAATTAGGTCCCATATGGAGGAGAAAGCATAGTGTTTGTCTTCTGAGTCTGGCTGGGTAAAGAAAGGAGGCAGGAGGAAATGCATGAAGGAGAAGCAAGCTTAAATAAAAGGAAGGAGACAGTGGAGGACTGTTACAGGGAAGAGAAATGAGTAAGAAGATAGAACAGACAATAGGTTTCTCAATTATGAGGAAATTAAAAAGCAAAGGTAAGTGTAAGAAGGTAGAAATAGAGAGATGCAGGAGTTTTAAGCAAGATGTAGTCAGAGTAGAACAAAAATAAAGGGAGATAAGGAGAAAACATGGGGGGAAATAAGAAGAAAATTTATGGCCTAATGAAAAAATATATGTAAACAAAGTTAGATGCATATTTGTAGAATATAAAACAAATTTTTAGTACTGTAAAATTAAAAAATGCTGCCGGGCGGTGGTGGCAGCACTTGGGAGGCAGAGGCAGGCAGATCTCTGTGAGTTCGAGGCCAGCCTGGTCTACAAGAGCTACTTCCAGGACAGACTCCAAAATACAGAAAAATCCTGTCTCGATAAACCAAAAAAAATAAATAAATAAAAAATAAAAAAATGCTAGAAAGTGCACCAAAAGGGGAAAAAAAATCATAATAGTAAAAAAGATTAAAAGCAAAAGAAAAGAACAGGAAAAATGAAGTGTTAGAGCACTTTGGTATCAGCATCCCCTTCTGGCCTAAAGAGTTTATTGGTATGGGTATATGCATTAATATTTGCAATATTTGAATTAAACATTAAGGAAACAATTTATGTACAAGAAGGATTGGGTATGATGTACTTTAATGGTGCTTGTCTGAAGTCCCAGCTACTTAAAAGGCTGAACCAAGAGGATCTCTTGAAACTAAGAGTTCAAGGTGGCCAGCCTGATCTATGAAGCAAGACTTTATCTAAAAATATAGATAAATACTACAAAATTAGATGCTGTCTCTATTTGCTTTAAAAATTACAGTGTCATTATCATACATCATATAGAGAATGGGAAAATAAGAATTGAATTGAACAAAATAATTCCTATTGTAGCTAGGAATATTTTTCATTTTGTGAATTCCCTAAAAGAATTGAGAACAGTGACAGGGCAAGGGCCAGGTGCCGCACACCGCGCCCCCATGGCTGCGCTCTGTGCTATAGAACCTAGTTCGCAAGCTTCGGGTAAGGGGCTGGAGGTTGAGAATACACACACACAGACAGACCGACACACGGACCTCCGAACGCTGCTTCAGAAAGCGCCCTTTTAATACCACCTTGGAGGCTTTAAATACCCGGCAGTCAGTGGTCAACAGGTGAAAATTCCATCCTCTGATCCTCTAGGCAAAGCACAGCTTTTAGTAACTTCAATTAGAAGGCTCTAGACAGGGAAGAGCAGCTGAAGGCCAGGACTCATTAGTCCCTACATCTCCCCCCTAATTTTTTATAAAACAGAAGACCCTCCTGTCTTAAGTCATCTCAGAAGAGTAAACCCTTACCCGTCTTTGGGAGGCCCCTTCCCTGTCTTAGGTGGGCCCTCTTCTGTAGAAGTTGTCCGTCTACGGAGGAGTCTTCATTATTGGTGCAATATTTGCAACCAAACCTTACTGGCCAACAGGCTCAGAAGGACTTGCTAAGTGACCATATGCTGCATTCTCATGGGTTGTCTGATCTTTCACAGGATTCAGAGATGAATGCCCATGGCAACAGGCGTTACAATTGCCAGTAACAGGCATTATGATTGCCAGCAATAGGGTCCCCAATCACCACTGGACCCAGCCTCCCATTTGGGCTATGGTATTTTACCAACCCTTTAGCTAAAACAGTTACAATCTGGTGTGCCAATTGTAACATTTTAAGGGCTATTCAAGTAACCATTGAGTTGTTTCACCACATAAGAGGCATTAGCAATATTAACAGATGTGAACAAGACATTTGTTGTACCAGCCATAAGTCCACCTGCTCCTACAATAGGGCAGTTGTTGATTTAGACTGCCTTCTTGTCCCGCTGCTGCGTTCTCGGGTGGCCCAGTGGGGTCTGTCTCCAGCTTGTCTCAGCTCCAGCACATGTTGCATTTGCTGATACTCCTGGCACTGCTGTGGCACCCGCCAGGCTAAGCACCGACTGGGCTGGGGCAGTGTGCCTTCCAGCACAGCCACCTAGCAAAGCTCTGCTCCAGCTGCCTTCTAGCCCCAGCTGCATTCGTTCTGGGTCCAAACTGGTGCATGGAGTGGAGCGGAACTCAGGGAAGGAGGCTTGCTGCTCTGCAACCACTGAAGGGGCCCCACTTAAACAATCTTTTAGGGAATTTGGGCGTTGTCAATCTGCCTGGCTACTTCCTGCTGAGCAGGGACACTGCATTCTTAGGGGTATTTACTGCAACATTTTAGGAGGTCTCGGTGATTCAAACCACATGAATCTCGAATAAATCCTTAGGCTCTCATCGTCTGTGGAGGCAAAAACAGAACCTCTTTTCCAAAATATCAGATCCTTAGGCCCATATTTTAAAGTCAAAATACCTTTCTTAGCAGTTCCTCGAATCAAATGTCTTTCTCCTGTCCAGAACACAAAAGACAACACAATCAACATATCATGCATCTGTACATATTTATCTTTTTGAGCTGTATACATTCTATCTTTCCCCAATACA